>NC_080683.1:124926816-125234680 GCF_030445035.2 Dasypus novemcinctus | reverse complement strand
TGATTAATATGGTTTTATAAGGCAGACAGAAATTGTAGCAAAGACATTTATTATGGTTGAGGGGAGAGTAAGTAGATCATAAAAGAGTGAGGGCAGGAATAAGACACTGGCACAAAGGTAATAAGAACTGCATGCTGTGGCATAATTTAATGCAAAGATACAATTGGAGAGGCTTTGGGAATTAATAGCTCATATACCTGCTAGACTGTCTGTCACGGATCAGACATCTCAAGAGAGCCTTTGGCAGGTGGCAGACGGCAGTCAGCTTAGGATGGGGTTTTCTTAGAAGTATGTACAATGCAATCTACCTGTGCTGTCAGTTGAAGGGAGCTGCACCCTTCAGAGTTACGACTGTCGTTCCACTCTTCAAGTTTAAGACAAAATCCAGGCTCCTGATCAAACCTCAATCCACTCCAGCAGAAGTGTGGGTGGATTGGGGTTTGGACAACAATTATTAAGTGCTTTTTGGATGTGTATGAGGCCCTAAAATTGAATACACTTTACCATAGAAGAGATAAATGTAAGAGAAAACTTTTGGTGGGGTACATGTTCCCAAGACTCTACCTCACATGACCACAACTAAAGAAAACTCTACGAGATGTGGCCAGCTGCAGACAGACAGGCTCTCAGCAGCCCCCGGAAACCGAGTTGTTTTGCCAGATGAAATACTCAGTGCCTTCAGGATGAATGACAGTGCCGGCCTCGGCGTGGATGAGATGGATGCTCAGCTGTGCGCTCTTCTGCATGAGATGCCTGTTCCTCAGGGTGGAGAGGGAGCTGCCTGTGCCTGTTTACTTGAGCAAGGAGCGCATTAGGGTTCTCCCAATGGCCGTCTCTGTAGTTTGATACGTTTTATAGCTGAGGCGGGCCCAAGAAGCATTGATAGCTGGGCTGCATACTAAGCTGTGTAGACCAGGCAGCATGCCTTTGACAGGATCTCTAGGGTTTCTTCTAAGGTTCCTTGGCTCCTATTTATTGAATCAAATTTTGAAGATACATTGGTGAATGCAGTGAATACCATTCAAAAAAAACACAACCTTGTCACAAAATAAAACAAAATATGATGTGAATCTGTACAGACTCACATCAAATGTTACATTAAAATTTAACATTTTCATGTTAAATTCAAAGGAAATATGTAGCTGAACCTTGCCTTGTCTTCATAAAAGATACAAACTTGCTAAATGCTACCCCTGCTATTTTTTGAGGAGAAGGATGGCAAGTAAGTTTTAATAAACACCTGGTAAAGTCATCTGTGTCTTGAGGACGATAATGTAATGAGCCGGGGCTGGTTTCAGGCAGCCTTGGTATCACAAGAAAGCTGTGCTGCTTGCTAATCTTGTGACCTTGAAGAAGTTCATTAACTTCCCTGGAACTTCGTTTCCTTATTGATAAAATCAGAAGAATTAAGTAACTAGCATGTTAGAACATTTTCCACCCTGCCTGCATGTTGTAATTCCTCCATAAAGGACAGAGCACATTGTTATTGTAATCAGATGTGGAGATAAAAACAGGTAAATGAGTTACAACCACAGACCAGGCCTTGGCATCGAGCCAGAGTGGAAGTCTTGTGGGATTTGAGAAGAACTTTGTGTGTGTCAGTGCAGACTGACATCAGGGTGACAAATCCTTGGAAACATGTCATTGTTTCAGGTTTGCTTCCCGCCAGGCAAAGGCTGGGTGGATAATTTGGCAGGTACCTGGATACCTCCTCAGCGGGTCCTTAGGAGCAGAGGTGCCGCCGTCCTGGAGAGCTGGCAACGCGCAGCCACAGCTCCTTCGGGGATGCGGCTCAGCCCCGGGACTGTACCCTAGGTGGGCTATGCTTCTCGACTGAAGGCAAAAGAGCCATGGAGCTGCTCGGAAACGAGGTCGCATCTTTGTTCTGCATTATCCTAAGCTATTTTATTAAAAAAAAAAAAAGGCCAAAGAAATTTCTGACTACAAAACAAGAGGCCTTTATCTAGAGATCTAGAGTTTTTCCAGCTGTGCTAGAAAGGGACCTACTTCTTTTCTACCGATTAATGGTTAAAAGCAGGCATCCACCACCAGTTCCAACTGCCAAATGACAGAAAGATCAAAAAGTGCTTTTTCATAAGTTTTTCTACATACATTTAAAAACTGGTCGGAACTAATCTTTAAAATTTGATTCATGGAGTAGTTTCTTTTTACCTGGAATTTAACTTTATAATGAATGTACCCTTCTTTGGGGGTTATTTTAATGTTAAATTCAAAGGAAATATGTCCATGCAATGACTTATGCTTAATATTAAGTATTGCTCTTGGCCTTTATTCCTGTGCTAAAGAACCCCAAATAACCGGACTCCCCCAGGGGCACGTTTGGGGGGTGCTTCCCGACGTGATGGGACAGCGGTAACTTGGTGAGCGGGCTCAGGAGGAGGGATCTGAGAGCCGGAGCCCTTCTGCCCTCCGCCATGCGTCAGCTCCGAGGCTCATCAGAAGGCCGCAGGTGCCCGCCACGGCCAGCGCCCAGGGACGTGCCTTCCTGGCCCCGCGCACTTCTCATCTCACTCTCCTTTCTTGCTCGCCTCAGCATCGTGAGGCATCTCCTCAATAAACCACCAGCAGCTCAATCCCTGTTCAGACTCTACTTTTAGGTAATCCACACTAAGCACCTCACACAGGGAGAGAAGAGGAATTATCCCAGAGTTCTCTAACCTTACAAATCCCCTTTAAGTATTACCTATGTAACAAAAAATATAAATTAAATATTGCATATAAATATTACATGCATGAGAGGGAGGAAATATTAAAAGGGATCCATATATCTGAGTCACATGTATCTGAATAATGGGGTGAGGCTTCTCATTTAATAGTTTATTGATATAACAGGAATTGAGTCAATATTCTACCAGGATAGCAGTAGACCTCCTTCTTTGGAAGCTTTCTGGAGTTACTTGTGTAAAACCTCAGGGCACCGTGCTGTAGATGATACGTTTCCTGCTTACTCGGGCTCACTTCTTCCCTTGGTGGTGCCCTCTTGGGGAAAGGAGAGCTCACGGTAGATGAGGTGGCAACATGGAGAAAGGAGAACTCACGGTAGATGCGAAGATGGTGTGGAGAGTGAGGCTTTGAGGAGAATCAGCCAGCGCACGTGCCCAGGGACCACGAGCAGGATTGGCATAGAACCTCGGGCCACCAGGCTGCCAGTCTGGCTCAAGTATGTGTAACCACGGCCGTGGAGCCGCGGGAGCAGTGGCTGCTGGAACCAACCAACCGCCTGCGGGGCAACCACGGAGCAGCCGTGAGAACGCAAACAGGAGCCGCTGTGCTCAAGAGCGAGCGCCCGCTGCTCCCTGCAGCTGGACGGCAGATGGCCACGGATCACCTTCCGAGAGGCTCTGGGTCTGTCCAGGCACCTTCTACAGAAAACAGAAAATCCACGAGATTTCCCCTAAGAACACGGGTTTATTGGCTCCGAGAACTGCAGTGTCCAAAGGCAGTGGAGGCTTTGGGCTGGTTCCGCCAGGGTGACCGGGCCGCGGCCGGCTCCCCCGCTCCCTTCTCTCTCTTTTCAGCTCCCCGCAGCTTCTTCTCATCTAGCCAACACTTCCAGGTGCTCCCCGTGCCTGCCAGGGCCTTCGGGCCTCAGGCCATGCCCACTGGGAAGAGAAATCAGCCTCTGAACTGCTCTCTGGAAAGAAGGGGGAGGGGCTTTCCCCAAACTTTTCCTTTTGCCTCCTTGGTCCAAATTTCATCTCGCATCCCTCTGCCTGGTCCAGCCGCTGAGCGAGGAAACGGCCTGACCGGCTCACGTGACTCCAGCCTTGCTGCTGGGCCCAGGACGGAGCCCAGCCTCCCAGCCCCGCCCCGGAGGGGCTCTTGGGAGCCGCGGCTGAGTGGGCAGTCGGGGCTGGACGCCAGCGGGTGCCAAGCCCGACGGGCAGCGTCCTGGCTGAGCCGACTTGCCGCAGTCCTGGGTACGCACGCCGAGCTGGCTTCTTCCCTCCGTTCATTCCGGTGACGGCAGTTAGCTTTCACTCCGTGCCACGTTACTCCTTCTATACAGGTAAGCATCCAAACATCACTCAAGAACACACTGCGTGTGCACATATGCAAGTTTTATAGTTACACCAAATTCTATTCTACTTTTTCCTATTAAATTTGGGTAGAAAAAGTATTCTTAGGGTATCGTTTAAGTCATGGGTGAATAAGGAGAATACTTCTGGCCAGGACACTCGGATGTTAAAATGGAAACTACTGACTGAGGCCCCAAGAAAATACATGTCAGCGACTCTCAGATGTCCGAGTGTGGCCCGTGAAGTGCTTTAAAGAGCTGTCGAAAACCGGTTCTGGGGAAGTGGATTTGGCTTTGCCTGCCACATGGGAGGTCCGCGGTTCAAACCCCGGGCCTCCTTGACCCGTGTGGAGCTGGCCCACGTGCAGTGCTGATGCGCACAAGGAGTGCCCTGCCACGCAGGGGTGTCCCCCACATAGGGGAGCCCCATGCGCAAGAAGTGCCCCCTGTAAGGAGAGCCGCCCAGCGTGAAAGAAAGTGCAGCCTGCCCAGGAATGGTGCCGCACACACGGAGAGCTGACACAGCAAGATGACAAAACAAAAAGAGATACAGATTCCTGGTGCCTCTGCCAAGAATACAAGCGGACACAGAAGAACACACAGCGAATGGACACAGAGAGCAGACAATGGCAGGGGAAGGGGAGAGAAATAAATCTTTTAAAAAAAGAAGCCCGGTTCTGTTGCCTCCATGTTCTCTGACATCAGGAGGCTGACAAGGCCGGGCCCCGAGGAGCACTCCCTGGAGGTGCTGCACAGAGCGCAGGCCCAGTGTGGGCCCGTCTCCTACCCCGGCCAGACGGTTCTGGGAAAGCCAGGATGCGCAGGGTTTGTCACTGGGTCCCGTCAGGCTCCAGCCCTCAGGTGTTGCAGGGAAGGGCTGTTGCAGTGGGTGAGGGGCTGAGTCGAAGGCAGGAGGCTTTCTGTGGACCCCAGAAGGAAGACGGGATTTTCCTGGGCCTGCCCAGGAGGGTGGCCGAGACCTCGCCGAGCCAGGCTGCACATGCTGCCAGAGGTGCAGGGGTGAGGGTGGCCAGCCAGCCAGGTGCAGCTCCCGGCTGCCTACCAGGGGACTGGCCTCAGCTCACTGGCCCCAGCTGGGAAGCCCCGTGTGTCCCCTCCCGGTGCCACCACCACCTCCAGGCACAGGTCCTAGCTGAGAGGGCACAGGCAGGGGCGAGCTGCCCCGGGGCCCCGTTCCACGGCAGGCGCTGCCTTCAGGCGCACCTGGCCGGGAGGGCAGATGCTTCCCCGGGGATCACAGCCCAGGCTGGTTACGATTACCCTGGGCTGGACATAAAGTTCCTGAGAGGGACCCTCGAGCGATGGGCCGTGAATGCCGCTGTTGAGTTTTCAGATAATTTACAGAACTCTCCTGGCATCAAGCAAAGGGCAAGTTAACTCCGGTGAATGCCACTTGGCAGGCAAGTTGGAAAGGAAGATGGAGCTGCTTCACCACGGCGCCTGGGCCCTGCTGTCTGAACACAGTGGCTGCAGATGCCCGTCCTTAGGGACAGGACTCAGGTGGCAGCCGGATTAGCCCTTTCAAACACCCTTAAAGCAGTTTTGTCACCAGGGTATATTTTCAGCAGTTGTTGGCTGTATTGCTTTTAAATATATATATAGTAAATTTTATCATCTCAACAATTCCCTCACCCCACTTTGGTGCTTCATTATGGGCCAAAAATATTGATTTCTTTTTTACTCCTTATAGTAAGCATTTGGGAAAGTGCTATTTGTAACTGATAATTAGATGAGTCAATATTGATTTGCATTAACGATTTATAATAGAATGGTTGGAGTTGGCTTTTGTTGGGGGATGGCATCGCATCTAGGCCACCGCGGTTTCTATGGTAACACAGCTGGGTATCTGGCAGGCCCTCCCTGTTCCTAAGCGGGGAAGACGCCGCACCCTAAAAAGGGATCTGCGCGGCGTCAGGGCTCCCCGCCGCGCCCTCGGCACTCAGGCCGGTCGCAGAGCTGCACCCCAGCAGCACGGCTGGTGGGCAGACAAGGGTGCCAGGGCGCGCTGCTCGCACCGTGGCGGAGGCGGCCCGGGCGCAGCTCGCTGGCGTGGCTTCTTTGAACGCGCACACGGGGCCTGCCGCAGGAAAGGGGTGCTCCAGGCACTGGGACGGGGTGCCCAGGCGTGCGTCCGCTTTGCCTCTCCTCGGCAGGGGTCTTTCTGCACCTTTCCAAGGCGTCCGTGCGGATGGTTCCCTCGGGTTCGAAACCAGTCCCAGCTCGGGCCCAACGGCACGTGTTGGCAGTTTCTCGAGCGCTGGCCCTGAGGCTGCCCGCTGGACGGCGCTTGCAGGACAGAGCCTTCTAGGCCACTTGGTTACACTGGACGGGACAAAAAATCACCAGGAAAGCTCCCTCCAAGGCTCAGGTGGGATGCTGGAGGGACGCTGACCAGGCCGGCCGCGCTGCTCTGGAGCCCGGACACCCACCTGCGCCACCCCCCCCCACCCCAGGCCGAGCACCCGGCAGCCCCGCCCCAGCGCCCGTGCCGGGCCACGCCCTTCTCACTCCCCGGGCAGGGCAGCAGGTGGCCCCTGGACATGCGTCCGCACTCGCCCGCTGCGCCCGGCCCCGAGAACCTCGTGTGCGCCAAGCAGGAGAGCAGAGAAGGGCGCGCGCGAGAGGAGAGGGCAGGGCTCCTTTGAACCGAGACCCTGAGAAGACTCGTGGGCAGTTTCCTAAGCGCTTCCTGTTAAGTAAGTCCATCTAGGTCCTGCGAGCGATGGAGAGCAGCTGCTCGACCGCACTAAACACGGAGGAACGCACACGCGAGGAGCTCGGCACCCAGTGCAGCAGGGTTCCAGGCCAAACCTGCTGAAAAACGTCCAGTACGGCGCACCCCGACAGCACGTCTGATGGCGCTCTACAGTTCAGCCATGTGAAGACACGCTTTAAAAATAAAGTGATTTTTACATTACGCCCGGTGGGACGTGTTCACTAGACGTCTCATTTCAGGAGAAGAAATTCAAGATCAAAATGAATAATTCAATGAAATAACTGTGTATCGCTGTTGCTTACCCTTCTTAATATAAAAATTTGAATTTTTTAGTTTCTGACCCACGGGTGATAATGTATTTAAATGTATCCAAAAATTAAACGCCGCCCCCAGGTATATGGAGGTGTGCAAAACACTCAGGCCAGGTGTGGCTCAACAGCGCAGCATTCCATGCTTCCTCCCAGCCGTGGGTCCTGTCCTGGCTCCTCGAAAACCCTGGTTCACAGAGCCCCGCCTGCACTCCTGCACGCACAAGTACACACACACACACGTGCACACACCCACATGCACAAAGACATGCACACACCCACGCGTGCGCACATGCGTGCATGCACACACCCACGTGCATATGTACACACCCATATGTCGACATGTGCATATGTCGACATGTACACACCCATGCACACACGTGCACACGTGCACGCACATGTGCATACACGCACACACGTGTCCTGTCCTGACTCCTTGAAAACCCTCGTTCACAGAGCCCCGTCTGGCACTCCTGCATGCACAAGCACACACGCACACGTACACACATGCACACACATGCATGAGTACACACACACATCCACACGCACGAGTACACATGCACACGTGCACATACACGCACACACACATGCACGAGTTCACACACACAAACGTGCATGCACCCACATGCATACAGACATGTACACTCATGTGTGCGCGCACGTGCACACATGCACACACGTGCATACATGCACGTGCACACCCACACGCACACACGTGCACACCCACACGATGCATGCATCCATACAGCACGTGGGCACCTTTACATGCTCCTACATGCGCACTGTGCTCCAGTCGCCTGGGAAGTTTGTAGACAGTTTACTGACGTTCCTGGGGAGATGGAGAGGGTTTGCAAACAGCTGATCTTACTCTTTCCCAAAGAGAATCCCTACCCTCACCTCTAATTAACATTTTCTTTCTCTCTAGGTCAGTGTTTTCATATTTTTTTTTAACCAAGATCTTGTAAGAAACAAATTAACCTACGAGGCACATGCACAAATAAGAGCAAATCAGGCATTTCCTAAACAACACTCCTCCCCCCCCCCCTTCCTGGCTGCTCTCTTCTCCTGTTCTAAGTGCGGGGAGCGTCTCCTGCCTCATGCATGGGGCGGGCCGCAGCCCGAGCAAGTCCTCTCCAGATCCCCTGCAGGCGGGGTCCGCCCCTGGTCACCCACCCTCAGTTTCCAGAATTGCGGTCGTCCTGCGGGAGGCCGGCCGGCTCATGCCCTGCGCCCCAGGGCGCCTCCTTCTCCTCTCCCCAGGGCCCTGGCTCCCTCCTCGGCTTCCTCGCCTTCTCCAGCTCTTCTCTTTTTCCTCCCGTGGCAGCCCCGTGGCCAGAGACTTGAGGCAGTGAAACATTTTCCACTCAAAGATAAGAGGACTTCAGAGCCATGCACTCGGGTCCCACGTCAATGCTGTTTCTTAAGACAGATGAGTTTACCCACATCATTTCAGACTCTAAAGGAGGGGTGAGTGCAAAGGAACCAATTAGCTAATACATAATGGATGTTGATTGCCTGCCATGTACTGTGTCACCATCTTCATTCTACAGATGAGGGAGGGGAGGCTCAGAGAGATTGAGTACACAGGTAGTAAGTGGCAGGTCCTGGATGCTCAATTACCTTGACACTCTGTTGTCATTCAGAGATAGCCAGGCCCTGAGACTCAGCAGACTTGCAACTCCTATCCTCTGGTTTATTGGACTTAACCCAGCCAGCTAACAAGGAGGTGAAGAAGGTCAACCACCACACCAGGGAGCCAAGAGTACCTACAACTGCAAGCAGAAGAATTGCATCCATCATCCACATGGAATCTAAACCCTCTCTCGATGTAGAGGTGGAGTAGACATCACCATCCCAGGGTCCACAGGATGGAGGAATAGAGTATGGATTAGAGTGGATTTACTGATATTCTACTATGGAACTATTATGACTAGTAATGGAAGAAATTGTAGCACTGAGGTGGAGTAGCTGCCGAGGGTAGGGAGAGGGAAGAAGAGATGTGATGTGGGGGCATTTTCAGGACTTAGAGTTGTCCTGGGTGATGCTGCAGGGACAGATGCTGGACATTGTATGTCCTGCCATGGCCCACGGGGTGGACTGGGGGAGAGTGTAGACTACAATGTAAACTATAATCCATGCAGTGCAGCAGTGCTCCAAAATGTATTCACCAGGTGCGGTGGATATGCCACGATGATGGAAGAGGTTGTTGATGTGAGAGGAGTGGGGTGGGGGGTTGGGGAATATATGGGGCCCTCATATTTTTTGAATGTAACATTTAAAAAATAAAGAAAGAAGAAAAAAATCAAATTAATTAATTAATATTAACTTAGTGAGCCCCCAGAAACGGCCCGCATGGCCCAGCCAGAGGCAGCACGTGACGCCTCGAGCTGCACAGCAGTCCAGGAGCAGGCGCCAGAGCATCCGAGCTCCACCACCATTCCCGAGAAGCAGGATCCAGGCCTTTCCAGGGCCCTCCTGATTCATTTACGTGTTTTTTCGGTGAGGAGCTACTTTGTTCACGTCTGTTCTTTTGACCCTAAGGGGCTCGGGCAGGATCTTCACGCCACGTTGGTGGTTCTCGGTGGCCCTGGGACCTGAAGGCCATGGATACCTTCGTGCCCCACGCCTTAAGGTGGCATTGGCATCTGTCAAGGCCACTCTCATCCACGGATGCTTCACGCCCACAGGAGGCCGCACTCCCACTGCAGTGAACCCGGGCCCCCCGGCCTCAGAGTCGGACCCGATTTGGCGACGGGGGATCTAAGGACGGGATCCGGGGGGCGCCGCCTGGGCCAGCGAGGCCCTCTGTCCTGTGGGGTCTTTATGAGAGGCAGAGAAGGACGGGCCAAGGCGCAGAGGGAGGCCGGCTGCGGGAGGACGCGCAGAGGCTGGAGGCAGGCGCCGGCAGGCCGCGGCGTGCGAGGGCTGCTGGGGAGCTGGAGGCTGGCGGGGGCAGGCGGGGCTCCCCCGGCGCCTCAGACGGGGCCAGCCTCGTGGGCAGCTTGAGCTCAACCCGGCTCCGGGACGGCGGGTGCACACCTCTGCCCGAGCCCCCGTCTGGGGTCCCTTCTTGCAGGTGCTAGGAAAGGCACACAGCTACCGAGGCCCACTACCCGGGGACAGTAAGGGGGGCTCCGGGCCTCACCCCAGGGTCTCACCAGAACTAGGGACCACAGGTAAGTCCTAGTTACTCCAACCCTCAGAGACTGAAGACGCCGCTGAGCTCCACGTGGCCCCGCGTCCACCCAGCACCTCAGCACCGCAGCGAGGAGGCGTAGGTTCCACTGGATGGGGGCGAGGCCGCGGGGCGACCCCCATGGCCGCGAGTCTAATGAACAGGCCGTGGTGCAACCCCATGGGCTCCCGGCACAGAGTCATGACTGGGAATGGTTAGAAGCGCGTTGTAGAGAAATCAGCAAAGCCCCTGTCAAGATGCACGTCGTAAAGCAACGGTGTCACTCGTAGGAACATATCTTGCAAAATCTGTTCTGCCTTCAAGACCCCACCTTCAGGCGCCTTCCTGGGAGCTCTCGCCTTGCAAGCGCTCCTCCACCCTGGACGCTCCCACACACCCTCGCGGCCCGCTCGCGCTTTCGCTTTGCGCTGAGGTTTCTGGGCTTCACGCCTCTGTCCATTCAGGTCGCTGCGGGCTCCTCCTGGGCGGAGCCCCTTCCCTCTCCAGCCTCGTCCAGGGGCATGGCGCTCAGGAGGCTGAACAAACTGGACTGTCAGCAGGACCTGTCCCTGACTCCAAATGTGGGGAGGACACAATAAATACTACGGACCTTTTGTGAAAGCCCCCGTCATTATTGAATTGCTCAGATGATCGTGTTAAAGTAATCAGGCAGTCAGGGCCCTCTTGCTCCCATGCTAATGTTTTGAATCGTGATTTATCTGTGATCAGTCGAGAAGAATGAACCAAGTCATGCTTAGGCAATATTGTGTCACAGTACCAACGGGTCCCTGAAGTCTGGAAATCGGATAACAGAGTCTAATTGGTCTTGTGACACTGATGAGCTATTAATTAGTCATCAGATGGATAAGAGTGAAGAGTCGTTGTGATCCTTTGCTGTTATTTGGGAGAGTTGCAAGGTTAGCTACCACTACTTAAAGATCTTGAGCCAGGAAGCACCCAGCTCATTTTTAATTCAAACGGTTGTCAAAGAAGAACCATCCTAATCCATCAAAGTCTTTAACACAGGAGTCTGAACAGAATGTTCCAAGGAAATCTTGATTACCAAAGTCAGTATACTGACAGACTCCTGTCTTATGGGTGAAAAATTGGCAGTGAACAAGCCATTTAGCAGCCCCTCCAGAGAGTCTCAACGAGAACATGCACAAAGGCTAACTCCGTCCAGTAGGAATCCTCTCCTTCCCGACTTGACTGCCCCATGGCCCCTTCGCATTTTTAAAATATGAGAACCCATGCCGGTAGGTAATTACAGCGCTTGGCTTCTTAACTGAAGAGTAGACACCCACAGCTGCCCTGCCTTGTTCATCATTTTATAACCAGTGCCTGGCACAGCAGCTGGAACACAGGAGTAGATCCTCAATCAATAACTGTTGACAAGTATGTTCGCTAGCACCAAATATTTGGGTTTACCATGCTCTAGGAGAAATTAAAACAGCGTGGACCACTTGTTTGGGAAAGCAGGGGACCTTCCCTGGGTGTGCTTACATGTAAAATGTTTCTTAAAAGATCCTGCTGGCAGCGGGAGGTTCCCAACCTTTTATTGAGTGAGGATGACTTGAGCTAAACACGCGAAGCAGCCTGGGAGAGGAGGAGAGCTCCGCTGTGCATGTTTCATGGTGGAAAGGCACGTGCGGTCCTGTGAGATGCTGCCCCTTCCAACCACAGTCCCCACAGCACCCAGAGCCTCTCACACGGGTGACTCGTGGAGCCAGCTTCACCGCACTCCTCTAGAGCCCTGGCCAGCTGAAGGCCAGCTGCCCTGGAGGCCAGGGAGGACAGGCCTTTAGATTAACCTGTTGACATGGCAACAAAAGCTTTCCCCATTCCAAAGAAGATGATTTGAGATGGCACTTTTGAGATGGCGATGGGTGACACTTCTCAAAGCAGAGCCTAACTAAATTATCCACTCCAGGTTCATAAACAACTGCACAGAAGGGCACTGAAGTCAAATTAAAAAGAAAGAAAAAGCACTAAGACTCCTAGTGGTAGTTGGAATATCCCTGAGAGTCAGTCTCTAGAGTTGGTAATATTTACATAAAGAGAGTACACTTTTAAGGCACAATAGATTAGTACATTTTTCATCTGGACAAATCAGATTTACAGAACAGCATTCGAATACCTTTTCCATGACACACAGTACCATTGGGACAAGGAGGTTTGTTGTTCTTGTTGTGAATTTTTTAAAATGGGAAAACTGACCCACTAAGGACGTCGGTTCGAGTGGCTCTTCGTTACTGAAAAGAACTTGCTGGTTTAGGAAGAGTAAGTCTCCAGTAAGGGCACAAAACTAGGAAGACTCACCCGCACAGCCGTGCATTCCCATTACCACTGGAGGGACACGTTAAAATGTGCAGAAGAGGGTGTGTGATGAATGAAAAGAATAGAGAGGTGCAGGGAAGAGCTGTGGAAAAGTAGGTGGAGTCAGAATGAGAAGATACCAAGAGGGAAACACCAATGAAGACGGAGGGAGTAAAAAGCACTGGAGGACTAGCTCTCGCTTTAAAGGAGGAGCACGAGTTAGAAGGCTGAGCGCCTCTACTCTCTTAAAACTAACTTGAGATCATGAAGCTGACATGCAGGCCTTACCAGGCTGGCGCTGGCCTCCTGGACGTGGAGACAACGAGGCAAAGGCAGCAGGCGGGGCTTGGGGCAGCACTAGAAGCAGGGCTGTCAGCCCACCCAGGGTAAGCCAGGAGCTCTGTCCTGAAAACGGGGCTGTCTTGGCCCCAACAGGTACCGGGCCAGGCCAGTCCTTGATAGGCAGGGCTGGGGCCTCCTTCCAGGGCAGTTCCAGGGATGACATGCTGTCCCCTCCCTGGTGTGGGTGCCTGCTCTCGCAGGCACTGGCTGCGCCTGCTCCTCTCCTCCCGGCCTGCGGAAGCAAGAGCCCACGTGCCCTGCAAAGCCCTCCTCCAGCCTTCCTGGCGGCATGCTCCGGGGCCCTGCGGACGGCCTCCACCGATCTCTCTCTGAAATGTACCGCGGTTCTGCTTCCGCTCGCCTGCTCCCCTCCGGAACCGGGGTTTCTCTGAGGACAGCGACCTCGTCTTTGTGTCTGAGTCCTCTGCATGTCTGACCAGTGTAAGGAAGGACTAAATAAGGTTCGGCTACATCCAATTACAGAAAAGCCGCGCTGTGCGATCCTTGGCCGACGCCCTCGATGCGTGGATGGCCGAGGGAGGGCAGGTGTGCGTTCCGAGGCAGGGTCCGAGCAGCGCCCTGCCAGCCGCGGCGCCACCCTGGGAGCTGGCCTGGGCTTCCCCCAGGAGCCTTCCCAGTCAATTCAGGAAACTCTCAGGCTCTCAGAGCTGTAGCCCTTCACCCCAGGGCTACTTCGGGCAGCCCCCAAAAGTCGGGCTCAAGAAGCTCTCACGGCCACACCCTGAGCCTCTGGCCCCTTGACCTGCGTCCCCACAGGACTGCCCCTGTGGTCACCCTCCTCTGCAGCTCAATGTTCCCATTTCTCGATGCTCCTGCTCCGTTATTCCAGACCATTTGGGCTTGTTTTCATCCAGACGCTGGCCCCTGTGCCCCACCCATGCTCCCAGTCCATTTCTTCTTTCCTTGTCTGAACTGGAACCCTCAGCTCCCCAGGGACTCACAGTCTTTCAGAAGCACCCACATGGCAAACCCCAACTCTAGAAGAGTTCAGCTAAAGAGATGCCCCATGATAAATACAAAAGGTCCCTGAAAACTAAACTGATTTTATTTGATCATGTTTTTAACCTGATTAAGGGATATCAGCTACCATCAAAGAGACCCAGGAAAAATTCATGGTCAACTTTGATCTTAAAGTCCAAATCTGCTAGCTCCTTTGCTGTTCTTGGTTTCCTTTCCGACACTGGGAGTGATGTTTCCTGTCCAGTTTCACTGAGACCCACAGGTCACTGGCCACTAATGACCCTGTTGAACCGCCAACTTTTGCCAACAGAGGGAATAAAGTTCTGGACCAAGACAAAGTCAACACTCATTACTGCCCCAGAACGCCAGAGATGCCTGAGTTTTGAAAAAGGCTGTAGCAGGTTGAACCAAATGTTTGTGGGGTTTTCTGTGCTCTACATAACTCAAATAGGAATTAAGACTGATAAAAGGTGAACGAGTCAATGGAGCTGGAAGCAGAGGGAGGACTGTTCTGAGGAGGTTGTAATTACTTTACATTGAGACTTTTTTCCTGAAAGAGTCACATTGGAATTGGTATGTGGAACAGGCGTCCCGTTTCACCCCACACGGGACACTTGTGCCCCTGCAGCACGTGGGCCTTCGTATTGCCATGGGGTGGGGGATACTGCCCTCCACCCGCCAAGCAGTCCCTGCATTTGGGGGACTGCTGGGAAATGGCCCCCTCTATTTGTGGAGACCTACCAGTTCACAGCAACCACCTGGCATGTGAATGAGTCCGTGTCCACACGTTCTCGCCAGCACTGACCCAGCGAGGGTGCCACCTCCCACCAGCCTGGAGCCCGCAGGCTCCTGGGAACGTCCCGCCCATGCCCCTCGACAACCCCACGCCCCGCCCGCTGGCCTGCCATCACCCGGCCACTTGTCAGCTCCATAGGAGGAGAGGAGCAGCAGGTCTCCTGCTGGGCCCAGCGCTGGAGCGTCTTGTGCTCACGGGCAGCGAGGAGAACCTGCGCTGCGTTTTACATCATTCCCACAGTCGCTCGCGTCTCAGCGCACAGCGGCTACGTGCTGCATCGTGTTCTCGTTTATGCTCTAGTAACTCTGTGGGTTTGCGTGATTATTGATGTCATTTCATGCATGACGATTGCAAGGACACAGAGATCAAGGACATGGATTTAGAAGCTGTGAAGTTTGGGACAAATGACAAAACTTCTGGGACTTGGTTTTCTCTCTCCGACTTCTGTCCCCCTTGGTTTGGATTTCTCCTCTCCTCTCCAAACATTCCAACCCAGTATGCACTGGGTTTTTTAAGCATAAAAGCAAAAAGAAACCCTGTGATAGAACTAATAAACGACTTCAGTAGTGTAAGGATACAAGATAAATATGCAAAAATCAATGGTGTTTCTATACACTAGTAATATGCAATCTGAGGAGGAAGTCAGGGAAAAAAATCCATTTATAATAGTGACCGAAAAAATGAAATATTTAGGAATAAACTTAACCAAGGATGTAAAGCATTTGTGTCTGGAAAACTACAATGCATTGCTAAAAGAAATTTTAAAAAACCTAAATAATTGGAAGAACATTCCAAGCTCATGTATTATAAGACTAAATATCATTAAGATGTCAATTCTACCCCAAATGATACACAGATTCAATGCAATCCTGATAAAAATTCCACCAACATTTTTAAACAAATGGAAAACACAATTATAAATTTATTAGGAGGGGTAAGATGCCCCACATAGCCAGAAATATCAAAAAAAGAAAAGCGAAGTTGGAAGACTTCCACTTCTAGACTTTAAATCATTTTACCTAGGTACAGTGGTTAAAAACAGCATGTATTGGCATAAAAATAGACACATAGACCAATGGACCCAAACTGATGTTCAGAAATTGACCCTCACATCTACAGTCAAGTGATTTTTTGACAAGCCTGTCAAACACACACAACTGAGGCAGAACAGTCTATTCAATAAATGGTGTTTGGAAAACTGGATATCCATAGCCAAAAGAAAGAAAGAAGACCCCTATCTCACACCTTTTGACTCAAAGTGGATCAAAGGCCGAAATAAAAAAGCTAGACCCATAAAGCCCCTAGAAGAAAATGTAGGAACACATCATTAACATCTGGTGGTAGACGAGAAGTTCTTAAATCTTACACCAAAAGCACAAGCAATGAAAGAAAACATGGATAAACAGGGTTTCCTCAAACTTAGGCACTTTTGCGATTCAAAGGACTTCCTCAAGAAGGTAAAGGCCACTCAATGGGAGAATTTTTTGAAAACTATAGATCTGATAAGGGTTTGCTTTCCATTTGACATAAAGAGATCATATATAACTCAACAATAAAAGAGCAAGCAATCCAATTCAAAAATGGGCAAAAGATTTAGACTTTCTCCAAAGAGGAAATACAAACGGCCAAAAAGCACATGAAAAAATGTTCAATATCACTAGCTATTAAGGAAATGCAAATCAAAATGACAATGAACTATCATCTTACACTACGTAAAATGGCCATTATTTAAAAAACAGAAGACAATTAGTGCTGGAGTGGAGAACTTGGAGCACTCCTTCACTTTTTCAGGGAATGTAAAATGGTGCCGCCTCTGTGGAAGACTGGTGGTTCCTCAGGAAGCTAAGTACAGAACTGCCATATGAACCAGCAATTCCTCTGCTGGGAATACATCCAGAAGAACCAAAAACCGTGCCACGGACAGGCACCTGCACACTGATGCTCATAGTGGTGTTACTCACAATTGCCAAAAGATGGAAACAACCCAAGTGTCCATCCACCAATGAATGGATAAACAAATGTGGTATATACA
Source organism: Dasypus novemcinctus (assembly GCF_030445035.2). NCBI lineage: Eukaryota > Metazoa > Chordata > Mammalia > Cingulata > Dasypodidae > Dasypus > Dasypus novemcinctus. Next base: position 125,217,954 of record NC_080683.1, on the reverse strand, counting down.
TATGATGGAATACTAGGCTGCAGTAAGAAGAAATGAAATTGGAACACACATGATAACATGGGTGAATCTTGAAGACATTACGCTAAGTGAAGTAAGCCAGTCACAAAAGGAGAAATACTGCATGGTCTCACTAATATGATCTAAATACGAAGAATAAACACATGTAGTTAAAACCTAGAGTATGAGTTATAGGAAATAAGAGGAGGGTTGAGGAGAACTACTGATGCTTAATGTATGTAGAAGTTTTAATTAACTGTAAAAGTGTGGAAATGGATAGAGTTGATGGTAACACTTTATAGTGAGTAGCAGCTGGTTTACAAATGGGATTGTGGTTGAAAAGGGTAGTCTAGGGATGTAAATGTCAATTGAAAGAAAGCTGGAGAATACTCTAGGAACTGACTGACACAGTGAACCCAGAAGTGGATGAGAATCGTGGTTGATAGTACAAATGTAGGAATGTCCTTCTGTGAACTAGAACAAATATACATCACTATTGCAGGGTGGTGGGAATGTGGAGAAGCAAAGGAAAAATAAAATTAATGTAACCTACAGACTAACATAGGTTATAGTTAACAGCAATACTGTAATATTCTTGCATCAATGTCAAAGATGTACTGTGTTAATAATAGGGGGGTATGGAAAAGATATGCCACATGTACACTATGGACCACAGTTAGTGATAATATCTGATAATACTATCTCATAATCTGTAACAAATGTTCCACAATGGGGGGGTGTATTGGTGAAGGATTATTGTATGGGAATTCTATGCATGTGCATGATTATTTTGTAAGTTCACAACTTCTGTAATAAAAATATATTTTAAAAAAGAAACCCTATGAAATGAATACTTTAGAAAATCCACCACAAGTTATCCCAAACAACAGTGCCTTCAGAAAATACTGCATATTATCACATCAGGCAAAATGACAATGTTCCACACTCAAAATTCATTTTTATTAAAACATGATTGAAATAGAACTGCACATCTTAAGAGAAACAAGCCCATCAAGCCAGAAGATTTATTTTGGTCTCCACCCTCCCCTACACCCCTGCCCCCACCTCCTGACACCAAACAGCAGGTTGAGAGTAAAGTACCTACTACCTATTAGCAACACTAAGGTGAAGTGAATCACTGAATCCACAATAACAACGCCAATTTGTTTTATAACTTAAATGGACACAATCCTTATGAATTGCTGAACTTTAATAAACCATGTCAATTACAATGTCTTCTCCAAATGGCATGCACCTCCAACATTCTAACCCAAGCTGTCATTCTTTCTGTGTAACTTGCCTCCAACCCATTTTCCCTAAATCTTTTAAATCTGTATTTATTTTTTCCGAGCCCCTGTGTAGTAGAATAAAAGTTATCTCAAATGCCCAGAGCCATGGACTTTCAACCTTTTCATGAGATGTTCTCTTTTTCCTTTGTGCTGTGAAATCACAAAGAACTGAAAAAAGTCAGAACGGAAAAAGTTGGTAAATTTCAAAACCAACCTTCACCTACTTACTGAAAAATGTCCCAGATCTTTAAAGGCATCTGGGACCAAGTTAATTGCACTCGGTAGGACGAATCCTCTCAGGTGATGGTTTTCTATTCTTGCCTCTCTGACTTCTAACCTAAGATTTGGAACATCTGATCAATTTTCTAAAAAATGTCTGTTAGCTGCGACATAGTCAGAAGAAAGAACACAGGATTTGGGGCTAAAGGATTCAGGTTTGAGTTCTGCTTATACCAGCTCTACCTATGCGCTCCTGGGAAAACAAAATAATTTTGAGTTTCTATTTCTCACCTAAAGAATTAATAAGACCTAATTTATGGAGTTGTTGCCAGGATTAATTAGAATAATAGATATAAAATTGTTCTGGAAACTGTAAAGAAATTGTAAAGTAATATACAAAGGTTAGTATTATATCATTAAGAATTATACTTTCATATCATTGTACAGTCTTCTAAAAATTCCATCATTTTAGTCAGGTCATCTTAGCTTAAAAAAAAAAAAAAGCTATACTGGCATCTATAAAAATTCAAGAGGGAAACAATTCAAACTGAAAGCTGAAGACTATTCAAAATTGCACTGCAAAATAAATGACTGTGCTGGGCCAAATACTGGCAGTGATTTATAGTTCTTCTAAGGAGATTATATATTTACACTTAAGCAAAAAGATCAAAGTTCTATCTTGACTCCAAAATGCATAAGAACAAACAGTCCGTTGTTACCCCAAGAAGAGGAGAGTGGAGAAAAACTGGCCACGGTAGGAATAAGGTGAAAATTTATTTAGATGCTATTTTCTTTAACCAGGCACGATGAACACAGACATTTAGCAGTGATGGAGAGAAAAAGAAACAGCACATGTTTAAGGATGTTAGTCCTGTTAATTTTGTTCTGTCTGTGGATAACCACAATTAACTGCCTATGAGTGACTTAAAACAAATGAAAGGCAAGTCCAAAATGTTGACATTTCATGCTACTTTTAGCACATATAACAAATCTTTTGTTTTTCAATACATAGACAAATTAAAGCAATTTTTAAATAGAAGTTCTGTTTCTAGCCAGCTCATTCTAAAGGAAAGCTGGAATATTATTCGGGACCTTCAGTTTGAAGGCAAGCCACACTACGGGGTCCCAGCTTAAATGGGGGAGGTCACCTGTTTACTATGCCGGCACAGTCTAAGGCACCTGTTCGATACACCTGCACAGTCTAAGGCATGTGTTTAATATACCTACGCTATCTAAGGCACCTGTTTACTATGCCTGCACAGTCTAAGGCACCTGGTTAATACGCCCGCACAGTCTAAGGCACCTGTTCAATACACCTGCACAGTCTAAGGCATGTGTTTACTACGACCACACAATCTAAGGCACCTGTTTAATACGCCTACACTGTCTAAGGCACCTGTTCAATACACCTGCACAGTCTAAGGCATGTGTTTACTACGACCACACAATCTAAGGCACCTGTTTAATACACCTGCACAGTCTAAGGCACCTGTTTACTACGCCTACACTGTCTAAGGCACCTGTTCAATACACCTGCACAGTCTAAGGCATGTGTTTACTATGACCACACAATCCAAGGCACCTGTTTAATACGTCTACACAGTCTAAGGCACCTGTTGACTATGCCTACACTATCTAAGGCAACTGTTTAATACACCTGCACAGTCTAAGGCACGTGTTTAATATGCCTGCATAGTCTAAGGCACCTGTTTACTATGTCCACAGCCTAAGGCACCTGTTTAATACACCTGCACAGTCTAAGGCATATGTTTAATATGCCTACACTAAGGCACCTGCTTACTATGCCCGAAAAATCTAAGGCACCTGTTTAATACACCTGCACAGTCTAAGGCACCTGTTTAATACGCCTACACAGTCTAAGGCACCTGTTTATATGCCCACACAGTCTAAGGCACCTGTTTAATACACCTGCACAGTCTAAGGCACCCTCTGCTACCGCTGGACTTCAGCTGCCCATGGAGTGTCTGAGGGCAGTGACTCAGGAAACTTTAAGGAAAACCGAAATCAGAGACAGGAGGCAGGGAGCGGGCCGTGCGGGGCAGGGAGGAGGGGCGTGCGCAAAACTGACTGGAATAAAACCCCTCTGGGTGCGAGGAGCCGCCAGTCGCTGACTGGTACCGAAGCGGCCACACGTGAAGGCTGGGCGCAAAGACCAGCAGCAGCTCGGGCCCATGAACCGCTGGCCGGTCAGCGGCTAACCCCAGGCCTGATCCACCCCAAATGCTTCTCCCTCCTCTCTCGCTGAGACAAGGCCCCCTGTTTTGGGCACTCAGGCGGGCTTGGTGGGGTCTGGTGACCGCCCTCTTGTCTCTGAAGGAAACGGGGCCTGGCACCGCTTAGCCCGCAGCTCCGCAGGGACTGAAGCAGAGCCGGGAAGGGCGCAGCTGGAGGACCACACTGGAGGGAGAGGCGGGAGACAGGCCACCGGCGGTGCGCGCCGGCCGGGCCTCCTGCGCTGCGGGGCGCGCGGGCCTGCTCCTCGCGGGGTGGGGGTGGAACCCGGGCCTGGGAGTGTCTGAGCAGAGGGAGGCAGGGAGACGCGCTTCACCGTCGGGCGCCCCTGGCCTCCCCTCCCCTCCGCGGCCCTGACCCGGCTCCCGGGGCACCCCTCGCCTCTGCCTCTCCAGGCAGGAGAGGGCCCCGGCCGGAGGGTCCTGAGCACAAGGACACCTGCCCTCCGCCCCTGCCTGGGCCCCGCGCACTGGGCAAAAGGGCCCCCGGCCCGAGGCGCGCCACACCGCGCGGCTGCGCAGACCCTCGGGGCCGGGCGGGGAGGCGCGGGGGCGAGGGACCCTAGCCCCAGGGACGCCCGCGGGGCAGCCCGCTCCTGCACCTCCCAGCGGGCGCTACAAGCCGCGGGCGGCGAGCACAGCGCGGAGCCTGGAGCCAGTGCGCGGGTGCGGCTCCTCGGCAGGAGCCGGGCTCGCCTCGGCGCGCTCAGGGAGAAGCATGCCCTGAACCGCTGTTAGCAAAGCTCCGCGCAGACGACTGAGCTGGACAGGCTTCGGCCGGTTCCGCAGGAGGGGGCAGCCTCCCCACTTCCAGCCGGCGGCGCTCACCTTTTGAGTACTTCACGGTCAGAGCAGGGGCCCTGAAGTTTGCTTCTTAAACTTTCACTCACCTGAAATAGGCTGGTTAGATAAATCTTCGAAAAGGAAGAAAGAAAAGGCAGAACACCAAAAATTCCCCCCCAAAATGAGTTACTTTTAAAAATAAATGTTAGTTGTAATGGAAGAACTTAAAAGAGTAGTTTTAAAAAATTAGCTTTCTAGAAAAAGGAGCCATAACTCAACGACCTTCCCAGTCACTTTATTTACAAAATCTTTGAATATTATCACTATTTGAAAGTTTTAAAAACGTCCCAGATTGAACCCTGAATTGCCCTAAGTTACTTTCCACGTTACTTAAAGCTGTACTCGTTAGGCATACTCAGTCGTTTTTAATGCTCTCTTTTTCATGGCTCATTAACTCCTTGTGGATTTGTTACTTCACGGTGAAAAGGTACAGAGGTCCTGTGTGGAGAGGGTCTTGTCTTCTTCGTGGGCTGTGAGCACACGGCTTGAGCTTCCGCAGAGTTTCTGGGGAGACTCGGGGCTTCCTGGAAACGGGCAGCCTTCTGACCCCGCGGCTCTGTCCCTCCAGCAGGACAGAGGGCCCCTGAAGGCGCCATGCGGAGCCCCCCAGCCTCAGGCCGAGGCTCCCAAAGTGCTCTAAGGTTTGATCTTTTAAAGCCTCTAGCAAGCTGAGCATTTCTTATAATCTTCTTTGCATTATCAGTTTATTGAGTGAACTCTTCTTTTATTAGAAACTGGTTAACTTAATCTTAGTTATATCTGAATTATCACAAATCTCATACAATAAAAATTCATGAACTGCGTGACGTTTCAGAGGTGACTTTCTCCGCAGGGGCCCTACACGCTCCAGTGCTGCCCGTTTTGAGTGTGATGGTCTCGCCTCCAGCCCCCACACCCTCCTCGTGGGCCCACCCAGGATGCGCAGGGAAGCTAAGTGGGGACTGCAAATGGGCTGCAGGGCCACCATAGGTGCCGTGGAAACATACCATTCCCCACACGAGACTGGATGTGTTAAGACGGATAAAGATGAAACGGGTCCGGATGGAGATTTTTTGGCTCCATAGAGCCAACATGACAAGTGCCACCCACGGTGGCTGAAAACAACACACGCTTACTGCCGAGCAGTTCCAGGGGCCTGAGGTCTGAAATCCAGGAGCAGGCAGGGCCGGGCTCCCGACCTGGAGGGGGCTGCGGTCCACGCCTCTCCTAGCTGCCGGCGACTGCTGGAATTCTCCAGCTCTGCCTCTTCCCTCTTCACAGGGTCTTCTCTCAGCCCTTATCTTTTCTGATAAGGAAATCAGTCAGATTAAGGGCCACCCTATCCAGCATGACGTCTTAACTAAGTCCACCCATAACGGTCACATCCACAGAGCCAGGAATTAGGAATTGAATGTATCTTTTTGGGAGAGAGGCACTATTCAACGCCAACAGCAGGCCTCTTCTTGCCTAACCCTGAAAGCCCAGGAAACTGAGATAAGTGGTAAATGCCTTTATCCTGCCATTGCCTGGTTAGACATTGTAAATGGTAGCAGTGCATCTGCGTTTTCTCTCTTCGTTCACATCATCAAGCAGCCCAAAAATAAGGGGCGTGTGAAGTTCCTGCTAATCCACCTTATAAATTAGCATGTGTACAACAGTAGAGAGGAGATGGGCTGTTATCAGTTGACAGTATCTCGTTATCACTACTTTGAAAGCTGTAGGTGCATGCAATTAGCACTCCATGAGAACACTGTATTCAAAAATAACACGCAATCTCCATGTGTGAAGAGCAAGGGAGGGCTTTCTGATGACAAGTTTCATCTAAGCAGTGGTTGAGGAAAACGAACTTTCTTCTGACCTGAAAGGTGTTTGCTGTCCACAGACGCGAAGGATGAGGCAATTGACAGGCAACCCTAAAGAATGCTCCAGCCCCCCAAGTTCAGGGACTTAGACTGGGGATAAAGACTTTCATAACCTTTTCTGATTTTCCCTTTCCTGTGGAGTTCAAATCTAGGGTGCAGACTCAAGTTCTAAAGTGTGAAGGAGTCCTAAGAACCTTGTCAAGTAAAAGCAAAGACACCCACCGGGGCTTAGCCATGAGGTCGAACCCACTTGTCCAGAAGGGAGGTGGGGTCGCCAAGCACAGACGGTCAGACTCCCGGGCACCATGACCGTGGCTTCAGACGACAGAAGCTCAGGTCTGGCAGCCCTGGAGGCTGGAGGCTGCTGGTGGCCAGGAGCCAGGGCTTTGACCACTGCCTGGTGATCACAAGCCGCCCCCCGTGTCTGTCTGTCTACCCCCTTCTCCCCTCCTCATGAGGGCACCAGGTCTGTTGGGGTAGGGCCTGCCCTCATTCGGTGTGACCTCACCTTAACAAATGACGTCTTCAACTCACGGGACCAGGGTAAGGTAAAGCCTGTCCTTGGGGGACACGACTCGACCCACTGCCCTGACTCAAGTGCTGGAAGGGGCTCACTGCGCACCCTCAGCAGCAGCTGTCCCCACAGACCTCTGAATTTAGGTGTGGCCATTTGGTGACTTCTAGCCAAAGGGTGCGCAGAGAAAGGGATGCACACCCCCCCCTTTCTACCTGAGCTACCTGCACTGTTACCTGAGCTCCTACCTGTGCTTTCTCTCTCTGCTACCTGGAGGAAGAGGATCCCAAGGTCCCTGTGGATTCCAGGGCAATAAGATCAAAGAAGAAAGGTCTCAAAATCACCACATGTAGGAGAGCAGCTCTCCTACCAGGAAACCAACTCCTCTTGTGCTAAACCACAAAAATTAGGGGGTTTGTTTTCTGCAGCTAACATTGCCCTAACAAATACGGTATATTTGTAATACAGCATCCCTATGGTTATCCCTTGAGTCTAGACTTTTTTACAAGTTCTCTTCAAGATTCACATGCAGTCAAACCAGTTCTACACCTGGGACTCTCAGTACAGAAATGAGAGAAGAAAGTGGTGCCCACAGAGTAAAGTCACTATTATAACCACAGCAAAGTGATGGGAGAGCTAGGCAGATAATTAGGGCCCCAAATGATTTCAGCCTAAAGGAAAATAAGAAGGCTGCACTTCACAGTACAAACAGCAGGACGTATATTGGGAAGCCAACTCAGGTTAATGCAATACATGTGTATTTTATTTATCATCAGGAGCTCATAGCATGTTGTATATCTTTTTTAAGATTTTATTTATTTCTCACTCCTTCCCCCCACCCTGGTTGTCTGTTCTCTATTTGCTGCATGTTTTTCTTTGTCCGCTTCTGTTGTTGTCAGCGGCACAGGAATCTGTGTTTCTTTTTGTTGCGTCATCTTGTTGTGTCAGCTCTCCATGTGTGTGGCACCATTCCTGGGCAGGCTGCACTTTCTTTCGCGCTGGGTGGCTCTCCTTACAGGGCGCACTCCTTGCACTTGGGGCTCCCCTACGCAGGGGACACCCCTGCGTGGCAGGGCGCATCAGCACTGCACGTGGATCAGCTCCACACTGGTCAAGGAGGCCTGGGGTTTGACCTGTGGACCTCCCATGTGGTAGGCGGACACCCTAACCACTGGGCCAAGTCTGCTTCCCAGCATGTTGTATTGTAGAGGGCTGGACTAGGGAGTTTGACTTGCCTTATCTCCTGTGATCCTCAGAACAACCCTGAGAAATAGGTAATATGGTGCTGCCTTTGCCCATGAGACATTTAAAGCTCAAAGAGGCAAAGGAAGTAGCTCTAGGTCACATTTCAATTAGGAGGCAATGTCTGTGTGGCTTCTTACCCTGGCTCCCACACTAGCTACCTCCTGAGTCTTTTATGAGCATCCTGAACATACTTGGACCATGCATGTTTAGAAGGTAAGTACACTACAAGGCACTGCACATTTGGTATGTGGTGCATGTGTTTGCAGGTGTGAGTGTGCATTGATACACAGGACAGAAAATGAGCACTTGGTATGTACATCTACACGTGTGTTCACTGGGGATTGAATTGTTGATTGGAAGACTAAAGATCAAATGGAACGGAAAACTGAAAGGCAGACTCTGAAGTCATAAAGAGAGGTAGAAATATGTCATTAAGGTCTTCAAATAAAGGTTGTTTGTAGGTAATGTGGACATCAAAAGAGCAGACAGGAGGTGGAGTATCAGGTACATGAAAGTGGACAAAGAGTATGAATAGACAGATTTCTCAAAGGAGATAACCAAATGTCCAGCATCTGTATGAAAATATGTTTAAACTATCAGTAAGTATGCAAACTAAAACATTGAAAGAATCACAGAATACCTAATAGAATGAAAAAAGATCACAAGAGCAGTTAAAATCAAATTCAAGAAAAGCCAGGAGGTCTGAAGAGTCTCTACTTGCAGACCCCCTGACCCCAGCTCTCTTGCTCTTTCTTTCTTTTCTTTCTTTTCTTTGTTTTCTTTCTCTCTTCCTCTCTTCCTCTCTTCCTCTCTTCCTCTCTTTTTCTCTCTTTTTCTCTCTCTTTCTCTCTTCCTCTCTTTCTCTCTTTTTCTCTCTCTTTCTCTCTTTCTTTCTTTCTTTTCTCTCTTTCTCTCTTTCTCTTTCTTTCATTCTCGATTTGGGCCCGAAGGACCCAAATCGCCAACATCTGGTGCCCAACATGGGGCCCAAAGAAGTGAGTCTTCCAAATCAGTATCGGGAACTGCGGAAAAGACCTCATCAAGGACCAAGTGATAAGTCCAAAGCAGAGTGACTTGAGTCTTCAAGATTACGTAATGCACCCCCTAAGGAAAGCAGCCCAGCACGAAAGAAAGTGCAGCCTGCCCAGGAAAGGCGCCGCACACACAGAGAGCTGACACAAGATGATGCAACAAAAAGAAACACAGATTTCTGGTGTACCTGATAAGGACAGAAGTGGTCACAGAAGAACACACAGTGAATGGACACAGAGAAAAAACAACTTGGGGGGGGGGGTAAGGGGAGAGAAATAAAAAAATCTTAAGGAAAAAAAAAAAGAGAAAGAAAAGCCAGGAAAATACTGAACTCCCAAACACTTGCTCATGGATAGGTAAATTTGTTCAGCTACTTAAGAAAGCAGGCTGGCAGTACTTTTGTGAAAACCGAGAATGTGCATGCCCTGTGGCCCAAAATCACAGTCCCAGGTATCTACCCCAGAGAAATGCATGCATAGTTCCAAATGTGGGGAGGGTACTCATTATAGCAGAGACTTAGAAACTAAATGTTCATCACTAGGGAAATGGGCTAAAATGCAGTCGAGATAGGCACTGTGAGCTAGAATGGGCTAGCAACAACCTACATGTACATGGCTGAAATTCTAAAATGTGGTACTGAAAGAAAAAGTTATGAAGAAAGATTTATTGCATAATAACAATATGTGTATTAAATCTCTGAAATTTGGTCAAGATGGCAGAGTTAGGTGCTTTAAGCAACAAACAAAAGGGCTGGTAGAACCATCTTTCTTAAAGCTCCAGAAAACAGTTAAATGGTAGTAGTAACAGGGAAACCACTGACTCAAGAAAAAGGCAATTTAAAAATGGCAGATATTGTGGTACCCCAGCTGGCCCCTCCCCCACAGGTAACTGGCTCAGCACAGAACTGGTCTGTGATCCCAGTGTGGGTTCCTGGTTCCTATTCCAAATGGAGCAGAAAAATCCTCATGGACATACCAGGATCATGGATATCTGTGCCAGTCTCACTGGTGCCAGGCTGAAGGACTGAATTAGGACACTTGTCACATGATCACCATCTCAGAAATTGCCCTTTGTGTAGAAGGCACCTCACACAGCTTTCTACATAATGCTGTAGGAGCACATTCAAATTGCAGCTGCCTGAGGCAAAGGATTTCTGGCCTTGGGGCATACAGTGCAATGCCCAGAACTGTGAGGAAACACTGTTTCCTAGGAAAAGGTGAACATTCATATCTGTGTAAATAAGAGGATTTCTAGGGCAGCATGGGCATGCACAGGACAAAATACATGGACAGAAAAAACTGGGGAGAACCCTATGCTTTTGCTTGCACTATTCTCTATACTTATTGTTAAGAGCACTAAGCTCTGAAGGAGAAAATGCACACAGAATAATCTTCAAAGACTGAAAGAAGTTGGGTTTTTTCTTTTCTTTTCTTTTCTTTTCTTTTTTCTTTTCTTTTTATTAGTTCCTGGCACTCAAGAAGTCTCTGCTATAATACTAGGTAGATAAATGCTTAAGGAACAGGCACCTAATTTTAAGAGATACCTTAAAATATCAAAATGTCCAGGTTGCAACAAAAGATAACAAAACATGCAAAGAAATACAAAATGATGAACAATGCAAAGAAGCAGGATAAAGAATTATAAATTATCAATGAACAGGATGAAAATATGGACCATACCAGACAAAGACTGTAAAAATGGTCCAAAATATGCTCAAAGAACTAAAGGAAATCAGAAGTATGATAGATTAAGACAATGAGAATATCAATAGAGAGATGGAAATTATGGAAATGACCCAAACAGAGCTAAAGACCACAGTAACAGAAATTAAAACTTGCCTAGCAGGATTCAACTGCAGATCAGGGTGGGTGGTAGAAGAAAGAATCAGTGAACTTGAAGATAAGTCCATTTAAATTATTCAGTCTAAGGAGTAGGTAAAAGTAAGAAAAGTGAACAGAACTTGAGAGACCTGTAGGACACTGTTAAGTATACCAATATAAACATCTTGGAAGTCTCAAAAGCAGAAGAAAGAAAGGGTCAAAAGAATATTCATAGAAATAATGCCAAAACTCCCTAAATTTAATGAAAGACATAAATATACACATCTAAAATGCTCAATAAACTCCACACCTAAACATATGATAATCAAACTATTGAATACTAAAAATAGAGAATTCTGGAAGCCACAAGAGAGAAGCAAATAGTCACATACAAGAACCCTCAATAAGAGTAGGTGCTGATTTCTCAACAGAAACCATGGAGGCAAGAAGATGCTAGGATGACATATTTAAGCAGCCAAAAGGAAAAAAAAAAAGGCCTACCTAGAATTCTATATCCAGAAGAACTTTCTTTCAAAAAATGAGATACAGGTGAAGACATCCCCAGGTAAACAAAAGTTGAGGGAGTTTGTCACCACTAGCTCATCCCTATAAGGAAGGACACTAGACAATAGACCAAAGTTGTGTGATAACATAAAGATCACTGGTAAAGGTAACAACATGAGTAAATATACATGCCATTGAACTTAATTTGGTATCAAACCAAAAGATACTGTGATAGATTTAGGGTGTTAAATTTAAGCTCCATGGTTCACAATGAAAATATTGGAAAAATATATATACACAGAAAGAAATAATAAGTGATTCTAAATCCACTACAAAAATGGGCAAAGAACATGAATAGACATTTCTCCAAAGAAGATATACAAATGACCAAGAAGCCTATGAAAATATATTCAATATCATTAGCTATTAAGGAAATGAAAAGCAAAGTCACAAAAGGATACCACCTCATACCCATTAGAATGGTTTTTTTTTTTTTTTAAAGGAAAGTAATGTATTAGTTAGGGTTCTCTAGGGAAACAGAGCCAACAGGAGATATCTGTCAATAGTAAGAGATTTATCAGAATGTCTCACGCAGCTGTGGGGATGCACAAGTCCAGATTCCACAGGCAGGCTGCACCCAGGAGCTCCTATGAAAGTCCAATGAGGTTCTTGATGAGTTCTGGGAGATGTTGGCTGTTCAAAGATGAGCTGGGAAATTCTCTCTCAATGCTGGAATCACTTCCCCTTTTAAGGCATTCAACTGATTGGGTTAAGCATCACTCACTGCTGATGGCAATCACCCTGATTGATGTAATTATACCCAGCTATCTATGATTTACCACTGTAGTATAGTCAATGGTGACTGAAGTCCATAAATGCCCTTGTATTACAGTTAACCCAGTGTTGCTTGACCAAACAACTGGGCACAATTACCTGGCCAACTTGACACAATAGCCTAACCATCACAAGTAACAAGTGCTGGCAAGGATGCAGATAAATGGGAACTTAGTACCTTATTGTGGGAATGGAAAATGATGAAACTGCTGCAGAAAATAGTCTGGTGGTTCCTCAAAAAGTTAAACACTGAACTACCAAATGATCCAGCAATCCCACTTCTAGATATATACCTAAAAGAATTTAAATCAGGGACTTGGGCAGATATTTGTATACCAATGTTCATAGCAGTATTATTCACAATAGCCAAAAGGTGGAAGCAATCCAAATGTCCATCAACAGACAAATGGATAAACAAAGTACAGTATATAGATATGTGGTAGATTGGATTACATTCCCCAGTTCTTAAACTTAATCTTGCATGCTTGTGGATATGAACCCGTTATAAATAGAATCTCTTACAGATATAATTTTAGTTAAGGAGTGGCCACAATGAATGAAGGTGGGCCTTAATCTGGATTACTAGAGTCCTTTATAAGCACAAGTTTGGACACAGAGTGAAAAGTTGTGGAGAGGAGCTGGACGTCAACAGAACCCAGAAGGGAGAGGAGAGGCCATTGCCATGTGACACGGCTGAGACGCAAGCCCAGGAACCCACGATTACCAGAGGCCAGCACCAGAATGCTACAGACTTTAGGAAGAGAGCATTGCCTCATGTGACACCTCAGTTTTGGACTGCTCTAGCCTCAAAATTGTGAGCCAATAAATTGCCATTGTTTAAGCCAGCCCATTATGTAGTATTTGTCAAAGAAGCCTGTTAAACAAACACAACACACAAGGACTATCATTCAGCCCTAAAAAGGAATGAAGTTCTGATGCATGCTACTACATAGATGAACCTTGAGGGCATCATGTTGAGTGAAATAAGGCAGAAAAAAGGGACAGATATTGTATGGTTCCATCTGAAATAGCTTGAATATGCAAATCCATTGAGACAGAAAGTAGAGTACAGGTTACTGGGGCAGAAGAGGAGGGAAGAAGGGGAGTTAATACAAAATGTGCAGAGTTTCTATTTGAATGCCCATAAGGATTTAATTTGGATATATTAAAAAATTGGAGTCTGGACTTTAAGCTTTATATCAGTGTTAAAATTCTTGAACTTGATAACTATAATTAAGATAGTTACATAAATTAATATCATTTTTCTTAGGAAATATATGTGAAAATATTAGGTGTTCAAAGAGCATGATATATACAAACTAAGATTTTTAAAAAACAAATATAGATAGATAGACAGAGACAGATAGATAGATAGATAGATAGATAGATAGATACATAGATAGATAGATAGATAGATAGATAGATAGATAGATAGATAGATAGATAGATAGATAGATAGATAGATATAGTGCTGGGGAAGTCAAGGACACACTCAGAAGCCATCTCCTAGCCAGCCATTGCTTCATTCCCCCTTTTCCCCTCTTTGCTTGTTCGAGGGCAGGTGTGTTTTATGTTTCCATTCTTGTTTGCATACAAGTCACTGTTATGTCCTCTCTTGTTTGTGTGCAATTGTTTCATGTTTCTATTTAACAAGAGATGGCAAGCAGCTGGAGGAGACGCTAAATCTTAACCAGTCCCAGCTGCTTGCAGGACACAAAGGTCGCTCGTTGGCACAGCCCCTTCCCCTGGAGCATATAAAAGCCCATCCCTTGGGTAGGGCAGGTGTCCCTCATCTCCAATGAAATGTGAGGCGTGCAGAGCTGCCAAGCAGTTGGTCTCCCAGAGGAGCAGCCCAATGGGCCCACTTCTCTGACAGAGCTGACAGATGCCGGAGGGCGTGTGGCTCTGCCATCTAGCACCCGTCACCGAGCCGATGGCCTCCCGGGGGACCAGCCAAGGTAGGAGCTTCTCCCCTGCTACTTTGGACCCTTTGTGTTGTGTAGGTAACGAAGTGGTCGCTTGTTGAAAGCCTCTGTTGTGCCACCAATGGGTAGATGGACAGATAGAATGACACGGCAAATGTGGCAAAGCATTAAAGGCTGGTGGACCTGGGCTTCTGGGTGGAGTCCTCAAATGGGTTTTGTATTATTTTTGCAACTTCCCTGTAAGTCTGAAATTATTTCAAAATAATTTTTTTAAAAAACTCATATACATATGAAATATATACTTCCGGCTTTTGTCCCACAGGCTTTTGTAGCCTGCTAAGGAGGGTCCTGCTTGGAGGGTCACCGTGAGTACAGGTTACTCAATGCACTTGTCACATTCCGGTCTTGAGCTGGGCGGCCTGCTCAGAGGCCCCGGTGCCAATGGGTACTCCTGCCTTTTCGAGTGCTTTGTTCGCTCAGCCTCCAGGACACCTCGATTGCTTGGGGAGCTCTCCTTTGCTTGCCTGCAGCTCTCGTCCCACGTTCTGGATGGCCCAGGGCTCAGGGCTCAGTCTTCTGCCCCTGCCCTTCTCTAACTCACGGCTTGGTGAGCTCTTCCAGACTCACCGTCTGAAGTAGCACATGTATCCACTGACTCTGCCCCCTCAGTCCTGACTTCTCCCTGTATTCAGACTTGAATATCCAACTGCCAACTTGGCATCTCCACATTGTCGAGGACAGCCGAGTCTACCGTCACATGCCCCATATCCAACTCCATCTCCCTCTGCCTCTCCCCACACCCAAAGCTGCTCCTGCCATAGGCTCTCCCATCTCAGATAATGGCAAATCCTTGCTCTGTCCAAAAACCTCTTTCTATCTCATCCACAAAACCTGCTGCCTCAACCCAGGAAACATGCATGATGTCACTTTCACCACCACTACTGCTGCCATCTAAGCCCATCGCCTCTCACCTGGACACCTGCTGGAGCCCCTTACTCAGCTCCCTTCTTCCATTCTTCCCATCTAGAGTCCATTCCACACACAGTGGACAGAACAGTCCTTGTAAACACAGGTCAAATGAAGCAAAACTGAAAGTTTCACAAAAATTAATACCAACCTGTACTGCATACAATGCACTCTGATATTTTTTATTGTATGTTAATGCCGCACAAGCCATTACGTTGATTTGAAGACCTGCTCATGTGTTGCAATGCAGTTTCGAAAGAATTTATGAGGAGATGAGAACAGTGAGTTTTGCAATAAGGCTCGTACACTGGATGCTAAGAATGAGAGGAGGAGGGGAGCAACAGCTTATGAGCATCGTTGTGTTAAGGATTCACCTACATTTGTTGAGTATTTCGTATTTGCCAGGAGCTGTGCTAAGTGCTCTAATGTGCTGGCCCTTTTAATCCTTAGACATACCTGCGTATGAGGGACTGAGGCATCACCAACGACCAAGGGGCTCGGCAGTGGCAGAGCCTGAATCCTCAGCACACTCTGGGTGACTCGGAGCCCTCCTCTGTAACAAGCATCACATATTTCCTCTGTGTATGTCCCATTATCATTCTATAAATTGCCTGCATTAATTAAAAACGTAGATAATGGCCCCATTTTTCACATCTCAGTTGACTGTCATATAATTGGTGTGACATATTTGTTTCAAAATGTTACTATAAATATTTGCATTAATGGGAGTATTGCAGACGATTATTATTCTGTATTATTTCTCTTTTCAATAGGTGAATGCATGCATTTGGTGTCTGGCTTAGAGGGCAATGAATTCTTGTTTATGCTGGAAGATTTTCATGCTTTGTGTGTGAAGAGGCCAGTCAGTATATCCCAGATGACTTGTTACTCCGTCTCATTTTATCACAAAATCACAAGATTGCTAAGATCATTATGTTTATCCCAATTTTTCTAACCTCTTTAGTGATGAATAGCCCTTTCCCCAATTTGTGTTCTGTGTGTTTCCTTTTCGCACAGAGAGAAACCATTTTATAGTCAACACAAAGGCTTACAGATGCTATTTTGCCATGGGCCAGAGATTGGCTGGCAGAAACCACACAGGAGACAGGCTGCTCTAAGTTGTCACATCAGAGGAAGGGAAGAGAAAAGGAAACAACCAGAGAGGCAGAGAGTTAAAATTCACCCAAAATATCTATGGGTTATTAGCAGGAGCAATATTCACACTCCTTCAGGTGGAAGGAAAAAATCTGGATGTTGTTAAAAGCAGATATCGCCTGGTGGAAAGGGCCAGAACATTCCTTCTGCAGCGATGCACTGGGAGGGTGGAGCTGAAAACTGGAGCCGCTGGGCTTTGATGCTAACCCTCCTGCTCACGACAATACTGCAGTCAAATCACACACCCTCTGCACACTGGTTTTTTATTAATAAAATGAAAGGAGCAGAAATCATTTTGATATATATATATAAAGAAATAAAAATGTTTATAAGAAAAAACTATGAATAGTTGAATGCCTATAAATTAGATAATGGAAATGGAAAACATTCTTAGAAATAGAAAAATTACCTAAATTGACTGAAGAAGAAATAGAAAACCTCAACAAACCTGTTACAAGTACAGAGATTAAATCAATAATCAAAAACCTTCCATCAAAAAAATGTCTAGGACCAGATGGCTTCAACGCTGAATTCCACCAAACTTTGAAAGAAGAATCAACACCAATCTTTATCAAACTCTTCCAAAGAATTCAAGATAAGGGAACACTTTCATACTCATTCTCTAAGGCTGGCAAAGACATCATAAGTGAAGTCTGGTAAAGTCATCACAAGAAAAGAAAACTACAGATCAATTCCCTTTATTAATATAGATGTAAAAATCCCACAAACCAAAACCAATAACATATTAAAAAGCATATGCAACAAAATACTAAGTGGGGTTTATACCAGGAATGCGAGAGTTGTTCAATATATGGATAGGAATCAATGTAATACATTACATAAATTGAACAAATAGAAAAATAATCTCAACAGATGTAGAAAAGACATTCAACAAAATCCAGCATCTTTCTTGATTAAAAAAAAAAAACACTCTGAAAAGTAGGAATAGAAAGGAACGTTCTCAACACAGTGAAGTCCCTTTATGAAAATGTCACAGCAACCACCACTTTCAATGATGAAAGACTTAAAGCTCCCCCTAAGATGGAAAGCAGCACAAGAACGCCCGTTTTCACCATTGCTATTCAATATTGTATCAGAAGTTCTAGTCAGAGTAAACAGACAATAAATAAATAATGAATGAATGAATGAATGAATGAAACATATACAAATTGGAAAGGGAAAAGTAAAACTATTCCTATGTGCAGATGGTAGGATCTTATATAGCGAAAATCCAAAGGAATCCACAATAAAACTATTACAGCTGATAAATGAGTTCAGCAAAGTGTCAGGGTACAAGATCAACACGGCAAAATCAGTTGTATTCCTATACACAAGCAATGAACAAACTGAAGAGGAAATCGAGAAAATGACTGCATTTACAATAGCATCTAAAAGAATAAAGCATCTGGGAATAAGTTTAACCAAGGGTATAAAAGACTCACACACTGTAAGCTTGACTATGCTGCTGAGAGAAATTAAAGAAGACCTAAATTAATGGCAAGAACCCCTTGTTCAAGGAGAGGAACAGTTGATGTCATTAAGATATCAATATTACCCAAAGTGATCTACAGAGCCAATGTTACAACTATTAAAATTCCAGCAGCCTTTTTTTTCCAGAAATGGAAAACCTGATACTCAGATTCATACAGAACTGTAAGTAGTCCCAAATAGCCAAAAGAATTTTGAAAAAGAAGGACAGAGTTAGAAGACTCACTCTTCCCTATTTCAAATTGCACTACAAAGCTACAGTAATCAAAACAGTGTGGTACTGGCATAAGTATAGTTAAATAAAGTACTGGAATAGAATTGAAAGTCCAGAAACAGACCCCCCCATCTGTTGCCAGTCGACTTCAACAAGGGTACTGGGTAAATGCAATAGGGAAAGAACAGTCTCTTCAACAAAAGGATGCTGGGAAAACTGGATGTCTGCATGCTGAGGAATGAAGTTCGAACCCTCCCTCACAACAATCAACTCGAAATGGAGCAAGGACCTAAATATGCAAGCTAAACCTATAAAACTCTTAGAAGATAACACAGGGCCAAATCTTCATGACCTGGGATCGGTCAGTGGATTCTTAGATGTGATCCCAAAAGCACAAGCAATAAAAGAAGCAATAAAATAAATTTGACTTCATCAAAATTAAAAACGTTTGTGCTTCAAAAGGAATTATCAAGAAAGTGAAAAGACGACCTATAGAGTGGGAGGAAATTGTTGCAAACTATGTACTGGATAAGAGCCTAATAATCGCAATATATATAAAGAGCATTTACAATGCAACAACAGAAAGATAAATGACCCAATTAAAAATGAGTAAGGTACTTGAATAGATATTTCCCTAAGAAAGATATACAAATGGCCAATAAGGGTATAAAAAAGAAGTTCAACATCAGTAGCTGTTAGGGAAATGCAAATCTGAGTTATAATGAGATGCACGTGCACACCCACTAGTATGCCCGTTATTTAAAAACACAGAGCACAATTGTTGGAGAGGATGCAGAGAAACTAGGATTTGAGTGATAATTGGAGGGAATGGAAAGTAGTGCAGCCACCATGAAAAAGTTAAATACAGAATTACCATATTACCTGGCAATTTCACTTCTAGTTATATACTCAAAGAAAGTGAAAACAAGTTTTCAAATAAATACTTTGTTCACCAATGTTTATAGCAGCATTAGTCACAATGACTACAAGGTGAGCATGACCCAAGTATGCATCAATTCATGAATAAACAGAAGGTGGTACCTCTACACAATGGAATGTTAGTCAGCCACAAGAAAGAAGGAAATCATAAAACAGTCTAAGACACTAAAAAGCCTTAAAAACATTATGCTCAGTGAAATAAACAAGGCACATAAGGAGAAATATTGTATGGTACACTTAGAAAAGATGACTAAAAAGAGCATATTTGTAGAAATAGTAGATTAGAGTTTACCAGGGAATAGGGGAGGGCAATGAGGGAGTACTTGGAAAAATAAAACATCAGTGGTTGAACATCCTTTTAAAAAGAACTCTAGCCATGTTCGTTACAATGTTCTTCATATGAGAACCTCTCTTCTTTACTGGGAGCCTCAGATCAGCATGGGCACACGCCGATATCACCGCTGGACAAGCCGGGATGCTCACAGGAAGCACAGAGGCAAGAGAGTCGAAAGGAGCGTTGGCACATCAAGCTCACACTCGGGCAGGAACAGCATTAGGGACTTGTAAGGTAGGAGGGCCAGAGGAAGCCAGGAGAGGCGCCCGGCCCAGAGCGGGGAAGGAGAAAGCAAGCCAGGTGGCCAAGGAAGATCCAGAGTGTGCTGGGGCCAGGTGGAGGCCCACGGGGTAAAGAGACTCCAAAGTCCTGCCGCAGTGCTCCAAAATGCACTCATCAAATGCCACGAACGTGCCACACTAACGGAAGGAGCTGTCCATGTGGGAGGAGTGGGGGGTGTGGGGAGTGGGTACATGGGAACCTCATATCTTTTTAATGTAACATTTTGTGTAATCTATGTATCTTTAAAAGAAAAGATAATTTTTAAAAATGAAAAAAAATAGAAGCCAATGGAAAACTTTCTTCAGTCAAGTGCAACAGAAAAGCCAGGAGGCGGTGGACCTTAGGGAATGCATGTCCATGATAAAGAAGCCCAAAGAAGAGGAGGCTTTGGGATCTGGGCCCCCAGGAGCTGCAGGCCTGCCCAGGGAGCCCAAACGGACTCTAACCCCAGGGCTCCCAGCCTCAGGTGGGGTCAGCCGGGTGACACACCATTAGGGGCAAGGCAGGCCCCCACGCCCCCAGCACGGCCTCCAGGGGCAGGGGCAGGCCCCCACACCCCCAGCACGGCCTCCAGGGGCAGGGGCAGGCCCCCACACCCCCAGCACGGCCTCCAGGGGCAGGGCAAGCCCCCAGCACGGCCTCCAGGGGCAGGGGCAGGCCCCCACGCCCCCAGCACAGCCTCCAGGGGCAGGGGCAAGTCCCCACACCCCCAGCACAGCCTCCAGGGGCAAGGCAGGCCCCCACACCCCCAGCACGGCCTCCAGGGGCAGGGGCAAGTCCCACACCCCCAGCACAGCCTCCAGGGGCAAGGCAGGCCCCCACGCCCCCAGCACAGCCTCCAGGGGCAGGGGCAGGCCCCCACGTCCCCAGCATGGCCTCCAGGGGCAGGGGCAGGCCCCCATGCCCCCAACACAGCCTCCAGGGGCAGGGCAAGCCCCCAGCACGGCCTCCAGGGGCAGGGGCAGGCCCCCACACCCCCAGCACGGCCTCCAGGGGCAGGGGCAGGCCCCCACGTCCCCAGCATGGCCTCCAGGGGCAGGGACAGGTCCCCACGCCCCCAGCACAGCCTCCAGGGGCAGGGCAAGCCCCCAGCACGGCCTCCAGGGGCAGGGCAGGCCCCCACGCCCCCAGCACAGCCTCCAGGGGCAGGGCAGGCCCCCAGCACAGCCTCCAGGGGCAGGGGCAGGCCCCCACGTCCCCAGCATGGCCTCCAGGGGCAGGGGCAGGCCCCCATGCCCCCAACACAGCCTCCAGGGGCAGGGCAAGCCCCCAGCATGGCCTCCAGGGGCAGGGGCAGGCCCCCACACCCCCAGCACGGCCTCCAGGGGCAGGGGCAGGCCCCCACGCCCCCAGCACGGCCTCCAGGGGCAGGGGCAAGTCCCCACGCCCCCAGCACGGCCTCCAGGGGCAGGGGCAGGCCCCCACGTCCCCAGCACGGCCTCCAGGGGCAGGGGCAGGCCCCCCCACCCCACCCCCGCACAGCTGGGCGTGGACTGGACCAAGCAGAAAGCAGCCAGCAAGGACGCACGTGACCGGGCAGGCGCACCGCGCGCCCAGCAGTTTGTCCCCATCTTCCGGCCCCGACTGGGGGCGGCGGGAGGTCCCGAGCCAGCGCCCCTCGGCGAGGGCGGGGAGAGCGGGGCGGGGGTGCCCTGGAGAGAGGGTCAACGACTGCGGCAAACTCCGCCCCTGCAGAGTCCAGAGAAGGGCGGGGCGAAGGGTCCTGAGTGGGTCCCGAGGAGGGCTTGTGGAGAGCGCACCTCCTGGCCCACCTTAGCTTGGGGGAACGGCAGGTGGTGGACCTGGGAGGAGGAAGGAAAGTGATGCACTTCAACATTTATGAGGCTTCTGATCCAATGCCATGTGACCTTCTTACTTGCTTAATGATGTGCAAAATTGTAACAGGGAAATATGTACTGATACACAAATACATATGTATCTTTCACATTATAAATATATTTTAGACATCCCACAAAATGCATATATATATTTTTTTATTTTCAGAAGGCATGTAAAATCCTATATATATATATTTATAGACACCTTTCGCATTATTTTTTTAGAAGCCTTATCTCTCGCAAGAAATTAGGGCAAGAACAAAAGCAGCCGAGTTTTTCTGGGGCAGAGTCCACTGATGGCCCCTAGCAGCCATGTCCCTCTTCCCTGCTGAGCCCTGGGGACGAGCAGTTCTAGCTGGGCACCGGGCACTCGTGCGCGCCCTCCAGCACAAGACCAAGTGCCAGTCAAGGGCCAGAAGCGCTTCCACGCCATTTCTTTAAGGAGAAGCTACTTGTCCCGGGGTGTCGCGTCCCCTCTCCTTGCCGACAGACGCAGCGATACCTGGAGGGGTTGTCTTAGACTGAGCACAGGAGCCACGGGTGCAGGAGACCCAGGCTGGGTGTGTGGCACCTCGTGGAGCACAGGCACCACCCAGCCTCAGACCCTCACCTCTGCCTGCCACGCGGGGGAGAATCCGGCTTGTTTTACCAAGCCACCACGGATTTGGGTCGTCAGCTCAGCCTGCGCCTATGTGGTTAAGGGAGCGAATGAGCCAAACCTGCTACAAGTATACTTTCAAGAGTCTCCTACAAAGCCTCATGCCCATCTGGGACTTTAGGTTTGTCACCATGGAGATGCAGGATCACATCATAGAAGGATAAATAACCATTTAGAGTGGTTTGAGAATCTACAGCAGGCAGGACATTTGCATATTCACACAGTACACAGCTGTTCCTTAGGGTGGGCTATGCAATGCGCAGATTTCCAAGACTTGCAGACCAGTGGGCAACACCAAACTGTGTCTACAGCAGTAGGTCCTGGGGCCACCACCACGTTCTCCCTAAAACAAGTGGGTTATGAGCGCTGTGCGAGAGCCGAAGCACAGGAGGAAGCCAACGTTTACAAGGGACATTTGAAGCCGATCAGGACTAATTTGGCTTCTTTACATTAAAGAAAATAGAGGCATGGGCAAGAGCTATGGACTTTTGGAGGCAGGCGCCCAGAGGTGGTTCCTGTCAGAAGCTCCTAGGAGCTTTGAAAACGTTCAGAGGCTGGTCCCAGAGTATGTGGAGGTGCAGACAGTGTTTTAAAAACAATGAAAGGGTTTGACTCAAATTCATAGTCATATTCATCAATAACCAGCATGGTGGGATCCAGTTAAGAAACTGAAGCTCTAGAGAGAAAGGTTGAAGAAGTAAGTTTTTTGATATTGGGAAATGAAACAGTGCCTTTTAGTATCATTAAAAAGAGCTTCTGTTTTAAGAGAATGTCTAACTAAAATGGACAGCCAGTTGTGTTGCTAATTTACAGACTTGCCAGGAGAGGGGACTAAACATTTCAAGGTCAATGAACTAATGGTTATTCAGCATGTGCTTGAAGCTTGGTCTTGCGAGGAATTTGAAAAATTTATTCTTGGCTTATGAAATCATCTCATTCCTTGATAATTGCACCTCTTTGTACAAACATCACATGTAAGTTATCGGGGGGAAAGAGTCAAATACAAAGTCCCAACGTTACACTTTCAGAGGAGGCGGCTAATGAGTTGGCTCCTGGGGAGAGCAACTTGATTTTGAATATTGGCATCCACTGCCTTGGCAGGGCAAGCAGATCAGGCCCAGAAATGGAGATGCCTGTGGACACTGAGGAAGCAGGAAAGAAAACTGAAATGGCTGAAAAGTCTGTGAGGGATTTTGAAAGCTGGTACAAGAAGTCTGGACTTTGTCCTATAAACAATGGGGCATCAAAAGTGTTTGTGACAAAGCAGCGTTTTCAGAAAGATCAATTCAACAGCAGGAAACAGGATGGATTTGAAAGCGAAGACATCTGGAAGAAAGAAATGCAAAGAAAAGGCTACTGCCTTCATCCCAGTGGGACAGGGGCCACAGGGGTTTGTGATATTGCCGCTAATTCTGTGATAATTCTGTGTCTCCGAAAGAAAAAGTAATCCCCTTTTGAAACACTTTGAATGACTGTGACAATTATGTGTAGAGATAAACATAAAGGACTTTAGCTTCACAAAGGCGGCTCTCAGCATAAAACCGAAAGCTAGCTCCATAACCAAGCTAATGTTCGGTCTTGAGAGCTTATAGCAGTAAAATAAGAATAAAAACAGCAGGAAGTGAATGACTGTCCTGCTTTTTGAGATGGCAGTGACACCCCTGCCTGGCCGCCCTCACTAAGCACAGAAAGGAGTTGCCGGAACCCTTCGTGGTTATTGATTCTTGTTGTTTTGTTTCATTTTGTTGTTTTTAAAGCAAAATAGTTATTCATGCAAATTTTTGTGCCTAGGTTTTGCAGATACGTTCCCTCTGGCTTCTTAAATGAATATAAATCATACTTCAATGAAATTAGGCCCAGAAAGAAGAAAAATCATTTTTTGTTCATGAGATTTGCCTCTGCTTCCCAAGCACATGCTACGATTTGGGCAAGGTTTTGTTTTTTGTTTTTAAGAATATGGTATTTTACCCTGGACAAAATAAAATCGGAAGGTCCTTAAATGACATCTCCACAAATGTGCGCTGATGTCCACTTCACACATGAGCAAGTGGGCAAGCGGTGAGTAAGGGCTAAATCCTGGGTGAACAAAGACTGGTGGGCGCACGTTATGGATGTCTTCTTTTCAGAAATAAAGCCTCTTCTCAATCCCGATTCGTAAATCAATATTCCTGTTGCAGAGCCCTGACTTATTTTATAATGGATTCTTTCTTCTCCCTCTCTTCTGCAATTAAGCAGGCATCAATACAAACACTTTATTTTGGTAATTGGTTAAAATATTCTAGCTCTACAAACATCTGATTAATGAAGTCACATCCAGATGTTACATGCATAAAAGCTAGCAGATTTAGAACTTCAGAACTCCTAGGCTTGAATGGAGACAACCAGCCTTTCCCGTCACTCAGGAAAGCAGGGCAGGCGTACACGCTGTGACCCGAGACCGGGGCTCTCCTCCTTGCGGACATGGGGTGCTAGCACGCTTCCCTCCCCTGTGAGTAAACGGCGGGCGGGCAACGTGCTAGGACCAATAGCACGCACAGGGAATTGGTTGCGCCGTTTCTGGGCAGACGTCTTTGGAGTTCTGTTTCCTTGCCCTGACACCCAGGAATACTCCAAAGAGTGGGCCCCTCCCTGGTGCCTTTGGGTGACAACAACGCAGACTCTGATGCACGTGTAATCTGAACAATAAAAAAAAACCTTTCTGGTTCTAAACCACTCAACTTTTGTGGGTGTTTGTTACCAGAGCATAATCTAGCACATCTTGATTGATAGAGAAATTTGTACAAGAGGAGGCAGCTGTAACAAAGAAATGCTAAAAATATGTGGCATTGGCTTAGCCATTAGGCAATGGGTAGTGGAGAAGCTGTTAGCAGTGAAGCAGTGGGAAAGCTTCTGGTCAAATTGTCACCTGTAGTAAGGTGGTAGGCGGATCATGTACCCAGTGAACTCCAAACTCGAGGAAAAGAGGTTGGAGCACATAATATTTGTGGCATGTGTAGGTAGGTGCTGCCTGTATTTGGCAAGGCATCACAAGAAAGAGATTGAGTCAGGAAAAAAAATTAACTGGCTTGCAAACAAAAACGAAAAATCAAAAGAATCCAGGAATCAGAGAAGAGGCAACTGCTTCCCAACCCAAAGAGCAAACGATGAAGGCCAAGGAAACGCCAGCTTTGCAGGCAAGACCGCCTTCTGGGCATGGCCGTGGCACTCACGGTATGCATTTCGAAGTGGAGGAAAGTGTCCCAGAGTGAGGTCTAAATAAAGGTGAACCTCCCAGCCCAGGAAACGGTTCTGGACAAAGAGCTTAACGTCTTGGTGATTTCGCTGGCTGCAGCATCTGCAAGGAGGGCAGGACTGAGCATGCGAGGACGGGCAGGTCACCAAGTCGGCACACCTGAGCACCGCGCTGCCCGCAGACCCACGGGCTGGCTGGAATCGGCCGCACTCGGAGTTCCCGAGCGTCTGCTCTAGCAGTGACGGCCGCTGCTCCAGAGTTCAACCAGCCCTCGGGGTTGCAGCCCTCCAGGGGCAGAACGTGCACCCAGAAAGCTGCTCGGGCTGAAGGAAGGCGTGTTCCCCGTCCCCCGTTCCAGGTAGACTCTCCCTGGGCGCCCTCCCGGCACCTGTGCACGCCTGCCCTGCGCCCTTTCCTCCAACTTCTCCAACCAACGTGCGGGAGGCCGTGAGGAGACGCGGGCTTGTCATCACACATCCTCCGATGGAAAGGAGTCCCTTCCAGCCCCAGTCGTCCTCGTCCCAGCGATTCACGCTGTCACTGTTGGGACAGTTTGGATGTCTCCTTTGGGAGCAGACGAGTACATTTGGCAGGTGAGAATGAAAATAAGCTGAGCCTTTGGTGGTCAAATACTACATGTTTGCCATTAATATTTTATAGTTCTCCTTCTTCCAGACACGTGGTAGGAGTGCACTTCTCTTCCAGGAGCTACACTTGATCCAGTGGAATGTGAGTGGAAGCTACGTGGTCTCTTGAGGGGGACAGCTTTCAGGGAAGCGTGCTAACTGACAGTCCTGCCATGCTTCCCTGTGGACTGGAATGACGGATGATGACGCCCTCATCAAGCTCCGCCCTCCCTGAGAGGACATGTACTGTAAGCAATGAATACAGCTGGGTTTTTTAAGCCACTAGGATGTTGGGGTTGTTTGTTACTGAACCCATCTGACTAATACAGGATGCTTAGGTATGGAAATCAGTGCTTTGCTTATCAAGGGCGCTCAATAAAGATTGGTGAATGTAGCAGAATTCACGCAGGCATTTTAGAGTTTAGTAACAAAATTCTAAGTCATAGTGAATGCAGTTTGGTGGATCTTCACACCATTCAGTAAGACCCGATTCAAATAATCCAAATGTAGGTAATAGGACAATAGAAAACTGTTATCAGCATGAAGTTAGAAGAATTCCTAATAATGCAATCAATATAACAACAGACTCTAGCAGAAAACCATGAGGAACTTCTAATCAATCAAAAACAGGAAAAGAAACACATCTGGGAGGGTGAAGAGAGGGCTCTGTTTGGGGAGGTAAGCTGCATCAAATGTCATTTTTTCCTAATTCATACATGCTATGATTTTAATTGTCTTCCTCACTGTCTCTTCCAAACTGATTTAAAACAGGATGGGTAGAAGCTAAGTACCTAGGCCAAACCCAAGATTTGTGATAATCCTGTTAAACTGTTTTATCATCTGACAGGTGTTGTTACGTGTCCAAGGTGACCCATTTTAATACTGAATCCCTGGCTAAATCCAGCAGCCTTCCAGGTCCTATATTTTACACCGCTTCAAGGTCCCGGCAGGGAGGAGACCTATTTAACTTCCCACTCTGACTGTGATTTACAGACCAAATGCCCCGACTGCCGCCAGGCTTCCTGAGGTATCGCTTTCCATTTTGTACTTTGCTCCAAGTCTTACAGAAACAGCAAAAAGAATTTATCAAAGTGTGGGTATTTATGCCGTGAACAAAAGACATAATCTAGGGCAGAAATTGTAACAACCTCAGGGGTCAGACTAAGGAGGAGAAACGGACACGAGAACCTGCAGCAGACAAGGTAACACCGAGTTCGACATGACAATCGTGGCGTTAGTTAAGCCAGACACAAAACCAAGCAGATGGCAGGGGCCGGAAGGACCTTGGTTCACGCCCTCTCTTTATGGCCAGGAACAAAATTCATGCCACTGCAGCATCTGGCCGAAGGGCACTGAGCTCTGTCCACAGCCAGTCAGGTGGCGGATCTCGAGACCGACAGCCAGCACTTGCACTCTGTGTCACTTTCCTCCCTATCTCCCACCTGACCTGGTTCTCACCACCTCCCCGAGGGCTGGGAGAGGGGGCAGAAATTGCTAGTTGTCCCTCAGTGTACATTCCTCCCGTCTTACGTAGTCAGAGGTCCTAGCTGGGCACATGGTCACCTAGAGAGGCAACCAAGCTTCCAGCTTCTCGCTGAATTGAACGTGGCCACGGCAACGTGCTTGCCAAGGGCGGGTGAGCAGAGCCATGGCTGTGCACAAGGCCTGTTCCTGCTCTCAGGAGAAGGGAGAGCCCCCAGTCTCCTCTTTCCACCGACTAGAGCATGGATGGCGTAACGGGCCATCCTGAGCCCTGCAAATGAGAGCAGCACCCGAGGGCACAGTGGAGCAGGATAGAAGGACCGGAATCTAGGAGAGCCCCCGGGCGCAGCTGCCCACAGCCCTGCACTGCCCACCTCCACAGGGCTGAGTGCTACTCTGGTCTCTAGAGCAGTAGCCAAGCCCCCGTCCTGACCACGACCCCAAAGCAGGCGTTCCTTTACCAGTGTTACGAGGAACTGGTGAGGCCCAGGTGACCTAGGCCCCCCAGGCGCTGGTTGGGGCCTCTCATCAAAGAAAGCAGTTAGAAGTGGAATGTTTGGTTGGTTCAACCCCCAGTGTCTTAGTTTGCCAGGATGCTGCAGCAAATGCCACACAAAGGGCTGGTTTAAACAGCAGGAACTTTTAGACTCACGATTTTGACCTGGAAGAAGCCCAAAATCAAGATATTGGCACGCTTTCTCCCTGGGTTCTGCAGTGTCCTGGCGGCCACCCCTGGTTCCTGGGCCTGCCTCTGGACACCCCCATGGGCTGAGCTCTGGCTCCTGCACACCAGTCCTGGTTTCCACGACTTCCTGGGTGGAAGTCTGCTTATCCCTGGGTGCCGTTCTCCAGCTTCCGGCTTCCATTTCTCCTCAGAAGGCCCCAGTAGTTGGACTCGGACCCCCTCGTTCAGCTGAGCCACACCTTAGCTAACAGGGACTTCTTCAGAAGGTCCCGGTCACTGGTGACTTCATGCCGCAGGGACCTGGCTGAGCACCAAGGCCATGCGATTGCCGGGTCACCCAGCAGGATGACCGTTTCACATCTCCAGGTCCCAGGTCTCTCCTGTGAATCTCTGTGCAAACCTGTGTTATAAAACTTCATGGTTTGCCATGAGAGAATCTGCAAGGCATAGCCTGCGGAAATGAGCTGTGGGCTAAGAGACAGAAGTTTACAATAACAAAACCGACCAATAATGTTCATGCTTTGCCCAGTCAGTTTCCTTTACTTTAAATAAAATGAGGACTTCTTGGGTAAGTAATACAACTTTTTTATGACTAAAATCTACTCACTCTCAATCACTTTTTTAATGGTCTATTTGCATGTGCGCGCGCGTGTGTGTGTGCATCTGTGTGTGAATCAATGAGTCAAAGAGCCATTTTGAATGCTAGGGGCGTCACCTGCTTGGCAAAGCTAAGTAGATGCTCCTCTGAGAATGGCTCCTACATGGGTGAGCTACTATCCAAAAGTTTAAGGTACAATGATACAGAGTTTTGCCAAGTGTTTTATTTAAAGAGCAACAAGAAAAGGAATGCAGTTGTTGCCATTAGAGCTTTGCCTGCTCTGATAGGATGTGCAGATGAACGATTTTTTGAAGTATATTTCCAATTCAGATGATGCTTCATGTACAGCTGTAAATGATTTGGGGCAACTAAGGGATGAAATTAGCTGATTTATTGCAATCAAGACAAATTCACAGAAAGGAAAAGTTTCTTCCACCTGCCCCTGAAAATCCTACTGGAGAGAACTCTAGGAAACTTTCCTGGGAGAAACAATTTGCCGAAAGAAAAAGCACTCTGGTAATCAAGCTTCTTGTCTCTCCTGCTCATTAATGAAATAAGTCTTTGTGAAACCCTGTGTCGCAAAACTTTATGGCTTACCATGAAGCCTTTTAAAGATATACCCTGTGAGAATGAGATGTGGACTAAAAGATTAAAGTTTACAATAGCAAAATAGACTGATAACTTTTACACTCTGTCCTGCCAGTTTCCTTTACTGTCAATGAAATGGGGCCTTCTTGAATAAGTTATGGAAATGCATGATATAATCTTTCCCAATGTTTTATGACTAAAAAATGGCCCCTTCTCAATCCTCTTTCCTTTTTAATGGCCTCTTTGCTTCTTTTTATCCTTATAGTTCCACTAATGTATGTTCCAAGATCTATCTTCAGTATGCTTCTATGAGCTATATTCTTTCCTTTCTCGTTTTATCTAACAATTCCTACTCAGAATGACTACAAATTGATTATAATTGTCAATCATCCTGGCCCTATATTTATCCATCTTCTCTTCTTAGCTGTTTCTAGATTCAAGCATTTAGTCCTCAACAAATTTAACAAAGGAAGGACAGGAGACAAAACTATTCTACTTGCTAGTGGGATGGAAGAAGGGAGAAATTGACAGTTTATGCTGTAATAATGTTTTTAATCAACCTATGAATTGCTATCATCCTGCTATAAGTCAGTTCTCTACCAATACTTATCCTGTCAGAACACATTCAACAAAATTATATTAAGTGGCTGTACCTGTCAAGCTGTAGCTACACTGGTAGTACAACAGTAATTCTGGCAGAATGAGCTTGTAGACAACATATTGATGTTCTGGGGATACACATCTCCTTTTCCCATGTCTTTCCTCCTTGGAAAGTGGCAGTTATTTTGGGTCTTATTCTTGATCTTGAATATGTTCATATCTTAGGGTGATAACATAAGACATATTTTGTTTAGAGAACTGAAGTTATCATGAAAATTTCATTATTCAGTGCCTCAAACACTTCATTTCTCACCATTACTCTTTGGAGAGTTTGTGGATTTTTTTAAGAGGTGACAAATTATGTGTGAACATTTCAAGTTTGCGAACCTCCTCCTGCACTCATTCCGTATTCGCTGTGATCTTTTGCTGAAATGCATTTGTTACCCACGTGCTTGCCACATCTATTTGTGGGGCCAGGTGTTCGTGTGAATTACCCCCGCTGGATGGGCAATGAGAGTTGTCAGCCCTCTGTGGTAGCTGTCTTATTATAACTATACATTTCATAACCCTGGGGTTTTAGGTTGCTATCACACTGGGTGATTTCATTGTATCTGCTACCGTTATAACTGTAGTAATCAGAAAGGTCTACTTTCCAAAATACTCATTGAAAGAGAGTTCTTGCTTAAGGGTCCAAATTTGTTTCAGGTCACATATTGGGGCAGTACTATTTTATTAAATCACTTTACTCCTATAGTACACAGTGTTAAAAGAACAACCAGGCTGTGAGCTGAAAACAGTAAGCCATTAGAACCTAATAAAAGTTCTATGAAAAAAAAACAATTTTAGTAAAGCTGAGGTTCATGACATTTGAGTGTTACAGTCCATTTTGAACTAGGAAAAAAAAAAACTGAAAATGTTTGTTATAAAATCCCTAGGGAAAAATGAGAAGAAAGGAAATATTAGTCTGTTCTGATGAGAAAAAGGAATCCCATCAACTAATATCATCTCACACAATCTATATTTCACATGTGTCCTTTCAAGGGCTCCAAGAAATAATTTGCTTTGTGTGTAAAGAAAAATATATGCCCCTCTGCTTTTAAAAGAGACAATGCTAGACATTTGATCTCAGGTCTGAGAGCCACTGGACGCTTATTTACCTCTTGCATAGTCAATGGACATAAACTGAAGATTTGTTTTGCTTTTTCATCATCATGGAAATAAAGTTCATTGGAAAATCTGGTAGCTGGTATAAACATCAACAATATCTGTCGTAGACCTTATAGGAATATGGTTTGGTCCTATAATGTTAAAAACAGAAGAACTGAATAAAATGTATACCTACTGATAAGAAATAATAGAAAATGGAAAGAGTATTTTATGGAGATTAAAAACAAAACTCCTGGGAAACGGACTTGGCCCAGTGGTTAGGGCGTCCGTCTACCATATGGGAGGCCCGTGGTTCAAACCCCGGGCCTCCTTGACCCGTGTGGAGCTGGCCATGCGCAGCGCTGATGCGCGCAAGGAGTGCCGTGCCACGCAAGGGTGTCCCCCGCGTGGGGGAGCCCCACGTGCAAGGAGTGCGCCCCGTAAGGAGAGCCGCCCAGCGTGAAAAGAAAGTGCAGCCTGCCCAGGAATGGCGCCGCCCACACTTCCCGTGCCGCTGACGACAACAGAAGCGGACAAAGAAACAAGACTCAGCAAATAGACACAGAGAACAGACAACCAGGGGAGGGTGGGAAATTAAATAAATAAATAAATCTTTAAAAAAAAAAAAAAAACTCCTAAAAGGAAAGAAAGGAGTAAAGAAAAGGCAAATTGGAAGTTCAGGTTGTGCTCATGGGCCTGCCTCTGACCCGTGCATTTAAACCGTGGGCACTTGTCCTTCCTGGAAGAGCCCGGTGTGCGTCTCCCGAGGCCACACTGACAGCGGCCACTCCTTCTGCAAAGGCTGAGCCGGGCTGGGTGGGGCCTCTCTAGGCCAGCCTGCCCCTCCTGTCCCGGCCGCAGCCCCACGCTCAGCCCTGAACTCACAGGTGCACAGGTGGTACTGACTTTGATCTTCTTCAATGCACTCCACTTTCCCAACTAGGATAACTGGTCTGTCCTAGGGTCCGCAAGCTCCTGCCTAAAATAGATTACTTCTAGGACCACGGGTCCAGGCGTCTGGGTTCCCACCCCTGCCTGTTCCTCACAAAACCCCCTTTCAGGGCATTAGATCCAGCCCCGCTTTCACTCTCCCCCTCCGTCCCAGCTAGAGCCTTCCTTGGGTGGACTGATGGGTCTGAGTCAAAACCACAAAGTGGCCCCTCACCCAGCACGACCTTGGCAGAGTCAGGGGCTGGTTTATTTAAGGAAACACGGGAAAGCTGGTGGAAGCAGATGGCCCCAAACACAAACGCGCCCGTGCAATGTCTGCATAAGTAATGGTGTCCGAACGAAAGGGCCTGGGGAGGAGCAAGTTATTTTTAGAAAATGCAAAACAGCAGGTGACCAAGGTCAACATCAGCCGCAATAAGTCGTGCTGCCAGTGCGTGCGCTGGATGGGATGGGACAAAAATGGCACGTCCCCTCTGTGGTCTTCTTCCCCCAAGCCCAAAAGTCCAGATCTGTCCACGAGAAAACCATCAGGCAAGTTCCAAAAGAGATTCTGCAAAATGCCTGACCAGTTCTCAAAATGTCAAGGTCATCAAAAAGAAGGACAGTCTGAGAAACTGCCTTGGCCAAGAGGAGCCTGCGGAGGGGTGATGACTGACTGTAAGATGGGATCCTGGACAGAACCTGGGACAGTAAAAGGGAGCCTGGGGAAAGTAAGGAGATCTGAGTAAGCGATGGGCGTTAGTTAGGACTGATGTATCAGCATCAATTCATTAATTGTAACAAATGCACTCTACTAATGTAAGATGATAGTAAGAGGGGAAACTGGCCACAGAGTGTATGGGAACTGTACTACCTTTACAATTATTCTGTAAATACAAAACAGTTCTAAAAATAACATTTAATAAAATAATAAAAGGGAAGGGAGCTAAGGGCCTATTTTAAAAAATAAATCATCCCTATGTAGACCTATAATGAGAAGTGCTTATACGACAGCGACACAGGGCTTTCACTGTCACTTTTCTTGGTAACAACTCTGCTTTGAAATGTATTTTTCGAGACAAGGACAAGACAAGGACAAGCCAAAAATACAAAACAAAAAAAATTTCAGTGAGAGCAGCGATGAAAACAAAGTCAGTGGAGGCACAGATGCCATGTAAATAATGAAACTGTAGAAAGGATGAAATTAGTTTTCTCAAAAGATTACTCACAATTTTCCCAGCTTAGAACAGTTGCAAATAGTTCAATAACAAATTTAAGTGTAATGTAAAAATCTTGAAACTGAATACTAGAAACTTAAGTTCAAGCATGTGGAAAAATATATACATTCAGCCATAGAGAAAATAAAAGGGAGCCAATTTTTAAAAACACATATTTAAAAATATCCTAAAGGAAAGAGATGAAATCTAACTTGTCCAAACTATTTTCAGAACATAGAGAACAGAAAGAGAATGAAATGGATGTAAAAGTTTTAAGATGAAAAAAGGTGACTCATCCCAGTATTCTGGACTGCTGTGAGTTGTCAGAGAAAGTCACAATGGGAATAAGTGTCAGTTCTTGTTCCTCCACTGGACCAGGATTAGGAAATCACACGTTGGAACAATCGTCTAAAGGTCAGACCGAGAGCTCATTTACGTGATGCTTCCTCCCTGGTGCTCTGTTAGGAAAATAACACACAGGCTTGAGGCCAAATACTACCTGCTTCCAGAAGAAAAGAAAACTCCATACGGCAAAGTAAGATTAAGAATCACAGCTAGCATTTATTGGTCTTATGGGGAATTCAACTAAGCATTTCGATTCCATTATCTCCACTCAAGCTGGCAGTAGTCCTCCGTGGTAGTTGCCTTGGTGCCACTTTGAGGAAAGGGGAAGTAACTTAATGTCACTCAGCAGCGCATGAGGGGCTGGGAGTAACGTCTAGGTATTTCTGACTCTTGTGGTTCCTAGAAACATTCTAATAGAGTAGTTATTTGATGGGATTTGCCAGTCTGTTTAGAGAAATGACGTGGTAAAGGGCTAATCATCTCTTCTTCTAGGTATTGATTGGGTCAACTTGTTATCTTGGTGCATGGTAGGCACAACTTGCTTGTTGCTTAGACCCCAAAAGTACCATAATGCACATATGTGCAGATTTTTCCTTCAGGTTGTTTCTGAGCTGCTGCTTCTAGAGGAGGCAGAGCAGTTACCTGAACTAAAATGCTGTAGTCGACACCCCAATGGACCAGAGAAGACTCAGGGAAAACATCCAAATTACAGTTAGCCACTCTTGGCAATCCTCAAGACAGCGTAAACCTATGGACCCCTCAACTCTGAAAGAGTAATGCCACCAAATCATGACTTAAAGTCATGCAGTCCACCAAGTACCCAATCTCTGAATCTCTTCCAGTTCCTGATAGGTTGGTCTACAACTTCTACTTGACTCTATCCAGTTAAAACGCATTCCCTGCCTCCTAAATTATCTGTTTTATTGATGAGTTATTGCAATTGCCAGCATTTACCATGTACCAGGTATGAACTGGACACTATTGATTTAATCCAAGACTATATTATATTCCCACTATGTGCCAGGAACCAGGATAGGTCCTCAGCATCCAGCAATGAGCTAAACAAAGACCCTGCCTTTATGCTAACTTTGCATCATCAAAATAACTAATGAGATAAGTCACTGTATTTAGTCTGTCTCCCTTTTACATGTGAGAAAAGAGGGTTAGTGTCTTTCCCAATGCCAAAATACTAATAAAGCAGAGAAGCTTAGGGTTACCATATGTAACCCTAAATATAACCACTATATTTTCAAATACTAATTTGCCCATATTATCTACAGGGAAGGCATCAGGCCTTCCTCCTCTCACCTTAAGGATATTCAATCCATATTACCTTCCTTACCACTGGATTTTGCATGAAGACAAATCAAGTAATAATCCCAGCAGAGAAATATTTATGTCTTTTCATGGAGTTATTGCACAAGTTTCATTATTATTCCAGACTTCACCTCATTAGCAAATAGAGCTTTAAAAACAAGACCATAAAATGACCAAAGCCAAATTCTATTATACACACACAAAAAGTGAATTACGAATGCAAAGATTGTGGTTCTATTTACACGACCGCAACAGGCAGCCCCCAAGCCCATGCCCTCCTGTTACTTGTTCCCTCTGCCTTCTGCTCGCCTGAGTCCCTGGATCTGGAGACCCTTCTGATGAGGAGAGTATGGCAGAAGTGTGGGATTCCATATCCAGATCATGGTTACAAAAAACCATGACTTCTCCCTCTATCCCTCCCACCTTACCCAGCCCCATCTCTCTCTCTCTCTCTACTCTCTCTCTCACACACACACACACACACACATGCTCTCACTCTCCCTCTTGCTCTCTCACTCTGTCCTCCCTCTCTCTCAGGAGGGAAGTAGATGCCATCTGGAGAGGCCCACATACCGGTGTCCTCCAGCAGGCAGCCAGCAAGGACCCCAGCCCAGGGAGTGAGCCTGGAAGCAGATTCCTCCCCACTTGAGCCTTGAGGTGACAAGACATTAGGTAATTGTAAACTATTTGCATTTCACAAGTCTTTCCCTGCAGAAAACCAGTCCCAGCACACACCCTTCCTGTGTCAGAGAATTCTCAAGGCACAAAGCCTTGGAGATACAAGTGCAAACATCCTTAATTTAATAACCTAGAACCTAGTTAATGAATTTTTGGTTATCCTTTTGAGATTGTAATTTTCATTAAGTGATTTTATAACAACGAATGTCATTTTTTCCAATAGGAAGATTTGATCAACATCTGGAAATTGACTTAATAATTTTCCTTATTCTACCTTTACTTTGGCCAAACTTGCTAGCAAGCTACTCTTCTGTGCCTCTTCGCTGAGGCAACTTTTCCAGTTCCTAGGTCCTTTGAGCATCTAACTAGGTTTGCAATTCCCACAGGTATTAACTAGAGTGAATTTTAATAACTATACAATGTGATGCATTTGGTGAGCACGGAAGGAAAAATAGTTCTGTATGCCTCTTTATTAGAGGGTAAGGGCAAAAGCAGGCTTTGGGGCCGCACTCCACAGTCACTGTGTTGTATTTCCACAAATCCCTAAAACTGCCTCTGCATTTTGGAGGGAAAAAAGATTGCTTATGGCAATTGCAAGGGAATATTCCTATGCAGGGGGTGGAGATATTACTGCTAGAGAAAAAGTTTTGAAATGACCGAAAAGAAGTTTTCAGAGCATGCTTTTCTTCACC
Organism: Dasypus novemcinctus; assembly: GCF_030445035.2. Taxonomy (NCBI): domain Eukaryota; kingdom Metazoa; phylum Chordata; class Mammalia; order Cingulata; family Dasypodidae; genus Dasypus; species Dasypus novemcinctus. The sequence goes on along the minus strand of NC_080683.1, from coordinate 125,181,629 downwards.
TTCCAATGTTATATTAAAATACATAGAAACCAAGCTCTTCACAAGGGCTGTCAAATAAAAAGCATGACCCAAATTCTCCCAAATACATGAACACACTTGACATTTACTTCAGTAGAACTAGGATTCTGGGTGGGTTCCTCAGGGGAAAAAAAATACAGATTTCTCATCTGCAATTATCAACCACTCTACAGAATTTACCTAAAACCCTGGAATAGCCTATGAATGGGAAAGGGTATGATTTGTTATACCTTGTTTAAATTCTAATCACATTAAAGGAAAAGTAAGGACAAAAACAAGTGCTAGGAAGGTAACAAAGCACCGTTTTCATTTCAAACACGCAGCTCCCTGTGAAGACGCCCTTATCCGGGTGAAGTGTGGCCGCCTCCACCCCACCCACACAGAACTTCACCACGATCTCCACGCACACCTCAGGGTACGCTAGAGCAAAGCTTTATGTGAATATCTTTACTACTCCTTACAAGCTGAGGGGCTTCGTCCCCAAACCACTTTGAGCCAGGTTTCCTCCCCTGTGAATCACGCCCAGTACAGAGCATAGATTCCATCAGGATTAATTTAAGTGACTCCACTTCAGGGATGACAGTATGTGGAGCTCTGTGTACCCACTCTCCAGTGAAAGATGCAAATCTGTGAAAAATATTTTAAAACAACCATTTAAAGTTCCTGGAAATTTGCCTAAGGGCATACAGCAAGTGAATAAACATTTATTCAAGAATAAAACACTTAGGCTTCGAAGGAACAGCAAAACTTTGTGGCATTTGAGCCAGGGCTCACTCCTTCCTTTCCTGACCCCACTCAACTGGATGGAAGCTCCACTCTGGGTGGGTGTGGCCGAGAAGGTGGGGTTCCCTCTCCCCTCACCTCCCAATCAGGAATAACGACATCTCACTTGGAAGAGCAGTTCACCCGTATTTCTCATCCCATCCCACTCTGAGCTGAAGACACCAGATTACCGATGAGTAGGGCCAGGCGCTGGGCTCCCTTCCACTCAGCCCAGGTGGGGTCCAGGTGGGGCCCCGACCACCTCCACCCCATCTCATCTGTCAGGCAGAGAGTTGATGCCAGGAGAGACCAGCTACCGCCTCTGTCCAGCGTCACAGTGGCTCAGATTGTGTCTCTCTCCCAAGTCAACTGGTTTTATTTGAAGCAGAGTGTGGTGAAGTTCAACCCAAAGCGCACTTACAAGGCAACAGCATCTTTTAATGAAGAGGAACAAGCTGAACCACAGGCCAGGAAGGTCACCAGAGAGAACCAGGGGGAGAGCAGGAGGAAGGAATCCTGCTGGGGTTAGAACAAGCGTCATCTGGCCTCAGAACTGCCCCAGCCCAATTTCAGTTGGATCAAACTATGGCTAAAAGTAAGCCTCAAGGCATTGTCTAAAACAAAAGAGCACTCAGCTAGTAATTAGTGGAGCCTAACAGCTGGGTGTGATACCAGGTAAAGTGGATTGTCTAGCAGAGATTAGGGAAAGGGAGAGCCAAATGCAACCCTCCTGAAACCACTGCCATCACCAAAGTCTGCTGCCTCTGGGGAGTGACATCAGAGTTGTCACAGTTTGGAGGTCTACTTCACCAAAATAGTCCAGCCAAGTCACTAAACAGAAAGACAAGCAAACAGTAACTATCAGTATTCAGAGTCCCATATATTGCCTAAAAAGTCCAGTTTTCAAAACAAAATTATGAGACATGCAAAGGAATATCAAAATTTCACTTACACACATGAAAATAAATACAGTAATAGAAATTGCCTGTGAGAGGGACCAGATGTCAGATATGGTAGGAAAAACTTCAAAGTAACTGTCAGAAATATGTTCAAAGAAATAAGAACCATACTTAAAGAAGGAAATGAAGATACAATGACAAAGGATCCTCAAATAGAGAATATCAATAAAGAGAAGAAAATTTTTAAAAGAATAAGAGAAAATTATGGAGTTTAAAAGTACAATAAGACAAATGAAAAATTCACCAGAATGCTCTATAATAGATCTGAACTGGCAAAAGAAAGAATTGTGAAGATAAATGTAGAGATTATACCAATCAAAGAATAGGGAGAAAATAGAATGAGGAAAATTAAACCCTCAGAGAAACATGGGACATCTTTAGGCATGCCAATATATATGTAACCAGAGTGCCAAAGGAAAGGAGAAAGACAAAGGAGCATAAAAATATTCAAAGAAATGATGACAGAAACCTTCCCAAGTCAGAGAAACAAGAATCCCCACATTCAAAAATAAACTCCAAGTAGAATAAACACAATGAGGTCACCACCAAGTATGTCATAGAAAACATACTGAAAGCCAAAGATGAAGAGAAAATCTCGAGTGCAGCAAGAGAAAAATGACCCAAGTAAGATTAACTGGTGACTTTTCATTCACACTTACATAATCCAGAAGGCAGTGCAACAACATATTCAAAGTACTGAAAGAAAAAAATAAACACTGTGCACCAGGTATGTTGTATCTAACAAAACTATCCCTCATAAATGAATGCAAAGTAAAGGTATTCCCAGATAAGCAAACACTAAGTAAATTCATCCCTGGCAGACCCACTTGCCAAAAATTCCAACAGAACTTCTTTAGGATGAAAGTAAGCAACCCCAGATGGAAATCTGAGAATGCCCACACAAACTACAACATAAAGGCACTTAGGTAACTGTGAAAGATAATATGAGTTCATATTTCTTCTTCTTTCTTCTCTTAAGCATTTCAAAAGCAATTATGTAAAACAAAGTATGTAACTGTATTTGAGGACCTATAGCACATAAAAATGTATTGTATTTGACAATTACAGCACAAAAGAGTGGATGGGAGCAAAATTGTTTTAGAGTAAGGAAAGGACACTAGATGGTAATTTGAATCCACATGAAAGAATGAAGACAACCAGATATGTAAAGAAGAAGGTAACTATAACAAACACCAGAAATAATACTTGCTCTCCTTTCTTTACTCAGCTTCTTTAGAACTCATAAATTATACAAATTATGATTATTTTTAAAAGTTGTTTTTATGACATATATAGATGTATATGCATAACAATAATAGCACAAAAGGGAGGAAGAGGGAATAGAGTTATAGTAAAGCAACCTTTTTATATCTTATTGGAATTAAATCAGAATAAATCCTCTTATAAGTTCAGATGTATACGGTCATATACATATGTGATAAGTAACCGGTATCTAGAATACATAAAGAATAATTACAACTCAATACTAAAAACACAAATAATCCAATTTTCATAACAGGAAAGAATTTGGAAAGACATTATCCAAAGATAAAATACGCACATGGAAACATGCTCAACATCGTTAGCCCTCCAGGAAATGGAAATAGAAACTGACACCACTTCACACTCACTAGGATGGCCATAATCACAAACACGTCAATAGCAAGTATTGAGGACGCGGAGAGACTGGAATACTCATATGCTGTTTGTGGGAAGTTACAATGGTGCAGCCACTTTGGAAAAGGGTCTGGCAGCTCCTCATATGATTAAATAAGGAATTACCGTATAGTCCTGGAACTCTACTCCTAGGTATATAACCAAGAGAAAGTAGAATATATGTTACACAAAACCTCGTTTCAAATGAAAGTCTAAAACAGCATTATTCATTAAAGTCCAAAAGTAGAATCAAATGCCCAACAACTAATGAGTGAATAAATAAAATGTGGTATATACATGTAGTAAAATATCATTTCGCAATTTTAAAAGTGTACATACAGGCTACAATACAAATGAACTTTGAAAGCATCAGGCTAAATGAAAGAGGCCAGGCCCAAACGGTCACTTCCTGTGTGATTCCATTGCTGTGAAATGTTCAGAATAGACAAATGCCCAGAAAGAGAAACGAGGCCAGTGAACGCCAGAGTCTGGGAGAGGAGAGGGAAAGGGGAGTTCCTGCTAAAGAGTATTAGGTTTCTTTTTGAGATAGTGAAAATGTTCTAAAATTGATTGTGGTGAGGGTTGTACAACTCTGTCAATATACTTTAAGAATGACACTTTAAATTGGTGAATGCTATCATCTGTGAACTCTATCTTAATAAAGCTGTTTTAAAAAGGAAAATTAACTCCCAGGGCAGATGTTAAAACATTCCTAAGCTTCTATTTGCACATGCATATAAAGCAAAATTGAACTTACTTTCACATCAAATTTTGGTTAATGGTCAGACCACCTTCCCAAAGCTGGGAAGTCATCCTGCTTCTACTTTCTCCCCCATGACCCTTTCACACACAACCAGGTCCATGGATTTGACCCCTGCCTCTAACACCAAGTTCTTGTCCTTTATCTTTGCTTCTTCTTGCTTACCCCCAAGGGCCTGGATAAGCTAAAGTCCACACATTTCTTCACCTGGATATGGCTCTTACCGTGATGATCCATCCAATCCCAGTTACAGACACTATCAGAAAAGGATTATCTCTCAAAAGCCTAAGTCTGATAATGTAACCTTTGTTTAAAATACCTTAACAGTTCCTACTTGTTCGGTGATAGAAGGCGTATCCCTCAAAGTAACAGCCTACTTTAAATCCCCTCATCACGTGACTCACCTTGCCCTCCTGGCCCCGTTTTACTTACCGGTGGCTTGCCATTCAATGCGTGCCCCGTACTCTACACGCTCTGGACTCACGCTCATCAACCCAGACACACCAAGCAGCGGCTCTCAAGCCCTGCTGCATGTTGCAGTCACCAGGAGTAGCTCTAACAATAACTGTGAGGCTTCTGCCACAGGCCATGATGGAGTATCAGGGAAAAGATATCCCCCGGCTTTCAATGACTGGTCATCAAACAAAATACATGAAACAACTGTTGTTACACGTTGCATGAAAGTCAGCGTAGGCCCAAGAGCGCCAGAAGTGAAATACTTGAGGTGAGCCCTACCCTTGCTCAGGTGACACCTGGGGGCAGCAGGGGCAGAACCTGAACAGAGACCAAGAAAGCACTGCTCAGAGTTAGAGAAGCCCAAGGCAGCCAGAATTCCCAGGACAGAGTAGCAGAAAGGAGAAAGGTGTGCTGAGAGAGCGACATCGTGGAGGGTTCCTCCAAGAACGTGCATCGGCGCATAGCTGAGAAGTAACTATTTGTGGCCGGGGAAAGAATCACGAGAAAACAGACCACGCACATCCGGGAACATCACAGGACTGGAAACGGCTCACGTCCCCCCCAGCCGGGAGAAAGGTCTCCTCGGGCCTCCATGACAACGTGGATGAGCAGCCTCGAGAGGGCGCCCCCATCCCAAGACACTTAGCGTGGACCAGAACAAAGTCCAGTACACCCAAACACTGCATCCCACAAAGTAAAACTTACATATTCTGGTATCCAGGAAAGAATTACTAGTTATCCAAAACCTGGATAAAAATAATCAAAAGAACAGACTATAAATTAAAAAGACAATAGAAGGAGTAACCAAGGACATTAAAACAGCTTTTATAAATAAGTTCTGTGGATTCCAGAAGTTAGAGAAAAATACAACCTGATAAAAAAATAAATCAAAGGTATACAAAAGACTCAAATGTAACCTCTAGAGATGAAAAATATCTGAAATGAAAAATGCACATGATGTTATTGACAAGCAAATTAGAAACCACAGGAGAAAAGAATCAGTGGACTCAAAGTAACAGGAATAGAAACTGTGGAAAATGAAGCAAAGAGAGGGAAAAAAACTGAAAAAAAAAAGAAGAAATATACTTTCCCTGTGTAAGAGTATCAAGCAGCCAGAATATGTGTAATCACTACCTTAGTTAGAGAGGCAGAATGAAAAGGACAGAATAATATTTGGGAAATAATGACCAAAATTTTTCCAAATTTGATAAAAATTATAAACAGAAACCCACTCATCTAAGACAGTCAATAAACCCCATGTCAAATAAATATAAGGACAACCATACCAAAACATGTCATAATCAAATTGCTGAGAACTGATGATAGAGACATATTTAAAAGTAAGCACAGATCAAAGACTCACTAGAGGATCAAAGATGAGTTTTAAAGCAGATTTCTACTCAGAAACTATACAAGTGAAAATACAATTCAGCAATATCTCTAGAGTACTTTAAATAAAACAATCAATCTAGAATTTCTATCCAGGAAATTTAGCTAATTAAGACAAAATAAAAACATTTGCAGGCAAAAAACTGGGACAACTTATCTCAACATACCAGTCCCACAAGTAATGTAAAAGAAAATTCTTGATGCAGAAGAAAAATTACCAGATAAAATAGGAACCAACACAATGGAGTGAAGAGGGTACCAACAGTATATAGGTGGGTAGTTATAAAAGACTATTTTTTTTCAATTTCAATTTCTTGAAAAGATTATTGACCATATAAAGCAAAACAATAACAATGTATACTAGAAAGAGAAGTAAAGTCTGTGATAACAAAGAGAAATGGAAACATTCTGCTACAAACACTTATACTATATGCAGTATAGTAGTATAATACTTGCTACATCTAATATAGCAAGTTAGACAAAAATAGGTTAATGGAGTATATTGCAAACCCTAGATCAACTATTCAGAAAACAATAAAGAGACATATCTCCTGTCTAAGGTAATAAAAGAGGTAGAATGGAGTCCTAAAATATTCAATTAATCTAAAATAAGGTAGGGGACGAGGCAATAAGGAGAAAAGGACAGAAATAAAAAATAGAGAACAGATAACAAGATGGCAAAGTAATACTCAAATATTGATAATTACATTAACTCCGACTAAAAGGCTGAGAATATCAAGTTGAATATAAAAGCAAGACCCCACTGCATATTATCTACAAGAAACCTACTTTACATATAAAGACAAAGATAGGTTAAAAGACAAGGACAGGAAAAGCTATACTATATAAATATTAATCAAAATCAAAAAACTTGAGTGGGCCTATTACAATCAGAGTATATAGATTTCAAAAGAAAGAATGTTAGTGTGGGGAGTGGGCATTTGATAAATGAAAAAAGGAATAAATTCATCACTAAGACAAACCAATCCTAAATCTGCACCTAATAGATTAACTTCAAAAGAAATGAAATGAAACTGATAGAACTGAAGGATGGGCAAACCAAATTACATTTGAAATTTCTAAGTGACTAAGAAAAGTAGAAAAAAATGGTAGAAGAAAAAGTCTTGCACAACATTATCATGAACTTGGCCTAACTGACATTCATCAAGCACACTACCCAGCATCAACAGAATACATAATCTTTTCAAACGTCTATGGAGCATTCAGTAAGATCAGCCATATTTTGAGTCATGACACAAATTTCAATCCATTTAGAAGGTTTAAAATCATGAAATATGTTTTCTGACCACAGCAGAATCAAAATAGCAGTCAACAACAAAAAGATACGTGGAAAATCCTTAGATATTTGGAAAGCAAACAACAAACTTCTAAATAATCCATGGGTAAAAGAAGAAACCACTAGGAGAAATTAGAAAATACTGCCAAGTGAATGAAATTGAAAATACAGCTTATCAAAAGTTGCAGCCTACAAGTGAAGGCATGTGAGAAAGGAAATTAAATCAATAAACACTTAAAATGATAAACAAAGTAAGTCTTCAATCAATGACCTACTTTAGGAAATTAAATATGAAAACCAAATTAAACAACCCCACCCACCAGAGAAACGTATGAGGAAGAGAAAAGGTTAAGGTGCAAGCAGAAATTAATGAAAGAGAAAAAAAATCAATGAAAACAATGGCTGGTTCTTTGAAATATAAGCAAAATTGATAAACCTCTAATCAGTGATTAGGGAAAAAAAGAAAAGACACAAATTATTAATATTAGGAATGAAAACCTGGGCATCACTCCAGATACTGTAGGCATTAAAAGGATAATTAGGGAATATTACGGCAAACATTATGCCAATAAATTCTACAACTCACATGAAATGAGCAAAGTATTTAAACAATATAAACTATCAAAGCTCAATCAATGAGATAGAGAGACTGCATAACCTTATATAAATTAAAGAAAGCAATTTCATAGTTTAAAAAATTTTCTCACAGAGAAAACCCCAGGCCCAAAACGCTTCACTGATAAACGCCAGCAGACATGTCATGAAGGAACAACTCCAATTCTACAAAACTCTTCCAGAAAATAGGAAAGGGGGGACCACTTCTCAATTCATTCTAGGACGCTGGCATTGTCCTGATAGCAAATTCAAAGGCATTACAAGAAAAGAAAACTACAGACCGAGGTCTATATATGACCGTCAAAACATTGCTGAGGAAATTAAAGATGATTTGAATCATCATACAGGCTATGCGTGAATTAGAAGGGTCACTGTTGTTGGCTGTGAATTCTTCCCAAAATGATCTACAGATCTAATCAATACTAATCAAAACTCCGGCAACAGTTTTTGTAGAAACTGATTCAAAACTTTAACAGAAAAAAAAGAAAAAACAAAATAATAATTTTTGTAGTGAAATGCAAAGATTCTAGAATGACTGAAAAAAAATTTACAAAGGAAGAACACAGTTTGGAGATTTTTCAGTATTTTCTTTAATACTATAGAACTCCATTATGTTTGGATAGATCTATACATAAATGAAAGAGACTACAGAGCCCATTATTAGAACAATGCATATATGTTCAGTTGTTTTCAACAAAATTGACAAGTTATTCCAGCAAGGCAGTGATAATCTTTTCAATTGTAACAATTGGGATTATTAAATTAAAAAATGAACCACCATTCTTATCTCACAGTATATATAAAAATTAACTCGAAAGGAATCACATATCTAATTATAAAAGTTAAAATATGAAACGGCTAGGAGAAAACAGGGAGAGAAAGCGGTGTTTGTATTTGTGTCCTCAGGGTAGGTAAAGCTATTTTAGCTAGAACACCAAAGAATATAAACCATAAAAAAGAAGTTGATAATTGAACTTCATCAAAATTAAAACCATTTTATCTACAAAGTTGCTATTAAGAAAATTAAATTTTCAGACACAGACTGAGAAAAAGTAGTTTTGATAAATAACTTGTGTCCCAAAATTATAAAGAATTTTTACAAGTTGGCAGTAAGAAGGCAAATAAGCTGATAAAATTTGGATTTGGACAGATAAATCACTAGAATAAAAATAAAAATGTCAAATAAATACATTAAAAATAGTCAACATTGGCCCAGTGGTTACGGTGTCTGTCTACAACATGGGAGGTCTGTGGTTCAAACCCCGGGCCTCCTTGACCCATGTGGAGCTGGCCCATGAGCAGTGCTGATGTGCGCAAGGAGTGCCATGCCACGCAGGGGTATCCCCCACGTAGGGGAGCTCCACACGCAAAGAGTGCACCCCATAAGGAGAGCTGCCCAGCGCGTAAGAAAGTGCAGCCTGCCCAGGAATGGCGCCGCACACACGGAGAGCTGACACAACAAGATGATGCAACAAAAAGAAACACAGATTCCCGTGGCGCTAACAAGAACAGAAGTGGACAAAGAAGAAGACACAGCAAATAGACACAGAGAACAGACAACTGGGGTGGGGGGGGACAGGGAGATAAATAAATAAATAAATAAATCTTTTTAAAAAATACTCAACATTATTAAACATTAGGGAAAAGCAAAACAAAACTACAAAAACATACAACTACACACATTCTAGAATAGCTAAAAGTAAAAAGGCTGACAAGTGGTACATGGCACACCTGGAGTCCGAAGACGCCCTGACATTAGTGGGAGTGAGCCTGGGATGTCAAAGAATTTGTACATGCAATTATTAAACTCAGAACTACTACTCAACCAGTAAGACTCATCCTTCATATTAAATTGGGCACTAGTTATACTTAAAAATCCATCAGCCAATTCTGGATAAAGGTGGTGGTGTAAGACTTGCCCAGGAAAATTTTCCCTTAGAGAAACTGAATATCAGGGAACATCTCACACACTTGGAACTCTGGAAGATAATATAGACTAGAGAAAGAATCCACAAATGCTGAGTCAAAGCAAAAATTACCAAAAAGAAGATAGGAGATCTGCATCTCCAACCTGCCAGTCCAGACCCCTCCCTTCACTGGGTCCCACACAGCTTAAGAGACACGCAGCAGCAGACTCCAGCCAGAGCACCCTTGACAGTGACTTAGAGACCCACACACATTCAGGCACAGCGGCGCGAGTCCACATCGACTGAAGGTGGGCCCCAGCAGTAGGTGGGCACATGCCTTCAAAGCAGCCCCCAAGAAACAAGAGTGACCTGTGGTGGAACTGTTGACAAGTGGTGTACGTTCCAACTTGGTTTCTAATTGCTGGTGCACCAAAATGGTGCACTAAAAAAGGGGATTTTTGAACACTGACCCCATCTGGCTCCTGGGACTAAAGAGGAAGTTATTGGAGGCAGAAAAGTCACATGCATAAAGAGGAAAACTGAACAAATGCCTTGTAAGGCAGTTTGAACAAAGAAGTGAAATCTTCGTGAGAGGACAGCCCTTAGTGTAAAAGAGCAGTTGAGCAAATCATAGCCACTGGAGAGGAAAATTTGCATAAAAACGAAGAGTACAACCCAGGGTTCCTGGAGAAGGAAAGAGGAAAGGAAATCCTCTCCTGGAGAGGAAACATTCATACATGACAGAGTAAACATAGCATTACTGCACATGCCTCAGGCAAGAGGCAAGTGCAGAAGACCTGAGAAAATCCCATTTGTTAAAATGGGCAGCTCTACTGGTTTGTATAGTTGTACCAAGTATTAAAGAAGAGCCTTAACACAGTCAATCGACAATAAAACCCTAGGCAAGAAGGAGAAACTGACTTCCAGAGTTAGTACATCAAAATAAACAAATGCTCAGGCATCAACAAAAGTCATACAGAGAAACAGGAAGATAAGGCTTATTCAAGGATATGAATTGAAAATTCACAGGAAACACTGACAGTAGAGCAACTAATTGAAGATGTTCAAATAAATCTCCTAAATCAGTTCAAGGAACTAAAGGAAAATATAGATGGAAATAAACGAAATATGGGTATAGAGCTAAAGGATATTAAGAAAACAATGTATGAACAAAAAGAAGAATTAGAAACTTCAAAAAGGAACATAATTTATCAGGATGAAAAACACAACAATGGAGATTAAAAATACACTAGAGGCATACAATAGCAGAGTTGAAGAGGCTGGAGAAAGAATCACTGAACTAGAAGAAAGGACAATCAAAGTGATACAATCAGAAAACAGAGAGAGAAAATAATTTTTAAAAAGTGAGCAGAGACTAGGATTCTGTAGGGCACTATGAACTGTACCTAAATGTGTATTCTGGAAGTCCCAGAAGGAAGAGAGAAGGGAAAGGAGGCAGAGAGAATATTCAAGGCAATAATGGCCTAAAATTTCACTAATCTTACAAAAGACATAAATATTCATGTCCAAGAAATACAACATACTCCAAATAGGGTACACTCTAAAAGACCTACTCCAAGACAGATATTAATCAAAATGTCAAAGGCCAATGACAAAGAGAGTATTCTGAAAGAAGAAAAAAGCAATTCGTCACATGCAAGGGATCCTCACTAAGACTAAGTGCTGGTTTCTCACCAGAAATCATCAAGATAAGAAGGCAGCAGTGTGACATTTAAGGTTCCAAAAGAAAAAAACTTCTGCCCCAAATTCTTTAACCAGCAAAACTGTCCTTCAAAAGTGAGGAAGAGTTTAAGACATTCAGAGATAATCAAAAAGTGAGACCTGTCACTAGACCTGACCTGCAAGAAATGCTAAAGGAAGTTCTTCATATTGAAAGGAAAGGACAGGAGAGGGTGGCTCAGAGCAGGATGAGGAAGTGAAGATTTCCAATAAAGGTAATTACATGTAATGCAAATACCAGTAATACTCCAAGCTGCAGTAGATAGCTCTACTCTTTATTTCCTATTAGATTTAGAATACAATTGAATAATAAATAATTATATTTCCTTGCAATGGAAACTCAAATATAAAGGGAAAATGTGTGATTAAAAAACAATATAAAGAGGGGAAATGAAAGGGTATAGGGGCAGAGACTGTGCATACTATTGAAATGAAGGTGATATCTTTCAAACTAGTAAATTACAGATAAACCCCAGAGTAACCACAAAGAAAGTATTTAAATAAATGCAGAAATGGAAATGAAGAAGGATCAGTTGATCTAAAATATCAACTATTCACAAAACAAAGTTGAAGTTAAGGAAAAGAGAGACTAAAAAGATGAAAAATGTATAAAAAGCAAAGGACAAAATGACCAAAGTAAGCCTTGCTTTATCAGTAATAAAACTGAATGTAAATGGAATAAACTTTCCAATCAAAAGACACATTTTGGCAGAATGAAATAAAAAGCACAGTCTAACTTATGGTGCTTACAAGAGACTCACTTTATACCCAAAGACACCAATAGGTTGAAAATAAAAGGATGGGGAAAAATATTCCATGTAGAGAGTAACCAAAGAGAGTTGGGGTATATAATAATATTGGACAAAATAGACCTTATGTCAAAAACTGTAGCAAAAGACAAAGGACACTACATATTAATAAAATGGTTAATACACCAAAAAGAAATAACAATAACAAACATGTCTGCATCTAATCAGAGTGCCCCAAAATACATGAAGTAAATATTGATGAAACAGGAGAAACAGACACCTCCACAATAATTGGAGATTTCATACACCACTTTCAAGGGTCAGAATATGTAGACAGAAGATCAGTAAGGAAATAGAGCACTTGAACAACAGGATAGGTGAACTAGACCTAAGAAACACTGTTGTCTTTTCTAGAATTTCGTATGACCTATAATCACATCTCCAGCTATTTCCTAAAGAGTTATGAAAATATATATCTAAATAAAGCCTCATACACAGCAGAATTACTCATAATGATGTACCTTTGGGAGAACCAAAGAGCCCAAAGGTGACTAGACAATTACCTTGAGTTATATGGAATACCAGTCAGGAGTAAAAAAAAGAAGCAACTAGCAGGCATAGCAGCATGGGTAAATCCCAAAAGCATTTGCTGATTAGAGGAAGTCAAGCATGGAAAACTGCATCCTGTTTGAGTCCCTCTGTATGAAAGTCTAGACCTGACAACAATGTAATGACAATGCAGAGTGGTGGACAATGTCAGGGGCTGGGGGAGGGTTTGGCTGTAAAGAGCGCTAGGGAACATTTTGCAGCCATGGAGGTGCTCGATACCACGATTATCACGCTGCTTACATGACTATGTACATTAGCAAACCCCATCAAATTAGACACTGAAAATCAGTGAATTTGAATGCATGTACATTATACCACAGGAAAGGCGATACCAAGGTCCAGGGTTCAAACCCCGGGCCTCCTGACCCATGTGATGAGATGAGCTGGCCCACATGCAGTGCTGATGCGCGCAAGGAGAGCCATGCTACGTAGGGGTGTCCCCCTCGTAGAGGAGCCCCAAGCACAAGGAGTGCACCCCACAAGGAGGGCCGCCCAGCGCGAAAAAAATGCAGCCTGCCCAGGTGTGGCCCCGCACACACGAGGGCTAATGCAGCAAGATGACGCAACAAAAAAGAGACACAGATTCCCGGTGCCACTGATAAGAATACAAGCAGACCCAGAAGAACACACAGCAAATGGACAGAGAGAGCTGACAATGGGGGGGGGCAGTATGGAATGAATAAATAAATAAACAATAAAGAGAGAGAGAGAGAGAGAGAGAAAGAGAGAGAGAGAGAGAGAGAGAGAGAGAGAGAGAGAGAGAGAGAGAGAGAGAGAGAGAGAGAGAGAGAGAGAGAGAGAGAGAGAAAGAAAGAAAGAAAGAAAGAAAGAAAGAAAGAAAGAAAGAAAGAAAGAAAGAAAGAAAGAAAGAAAGAAAGAAAGAAAGAAAGAAAGAAAGAAAGAAAGAAAGAAAGAAAGAAAGAAAGAAAGAAAGAAAGAAAGAAAGAAAGAAAACATGTAAACTCCTTGTTCCCTCCCCAGGGATTAGAATCTGAAGGGGCTGGAGCCCAGGAAGAAGTTTCCAAAACTTCGAATGGCTGATAAAACTGCCAGGCAAACAGTAATGAGGTACACGTCTAAATCCAGAAGGCACTCAGCCGGCAGAAACCAGTTCTGGTGGAAGCAAGGGGGAGGGCTTCTCTGAGCAGCCCCGGGCAGCCCACTGGAGACGGCGGAGGGTCGGCCCCCCACGTTTCCGTGGCTCCTCTCTGCATCCTGATGGTCTGAGAACTGGGCCATCACTGTGCATTCAGGGGACTGGACAAGAGGCCATTTTGGGAAAGGAGAAAACAGAAGCAGAGGGAATAAGCAGAGCTTCGAATAATGTTTATTACTATGATTAATATCTTATTATTATTATTAACATTATTGTATTTGCTATTCTCAGATGCATCTGTACTTTTATCTTAAATTTCAATAAATGAAGACTGGAGTTAAACGGTGGAGTGGAAGGCCGTGGTTAATTTCCCGCTCCTTGCTCCCTTCCGAGTGGGCCCCAGGAGCAAGCCCGGGTCAGTGGGCTCCTCCCCGGTGAAAGGCATGAGCAGAGCTCTGAAACCAAACTATCCAAAGTCCTTAAAAAAAAAAAAAATCCAGAGTCCCTCACTGAGAAATTCCACTGATGGTCTAGGGTGAGAGCCAGGAATCTATTTTTTGCATGCCCTGCTGATTCTGATGTACAGCCAGGCTGGGAATCGGCTGTCACAGGGGCCACAAAAATGTATTAAGATAAATTTCCCGGTGTCTCTGATCAGCCTCCTAAGAATCATAATGAGCTCCTTTCTCATCCATTTGAGTGAGCCTGTGCCTCACACTCACAGAAGGTACTTGAAGTCCTTTCCTTCAGCATTTCTAGCATCCAAAGGCAAGTAGAGTCCCCAGAGGGGACATCTTCAGTTTTCACGCAGCCCACATGTTGGCGTAAGGGAAGGGTTTAACCGTTACTTAATGAAGCAGCTCAGCCGCCACACATTTTGGATGTAGGTCAGTATCAATGAATAACCTTTGTTCTCCGGAGGACTGTGAGCTCGAGCGCCCTCCCTCCCCACACGGCATCCCAGAGGCTCCGCGGGCAGGAGGGTAATCCTGCGCAGAGCTCTTGCTCGGGCTTCAATTCAGTCTTTGGAGAAGAGTGTCTTAAGGAATTTGTTAACACTTTCTGCCTTTGGGAGCCAAGAAATCCAGGCTAAGTTATGGTCAGAAGATGTTCACCAGTTGGCTGGCTTCCTGATTATAATTCATTTTGGGGGATGTAGACTTTTACTTTAAAAGTAAACTTGAAAGTAGACTCTTTCTTTAAAACACTCAACATTTGCAATTTTGCCTGAAGGCAGCCAACTTTAGATTTTCCCCCATATTTTCCCATAATGGAAAGAGAGTACCAAAAATAACTCTATTCTCATTTAAAATAAAGTGAGTGAAACATAAAACCACAGCATATCACCTTAGGGTTCAAGGATATAGAGGTCACTTTTCCAAATATGTGCTAAGTTCTGGAGGACAAAGGCAAAAATTACATGGTAAACTTGAAGTGTCTCACTGTTTTAAAATGAAACTATAGCCTTCTGTCCAAATAAAGCAATTGCTCCTTCCCAAACATTTTTTGAGTGGATACTTATTGTGGTTGTGCTTTTTTCTCAAAAGGCATGCTGTTAGGGTTTTGACAGACCAAGCTTTAGTCAGGGGGTCTCTACAGCGGGTCCAGCAAGTGAGAAGGTGAGAGTTGGGAGAGATGGAAGGCAAATATTAGACACCGAGAGGGACCTGGAATGTAAGGATACTTACGACTTATCGTTTGATTGGCCGGGATGTAGTGGGGAAAGGGATGGAATGGAAGGCAGTTGGTCTTTACTGGTCATTGATTTTGTGTGTCCATTTCCAGTGAAAGGGGTTGGCAAATGCAGTGTAGCTGCTGAGCCCGGGCGGGGCTCCTAACAAGGGAGAGTGTAAGCACACTGCAGGGCCCCCAGGGAAGGGAAGAACCCCAGAACCATGCAGGACTAAAGACGGGAGGCTCCCTCTCACCCGAAGGGAAGGTGGTCCCTTTAGGGGGTCTGACCCCAAGGGCATCCCCAGAGAGGGGCCCACCACTGGCACTTGGTGACACTCACCAGGCAGGCCGCCATTTTGTGATGCGGCAAACACTACAGCTCAGAGAGAGGCAAGTAGGAGCTCCCCTTTCCCAGGAGAAGCCCTGAGGCACAGGCTCGCAAAGGTTGTCCACCCCTGCCCACCCATCTGAGCCAACGAAAGGGCAATCAGAGCCCACACGCTGAGGCGCCCGCTCTCATTACCCCCTCCTCGCTCTCTGACATGGTTGGGGGAACTTGCCACACGACACAGCGTGCGGAACTAAAGAGCTAGGTGAAGCCTGCCCTGACCCTTGGGGAGTGTGATTGAATGGATGTGTATCGAGGTGACAGTCTGCTATAGTTCTAAGTTTGAATCTTGCCTCCATGACTAATAAATTTAGGATTTTGAGGTAATTGGTCAACTTCTCTACCTTTCAAATCAAACTTTCCCAGTTGTTGTTAGGACTGGAGAAAACGTATACTAATAATAGCCGGTACACACCAAACCCTCAGCAATGACAGCTCCACACAGGTGTACACACACCACGCTCACTTCCACATTGTTCAAACTGAAAAACAATATACTGAGATGCATCAGTAAAATAACAGTCTTTTAATAATTATAACTAGAATTTCAGAGTAATATCACTATCTTACTCCACATGTATGCTAGGATAGTTCCATCAACACTGACTGGTGTCAAAAGACAGGAGATCATTGTAGGTCATAGAAACTATGTTAAGGTAAAAAAGATAATACTGAACTTGAAAAAGAGGTTAAATTACTCTTTTATTAAATTCTCTTATAAAACAAAATTAATACTAGGAGAGAAATAAAAAAGGATTCAAGGTAATAGAGAATAATTAGACATTTAAAATAATTTTCCCACTGGATGTACTTCAGCTGAGTTTCCTCAAGAAGGTGACTCTAAACAAGGAAATAAATGTCTAGAAGAGAGTGCAAATCAAACAGAAACTAAGATGAACGACAGCATCCACACATTATCTCTTAGATGCCACAGTGTGAGTTAGTGGTCAAGAGCATTCTCACTGAATCAGATTGCCTGGGTTCAAATTCCAATTCTCCTACATCAAAATGGGAATAACATTGGTACCTATCTCATTGCATTTCTATGATAATTATATGCCAAGTGCTTAGAACAGTGCCTGGGACGGCAAGTTCTGAGTCACCATCTCATCACCATCACGGTCATTATAGGCAAGGTGAGAATAATTCTGGGAAGCTTGTAAAAAAAAAAAAAAGAAAGAAAAGAAACAATTTCTGCAAGCCAAGGGGAAATGGTTCTTCTGCAGGGAGATTAACCTGCCTGGGCCGGGCTAACTTGCTTGTGGAGAACATTATGCCAATTTGTCCAAAGTCAATGGATTTAGTTTCCTATACTCCATGACCACAGGTGAAAATACTAATACTGCCAGCTATAATTAATGATTTCTCCTGGTTTTAACAAGATGACTAGTGAGAAAATGTAAATAGATCAGTCCAAATTCAGAAATAAAAGAAAAAAAAGAATCTATGAATACATTCCTTTTTGACCAAAGATCAGTCATATGGTATCACTGTGTTATAAATTCTAGGACTGAAAAATGCTTAAAGATGGCCTGGAGCCAATTCTTTCATTTTCACCAGAAAAAAAATAGACTCAGAAGCAAAAACTGCCTTAAACAAGATCATCAGACACCTTCATGGTAAAGCTGGTACTCCTAACCCATGTTTTCTTTAGTTTTATTTTTCTACCCCTCACATTCATTAAATATGGAATATTATAATGACCTCTGAGAACTTCCTCTTTTAAAGCTCTATTTTTCAACCGTTACACTTCATTGCTCCATTCTAAGTAATTCAGGCCCAGTGATAACTGTGGCGCTTTGGAGGACAGTGTAGGGACTTTGCAATGAAAGAAACAAGAAGCCATTTTGGAGTTTTGAGCAAAAGAGTGACATCTCCTGACAAATTTTTAAGAGCTCACTTTGGCCTCTGTGTTAAGAATAGGCGGTGGGAAGGGGCAATCATCAGTTATGTGGTTATTGGCATGGAAAATGGTCCATCATCAACTGCCAATGTCCCTTGGTAATGTGAGGTTGGAAAGACCAGCCTGAGGTTGAGCTGGAACCCTGGACATGCCTGCAGAGGTGGCAACGAGGCCACCAGATGCCTCTGGCACAGAATTCATCCCACAGGAAGAGGGAGAAGCAATCATCTAAAGGGAAGGCTAACTCAGAGCATGTCACTCTGCTGGGACTTGGCTTTGACCCCAGCTCTGCTCCCCAGGGACTCACACCTGGATCCCAGGCCAGGGAGAGCGAGCTGTGGACAAAGAGTCAGAACACAGAGACCTTCTGTGGACGGCAGCCCAGGAAGGGAGGGCACTTCCTTCACCATGGCACTGCCCGTGGCCCAGCTTTGGCATCTCATGGGCTCCCTGCACCAGCAGCAGGAATCGCTGGTACAGGATAGCAGCCTCAGAATCTGGGTGTCCATTAGCACAGCCGCTCCCTAGGATGTGTGAGCAGAACCTTTCAGAGGCGGCGCAGCACTGAGGAGGCAAAAACAGGCGGACGCCACCTGGAGCTGACCTCTTCGTGGGCAAGCACAAGGGAGACTCCTGGGTACACTTCTGTGGACTCAGTGGCTTTCTTAGCAGGTAAGAAAGACCCAGGTAATCTCGGGTTTACATTCCTATCCTTGCCCGGCTTTTACATAATGATGATGGGGTGAGTTCTTTATACTCATTGCAGTGCTTTAAATAATTGCATACCCCAAAGCTCAGATATCTGCCACATCTGTTCAAGATCTCCAGAACCAGGTAGATGGCCTCTTCAGGAATATTAAAAAGAAAGCATTCTGCAAAAGAGGCTATTGTTGTTTTGAAAATAATAAACATTGGGATCTTAAACGAGCACCCTTCCTAGAAGCCATCATTTTACAAAAGCGGTTAAGAGGATTGAACGCCCGCACGCCATTTTTCCCGGTGCTTATATTAAGGAAGTTACTGGTGAAAATGTAGCACTTCAACAATGCCACTGCCACCCTTCCCACTCACTAAGAAACATAATATCCCCTTGAAGTATTCCTTCTTAAAAAGTCGCTTGCCTCTGATAAAACGACTGCACTCAACTGCATCATGCTGAAGAAGCCAACATGACCCTTTGGGCCACTGTGCCAAAACTTTTCTCAATCTTGAGCTGTACTTTGACCCCTCGTGCCTGGAGGAAGTTTATTTATTCATGTCTATGTATTCACCTCTTGGTGGTTCTGTCCTTCCTAGGATGCCTGGAGTCCAGATGGCCACCAGATCTTCCTACCACTGACTCCTGACACGGGACGGGCCTGTGGCAAGGGCACCCACACAGCCCCCATGCTGGGGGAAGAGGTTGGGGGGCTGAGGCAGCGCAGCAGGGCGGGAAATCTCTGCTCTGGCCAGTGGAGGAGATGGGCGAGCAAGGAGAGCAGGAAGACTGTGGCCGCGTGTGGACATCAGTGAGGCGTCCACTCAGAAAACTCATCAGTGGGTTCCTCGGAAAAAATCATCAGCTCTTTCACACAGCACTAAAAGGTGGCGAATTATACCAGGTACCTGTTAGTTCACAATCCCTGTGAAAAACGCAATGATGCTGAAAACTTCCCACTGCAGAGGGCAGAGGTTCTGGAACCTGAGCCCTGGCCTCCAGGCCTCCCCCGAAGCCTGCAGGAGGTGGTATTACCAAGCCCCAGAGCCGAGCTGCGCGCCCTCGCTGACTCTGCCAGCTCTCCAAATTCCAAACCTCCACGTGCATTTTCCATCCACTGCTGCCCCCCCAACCTAACCGCCCTTTCAGATTCCTGCAGGGAGCCACGGGCATTTGCTTCGGGGAAAGTTAGAGCTCACGGGGAGAAAAATTCTCCAGGGCGAGTGAGTCGCCCTCGCAGCGCTTCCCGCTCCTGCAGTGTCGCCCCTGCTCGCGCCACGCAGCGGCCTGCGGCCCTGGGTCAGTGCGGGGGCCGCGGAGTCGGGCCGGCCTGGGCGCGGGGCTGCGGGGCGGGGCGCGGGGCTGCGGGGCGGGGCGCGGGGCTGCGGGGCGGGGCGCGGGCCAGGTGTGCGCGCCGGGCCTTACCTGCCGACGAGCGAGAACTCGCCCACGACGCCGAGGCGCCGCATGGCGCTCAGGAGCCCGCGCACCGTCATGCCCTCGCAGAAGCACACGACCACGCGCGCCTTGGGCAGCCGCGCGCGCAGCTTGCGCAGGAGCCGGTCGAAGCTCTTCTCCCCGGCGTTGCTGTAGATTTTGTCCGAGTGGGCGATGCACAGGCCCTCCTGGGCCGCCAGCTCCTTGAACGCATCCATGCCGCTCTCCCCGTAATTCCCTGCGCGGAAACAACGAGCAGAGGGTGAGGGCCCGCGGAATGGAGAGGGGACTCGGCCGCGGGGCCAAATCGTGTCCACCTCCCCCCAGGGGCGCGCCGGGAGGCCGTCTGGCCGCCCCCCGCAAATAGCCGGCTGCTCGGCTCCGGGCCGGCGGGAAGATGGGGTTGCGAGCTCGGCGCCCGCAGGGCTGTGCCCTCTCGGACCCCCCGGAGGAAGGACGGTCGGCCCAAGGTCCACGACGGGGAGAGGCCAGCGCATCGGGCGGCCGGGCCAGTCCACTCGAGGGCTCGCTGCAGCCGGGCAGCTTGGCGGGGGGCGTCCCGGGGGCTGGGAGCCCCCAGCCTTTCCTCCGAGAGCGAGTGCGCCCAGCCGGGCCCGCAGCTGGAGGCCTGCGCCTTCCGCCTGACCGCTCTGCGAGTGCCTTCCGTACTACAGTGCACGCTAAAAGCTCCCGAAGGAGGTGGGAGAAGGCGAAGACCGGCTCCCCGGGGACGTCAGCCCCGCACCGTCCCCTCACGCCCACCCCTCTGGGGCCGGCATCCGAGGGGATGGTCCGGCCAGGCCCACACTGCCCCTCAGGCCACCTCCTCTAACCCAGATACTTCCAGTCACACTTTTGTCCTTGTGGCCACAGAGGCCGCGGGCACCTCTGAATGTGGATTTCTTGCCCCCTCATACTTGCTCATTTATGCTACTTCCCTGTCCCAACATTTCTTCAACCTCGTAAAACCCCCAAATCCACCATCCTCACTGTTCTTTCCCCTTCCTCTCGTTTCCCTCCTTACCCAGCCTTGGGTCCTCCTCATTCCCTGATGCGTAAAGCCTTATCGCTCTCTAAGCCCCGCCCACCCATTCCAGGTCTATACCCAGCAGCTAAACAGGCTTCGAGAGCTCGCAACGTCTTGCTGGGTTTTAATTAAAGCGACGAGTACGCTTGCCAAAAGGGGCCCTCGATAGCCAAGGAAACTGTACCGCATCTCCACTGTAAAGGCATTTTCCTGGGCCCTAACGTGATTATTCCACCCATACCTTCCTCTCCTCAAAGCTCCAAATTTCTGACCCACCCAA
Organism: Dasypus novemcinctus; assembly: GCF_030445035.2. Taxonomy (NCBI): domain Eukaryota; kingdom Metazoa; phylum Chordata; class Mammalia; order Cingulata; family Dasypodidae; genus Dasypus; species Dasypus novemcinctus. The sequence continues at coordinate 125,160,210 of NC_080683.1, read as the reverse complement.
CCCCCAATCTTCACATTTCAATGAGGACACAGAAGCCATCAGAGAAGTTCCAGCCCCACCATCAGCTAAGCCGCTGGTACATCTCCTTGGCCTCACTCGTGTGTGCGTGGGAAGCGTCAGCTTCAGGACAGAGCTAACCGACTCACCGCACTGGATCCCATCACTTCTCCTTGTTCAAGGACTTTCTGCTGCAATTGTTTCCCCCTCTGTTACGTAAATCATTTCTGTCTCAAAATGAAAGCAATCCTGAGACTCTTTGTCCCCTGGAGCTGCTTCTTCAGTCACAAAGCAACAATAATTACCTAATTTGGTGTGTCCTCTTGTTCTCTCCCATTCTCTCCTTAACTACTCATTCCCATCACCTGGGAATCTTCTCTTGTCAAGGTCACCAGTCATCTCCCTATCGACGTGCCCAGTGACCAGTTCTGTGTCCTCATCTTTACCAGACGCTCGGATGCATTCGCCAGTTGACCACACCCTCCCTGGAACACGGATTCTCTCGTGAGAACACAACCCTCTCCTGCTTCCCCCCTGCTCGCTGACTGCTCCTCACCTGTTTGCCAGTTTTTCCTTCTCTATTCAAACTCTAAGTGTTGACATGCCTAGGACTCGCTGGGAAACATTCTCTCCATCATGTATACTCCCTAGGGACCTCACCCAGCCCGGGGCCTTCAAGAACCACCGATACATTGTTGATTGTCGAAGATTCCTCCTCAGACTTGACTGGCCATGAGCAAAATGCTCACATGTTCAATTGCCCACCTGATTATCTGTTGATGGACTTCTCAAACTTAACATTTCTGACTTGGAATCTTGCAAACCTACTATTTCTAGACATCTCTTAGTGAGTATGGAAGATCCACAACCCATGCAGTAACTCAAGAGCAGAAGTTAGAATTTGGTCTTGATTTCTCTTTCTCTCACATTCCAGCTCTGGTCCTAGAGACCCTGTCTCCAAAACATTCCTAATCCATCCGCTCTCCTCTGCCTTAGCCTCTGATTCTCTAAGCCAAGAGTTTTACTCAAGGTTCCCAAGAGGTAGAGCCTGAGAGTGGGATTCTTGTTCAAGTAACTTATGGAGGGGGTGGGGGTCCAGGAGAAGCAGGAAGGTGGAAGAGGAAAACTGAGCAAGAACACTCTCGGCTAGAGATGCCCATCTGTCTGACCCTACAGGGAAGTGCCAGAGCACAAACTGTATCAGCTGGGTCCACCTTCAGGCAAGGGCCCTTGCCGGGCAGTCTTTGGCTAAGGTTCATGGGTTGGGAGGGGAACTGGGGCTGTTAAGTGCTGGCCCTCCTAGTAGCAGGAAGATGGGGCACCAATCAGGTTGGGGGGCCTAGCCACAGCAACCTCCACCCCAAATTCCTTCCTCCCCACCTGGAGGCTTCACGAGCCCTGAGAGGTTTCCATCTGCCACATCTGCACGTGGACTCCTACACACCCTCCAACCAGAGTGACCTGGGAAGGTGGAAATCAAACTCACTCCTTGGCATAAGGCGACAGGCACTTCTGACGCTCTTGGGATGGAAACAAGCTCCTTCCCCTGGACTCGCAGGCTGCCCCTGCTCTGAACCCGCCCGTCTCCATCCATCTCTTCCACTTCCGCTGCTTCACCAGTTCCAACCTCAAGGCTTGCTCTCTTCCTGGGATGCCCCAAGCTCATCCACGCCTCTGCACTCTCTGGGAAGAGCTTCTTCTGCCAGATGTTCTTGTCAGTCGTGTCCCAACATAGATGCCACCTCCTCTGCAAATCCTTTCCCCATCATTTAGCCTCCAGCAAATCCTACCCAGCCCTGGCATCATCTATCTTAGTTCTTACACCTGACGTTTTCCCCATTTATTTTTCTCTTCCCCTAGAATGTAAGCTGCGTGAGGATACCTTCTTATGACTTGTCCAATGACGCATGCTTAGCACGTAGAATAGTTGTAGACACTTAAATGTGCAGTAAAAGTACGTGTGTTGAAACTGCCCAAGAGATAAATAGGTAAACGTTGTAATCAAGCAATTAACACAAAATAAGTAAAAATGGATAATAAGCATATAAAAATCAGATTTTCATTAATGATCAAGAGAGTGCTATTAAAACAAGACATATATTTTTACCTGTCAAATTGCCAAAATTTCAAAGATTGAGAATAGTTAGGGTTTGGCAGAGCACAAAAACAATCACTGTTGGTGAAAGGGTTCAAACATTTTCACGGGCAATGTGGTAGTTATCAAGACTTTTCAAGGTAAATAAGAGGTAAAAAGAGCAAAGTCAAAATAAAAATAATTTTTAAATAATTCTATTATACAGAAAGGACTGGGACTTAGATTCTAATGTCAACCAAAGTTCCATTGGCTTTGTAATTTAATTTAATAAAAATGACAGGCATTTTTTAGAAGAAAGCTTTCCTATTTCACTTTTCTTAGGTTAGATTACCAAAAGCAAAGCATTTGCCTCTTTAATCAACCACTGTATGACCTAATCCAGTCCAATGAAGCCCCTGTGGAGTCATTAATGCATCACAAAATCCCCCGTGGACGCACATGATGAAGCAGACAAGGGCAAACACTGCAGCATGCATGGGAACACCTCATCTGACTGCAGACCGACATAAGGAAGGACGTCAGGTGCCGCTTGCTCACCTTCACTGCAGGTTCAGGCACCTGCCAGGTGAACCAGACCACATCCTCTCTGTCGGAAGATGGTGCTGCACAGGGAACACTTTACTGCTAGGGTGCCCATTTCACAAGGTACTGTAACTATTTCACTCCTTTGTCAAAACACATGCAGACTATGGGGAGCAGGTGTAGCTCAGTTGTTGAGCACCTGCTTCACAGGTACAAGGTCCCAGATTCAATCCCCAGTACCTCCTGAAAATAGCACAAGCAAACTAAATGAGAAGACTATTCAATGTTTGTGATGTCGTTAAGAAATTGAGGCCCAAGAGGTGGTACGGCTCCTAGACTCAGGAAGCTTGTGGGCATTTGAAATGGAATAGGACCAGTGGGATCGGACTCCCAGGAGATTGCTTATTTCTCTTAATAGCAATTAGCAATTAAATACATATGTTTTCATAGTATAAACTAATGCCTGGGTAGGTCAATTGTTATATGAAATGTTTGTCCCATGTAGCAGTTTGACATTGTTTATGAATTTCAAAAATAGGTATTGGTCTTGGATTATGTTTATGATCTGTTCTGTTTCTCTGCATATCTTCCCCGTTAATGTATTAAGTTCAGAGGTTTCACTTTTGCTTGATTAAATTAAAATAAGGGCTGTGATTGGGCTACATCAGTACAAGGCTGAGGAGAGTTTGAGTTTTTGATGCTGGAGCCCCGGGAAGTAAATAGGCAGGAGAAGAACACAGAGGAATAGAGACGGCTTCACAGACACGGCAGAGGCCCTGGGGAGAGAGGCGAGCAACACAGTCTACAGCTGACCTTGTGGAGAGAGCAGAGCAGCTGAGCCTGGAGAGAAACGAGCCCCAGGAGAGAGACGAGACTTATCCCAGCCTGCAGGTGATATTGGAAGAAGCTGGGACCACGGAGCTTGAAGGGGAAGAGGAAGGCTGAACCCTCGCAGACGTCGGCAGCCATCTTACTCCAACATGTGGCAATACACTTTGGTGAGGGAAATAACTTACACTTTATGGCCTGGTAACTGTAAGCCTTTACCCCAAAATAAATACCCTTTATAAAAGCCAACAGAATTCTGGTATTTTGCAATAGTACCCCTTTGGTGGAATAATATATCCCAATTTCTCCATTTATATTTCCTTGTTTGAAGAGCAATTCTTCATTATACAAATTGATAGAGTGTTGAGTATCATGCATTGGGCCATACTTAAACTGTCCATTCCTCTCATGAAGCTTAAAAATCTCCAAGCTAGGGAAGCGGCTGTGGCTCAATCAGTTGGGCTCCCGTCTACCATATGGGAGGCTCTGGGTTCATATCCCAGGGCCTCCTTGTGAAGGCAAAACCTGGCCCATGTGCTGCAGAGAGGTGACAACCCATGTGCCCCAGAGAGCTGGCACAGCAAGATCTTGCAACAAAAGGGAGACAAACAGATATAGAAAAAACATGCAGTGAATGAACAGAGAAGAGAGAGCAAAAGAAAAGGAACAAGCCACAAGGGGGGAGGAGGATAAATAAATAAATACATAAATACATAAATAAATCTTTAAAAAGTAGCCAATGTTTAAAAAAAAAAATCTCTAAGCTAACATATATATTTCCATGAGACTAGCCTTAATATAGGGAGAATAACAATAATAACTAGTACTTTCATAAATCTTTGTACATTAAAAATCATATTCATAGACGTCTTATTTGACTCTTATGACAACCCTATCATACCCATTACATTCACAATGATACAAGGTGCAAAGGAGCACACAAAATGTGAAGGAAATAGCCTTCATTGGCTGTCTGCCAGGTTACGTGTAATGAAGGTAAAGCATGCAGCTTGAACACTCCTCTGTCCCTCCCCCAACCCCAGCGTCCCACTACTCAGGTCTCCCCCTGGTTATCAAATAATTTATTTACATGCTTTTCTCTACAGTCCTGAAAGGAACTGCAAATACATATAAAGAACCAACTTACAATAAAACAGTTTAAAATGAAAGGGCCCTGTGCCTGGTAGAGAGCTGTATATTTTCCACTCAGTTAGCAAATACTTTATTGAGTTCTCAGTTTACGAAAATCCCACACTCTGCCATGGAATATCAGACATGGTCTCTGCCTTCAGTTTGATGCGTATTTCCTATGCATCTGGCGCTGTGCCACACACCCACGCATTTCATTTACTCATCACTACAACTCCACAGAGAAGCGATGACCTCTGTTTTATAGATGAGGAAATGGAAGCCCACAGAGCTTATGTAACTTGCCCCAGGTCACACAGCAGTGACTCTAGATTTATCATCTAACACAAGTGTTCTTGCTCACAGCCACCATTTTGTATTGCCTCCCACACAAAGACACTTAACTATGGCACTAATCATACTTGGCACTTCCAGCTGGAAGGCATGACACAGCACACAAAATACCACAACACTAAGCTGTCCATGATAGATGGGAAATGAGAAGAACTGTGATATTTATTACTGGCTTTAAGAATAAGAGACCAGGCATGGTCAAAGAAAAGCAGGAGTGGAGAAAATAAGCAAGTGGTAGGGGCTGAGGGTGGATGAGAGTGAATGTGAATCCCCAAATGGCATCCTTCGAGGTGACACATAGAAGACCCCACTGGAGCAGAAGGTTTGCAGTTTACAGAGCAACACTCTACGATCAGGATCTCCAGCGAGCCATCTGGTTTACCACTACAAGGTTGCAACACGGAAACGGCTGTATATTGCTGCATTGCAACAGATGTTATAGTAGACTCTGCTGCTATTACAGAGTTGTCTAAATCCTAGGGAGTGAGAAAAGCAAGAAGGGTGACCTGTCATGAAGACTATAAAAAGTAATATATTGAAAACTCTTAATTTCTATCTTAGATATGTGACAAAAACTACAGAGAATAAATAGGCTTCTAAACAGAACTTAATGCATTATTTATGAAGCATAATGTAGAGTTCACAAAGAAATCCCTATTGTTTGAAAAATGATAAAAGTATTGAAAAATAATAGAAGGGAATGCAATTGTCTTCACAAGCAAACTTTAAAAAGGTACTGAAAATAAGGGGAAAAATGGAACTATCTTAGAAGAGAAGAAAAAGGGGGAAACGGACTTTGGCCCAGTGGTTAGGGCGTCCGTCTACCATATGGGAGGTCCGCGGTTCATACCCCGGGCCTCCTTGACCCGTGTGGAGCTGGCCATGCGCAGTGCTGATGCGCGCAAGGAGTGCCGTGCCACGCAAGGGTGTCCCCCGCATGGGGGAGCCCACGCGCAAGGAGTGCGCCCGTGAGGAAAGCCGCCCAGCGTGAAAAGAAAGAGCAGCCTGCCCAGGAATGGCGCCGCCCACACTTCCCGTGCCGCTGACGACAACAGAAGCGGACAAAGAAACAAGACGCAGCAAATAGACACCAAGAACAGACAACCAGGGGAGGGGGGGAATTAAATAAATAAATAAATCTTTAAAAAAAAAAAAAAAAAAAGAAAAGGAAGGCTACTACTCTGAGTTTTCTAAATTACATGGGATTTGGAAGAAGTTATGTATGTCTATTTTCCAACCAGATCCACAGGAAATTCATTCATAAAAGACTGATTTGTTGAGAGTTGGTAGCTAAGTTTCATTGAGCAAGCCATGAAGTGAGATTGTCTTAGATTTCATAACCCCCCTGTATGAATTGTCATCATGGAAAAGTAGGCACTGAAAATTAGGTCTATATGGATTTTTTTCCTGCACTCCTAAAATACTGAAGATCTATTTAAGAATCAATCTAAGTACCATTGTGCATAAAATAACATTTCAGCCCATCATGTGGCACCAAGTGAAAATCTTATCACACTTTCATATGTTTTCTTGATCAAACAACTCTCTTCACCACCTCTTTTTTTCTTTTTCTTTTTTTTTTAAAGATTTATTTACTTATTTAATTCCCCCCCATCCCCCAGTTGTCTGTTCTCTGTGTCTTTTTGCTGCGTCTTGTTTCTTTGTTCACTTCTGTTGTCGTCAGCGGCACGGGAAGTGTGGGCGGCGCCATTCCTGGGCAGGCTGCACTTTCTTTCGCACTGGGTAGCTCTCCTTACGGGTGCACTCCTTGCGCCTGAGGCTTCCCTACGCAGGGTCACCCCTGCGTGGCGCGGCACTCCTTGCACACATCAGCGCTGCGCATGGGCCAGCTCCACACGGGTTTGAACCGCGGACCTCCCATGTGGTAGACGGACACCCTAACCACTGGGCCAAGTCCGTTTCCCTCTTCACCATCTCTTACCCCTACATATTTGTAAGTCAACCACATGAAAATAACATTCATACAGGGAAAAACGTGGATATTTATTCACTTTCCTTAAAGAAATAATGCCCTCACTTTGGAAAATCCATGAGGCTTACGCCTCTGGAAACTCTGTATCCCAGCCTCGTCTGAGCTTCCATCCATCCTGGGAATCCTCTACGGTCCCAGGTTCCAGGATGAAGAGCCTGTTTGGTTCTGGTCTCTGGGGTCACTGACCAGTACCTGTTCAAGCTCCTGACAACGGGCTCTTCTGCCTCCTGGACCACCTTGGAAAATAAGATCATGTCCCACTTCTAAAGGGAATTTGATTTCACGGCAGTTTCTGGAAACCTGCTGCAACATTCCACAACCACCACTATCAGATAACCCTTCTCTTTAACCCAAATGCCTTAAGATGAAATCGGAATTCACTTTCTCTTCCTTCTCAGTGGAGTGGAGACAGATCAGCTGGATGGCGTTCTTTTTGTGGATGTCCCTCTGGAAGTCGCCATTCAGCTTCCTCTTCTCTCAGAAAAGCAGCCTCTTTCCCTTTACCCTTCCCTGGCAGCCTTTTGTTTGGTTCACCCCCTTACACCCAGGAGACGCTAAGCCTTCCCTGCCTGGCCCGCACCTGCTGTGCCTCCACCCCGTCAGCATTACGGGGCTGGTCAGGCGGGGGTGAGTGAGTCATCACTTGCCTCTGTTCCCAGGTGGGAGCTCGGAGGGAATTTATGTGCAAGGTCAGGGTAGGAATAGCAATGTCACTACACAGGAGGGCCATGGAGCATGACAGGATCGTTTCTACAGCAGGGCCCCCACCCCACCTGCAGGACCCCAACCTGGGCAGGTGTGCTCATCGCGTCCACGTGGAGGAAGGAGACGTCACAAAGTGGCTGCCATACCAGTGTAACAGGAGGGAGGCCAAGAGAACTCTGTTCTCAGCTGCGCTGTAAGGCTATGTGGCCATGACATGCACCGGGAAGGGAAATCAAACGACCTCCGTCCTGAATCGGCCACTGGATGCCTGCATAACTTAAAGTGTTTTCTTCTCTAAGCTTTGGTGGCCTCTCGTGTATATGAGGTCATAAAAAGGACATGTGATAATTAAATTAAATGCAGTCATGAATGCAGGGTCCTGGGCATTAGGGAAATGCAGAGACCGGTGCCCAGGATCTCTTGCCACGCCCCCTAGTTACACAGTCTAAGACCGAGGGTCCCGGTTCCTGGTTATAAGCCCCGGCTCGCGATGCTTCTTTGCCGCCCCCCTCTGCGCTCGAAGTCACCCTGCTCCAGCAGGTCCCTGGGCGTTTTTGTGCCCACGCACACACCGAGCAGTCTTCCGCGTCCAGCCGCCGTGCCCGGCCACTGGGTCTGCCCTATGCCGCAGCCGTCAGCACCTCTCCGTGTGCTCTGGGGCGTCGTGCAATGAGCCAGGCGGCTGCTGCTCTAATTGGAGGCCTTCAGGAAATGGAGAAAGAGACAGAGGACGAAAAGCTAACGGTAGAATACACTAGAGGAGACCCTCTTTCCCGCAGAAAAACTGCATTTTCCATTTGTTCCTGTGCAGGAAACAAGAGTCACAGAAGCAGCCCTATTCCACCGTCCACTATCTCTAACTATGTGGAATCGAAATCACAAGCAAAACTGGACGGGGGTGTCTGACAAAACAAGTTCAGGAAGAAACAGAAAAAGCACCCAGACACACCCAGACACACAGTATCTGCGTGTCCATGCATGTGTATCTATTACAGAGTGTACACACGCATACACAACACACTATACTTTTTATGATAACGCTCAGTGTTGGCAAAAGTTCATGGAATGCTCACGCGTGTACCACTAATGATAGTGGAAACCTGTCCCTTCTCTCTGTAATCTCTGTGCCTTAAATTTCACTTAGAAATTTAGCTTTTGGAAAATAATGGCATTTCCACTACGGTTCAATTACAAGGATGTTCATCATGGCACGTAATTGGAAAACATGATGGAAATGGAAACTTAACACAACTTGTAACCAACAATAGGCTATGGGTTAGATGATTGTTAGGTATTTATAGAAAGGAATACATGCACAAAAGTGCATTCAGCCTCACAGAAAAAATTTATGCCGTATTGTTAACTGAAAAAAGGGATTAAAAACATTATGCAAATATAAAGTCACATTTTTAAAAATGTTTATGTGTACAGGTGCATGTATGCGTATACAACCTTGAGATGATTTAGCATGAAAATGTTAACAGTGGTTTTCTTTGGGTCGATAGAATAATACAGAATGATTTTTTCATATTTGCATGACATTTTGAATCACTTTGTTAATAAAGATAAGTTTAAAATAAAAATACATAGGGATGAAAACTGGATACTGTGCCAAGCATAGCTCTCGTGGGATATTTGGGGGAGTGTCTCAGAAGGGGATGAAGGCCTCATAATAACTTATAACAATTTTTCTCTCTCAGGGAACTAAGAAATACTAATTTATAGCAATTGCTCTTAATCCAAGCTGGCCAAAGGCCACATGGCTTTGGTGCTACTTGCCCCCTTGTACTGGCAGAGCAGGTGTGATATGTACAGATTGCCTGTTTGAAATCCCAAAATCTGGCACAGATCCCCCTAGTTTATTAAAGAAGCAGTTTGCCCACACACAAGCTCGATGCACCTGAGCCTGGGCGGTTTCTTCACGCCCTGAGCCTCTGCCCTACGAAAAGGCATCAGGACTGTGGGGGGCTCTGTGTGCTGGAAACCCCTGCAGGGCCAGGGGAGCCGCGCCCTCCCTCCCTGTTGCCAGGGCGGACGGCAGGTGGCCGGGGCAGCAGGTGGCCGGGGCAGCAGCCGGTGGGTGCTCTCCCACGGGCAGAGGACAGGGCCAGGGTGAGGAGCATCTAAAGAGCGCTTGGGCGTTGTTTTTAATAGGGAAGAGAGGGGAATGAACCTTCCGGCCGGTTTCTGTGTCTAGAGGGCCTGAAGTTCCCACCCTGTTGAAGTTAAAAGAAGTCAAAGTATGGCTTGGCCCAAGGAGGAAGAACAAGGCTAACCCGCAGATCCTAAATCCTGGGATCGCGTAAACACAGCCAGCATTTGTGGAGCTCTTGTTATGCCTTCATTATCTTCTTTAATCTTCATCACTACAATTTTATTCATTGCCTCATTTTATCATAATTTTCACCATTTACTAAGGAAACTGAGGCTTAGGAAGTAACTTGCCCAAAACCAGCAGAGCTGGGATTTGAACTCAGGACCGACTAACCCTGGAGCTGACGGCTCTTTGTTGCTTGCCTCTGGCAGGTACTAGCTGCAGACTTGTTTCCTATGCATTACCCGTTCCCCCATTTTTCCTTGCTAAAATGTACCCCACCTTGTTTGGGGTGACCGTGGGAGCCCAAACACCCCTCCCCAGACCCCCTCGCAGCGAAGGCTCACGAGGCCCCGGCCACGGGACTGACGGGCGTTGCCAGGCGGGTCAGACTCGGCAGGGACACGTCCAGGCTGTGTCCCACCCCCTTCTGTCCGGAGCCTGGCGGTGAGGCTCGGGCTGGCAGGGAGGAGAGGAGCCCGACCCCGGGCGCAGGCCCCTGGGGGACCCCTCGCTGGAGAAAGGGGGCGGCGACTGCGCATCCGGAGCCGAGGCCTGGTTTGTGCGAAGGCCTGGCCCTGCGAGCGGCGCCACCGAGGCCCGCGCTGGCCACCTCCCCCTGACCGCCGTCCCCTTGCTCAGGGCCAGCAGGCGGGGCGCCCGGGAGGGCTCCGCGGCTCCTCACGGCGCGGCCGGGGCAGGTCCAGAACAGGACACGTCAGCTCAGCTTCGTAGCCTCGGACCCGCCGTCAGCATCTGCTTAGCAAAACCATTTAACAGCTTTTCCCTCCCCAATCTGATTTTTCTTACAAGCATTTTACTGCCGGGGAGGAGAAAGCATTTGTCATGTAATCATTTAAAATGTATCTTGCCAGCAGGTTTTTTTTTTAAGATTTTTAACTTTCTTTCTCTTCCCTCATCCCCTCCCCCCTCCCGCCCCCCAGTTGTCTGCTCTCTGTGTCCATTCGCTGTGTGTTCTTCTGTGACCGCTTCTATCCTTATCAGCGGCACCGGGAATCTATGTCTCTTTTGGTCGCGTCACCCTGTTGAGTCGTCTCTCCCTGTGTGCGGCCCCACTCCTGGGTGGGCTGCCCTCTTTCACACTGGGCGTGGTTCAAACCCCGGGCCTCCTTGACCCGTGTGCAGCTGGCCCGTGGGCAGCGCTGATGCGCGCAAGGAGTGCCGTGCCACGCAGGGGTGTCCCCCGCGTAGGGGAGCCCCACGCGCAGGGAGTGCGCCCCGGCAGGTTGATTTTTGTCTATACTCGCTCTTAGGTCATCAGTCCCTGAAAGGCCCGAGCAGGGACCTGCTCTGCAGGAGCAGCTGCCGTCGGAGAGGTGCCTCTCGTGGGTGCCAGGTGAGCAGAAGTACGAGGAAGACGGGCGCAGCGCCCCTGGGCTGCCGGCGCCAGCTCCTGGCTGTTCCCTGCGCCTCCAAGCAGCTGCCTCCAGCCCCTTTCGCTTAGCGGGACTGACCCCACCCTGTTACTAAGCTCTCCACCTCCCACCCCGCTCCTTATTTTACACCTTTACCTCATCAGGAAAACATAGCTTTTAATCAAGTCAAAATAGACGTTATCTTGTGACAAAAGAAAATTGGGTACAGCAGTGCTCCAAAATGTATTCACCAAATGCAGTGACTGTGCCACGGTGATGAAAGACATTGATGTGGGAGGAGTGGGGTGAGGGGAGTTGGGATGTATATGGGAACCTCTTATATTTTCTGAATGTAACATTTTTTGTGATCTATGTATCTTCAAAAAAATGCGATTAAAAAATTGATGGGGTGGGGGGTGGGGAGTGCGGTACATGGGAACCTCTTATGTTTTTTAATGGAATGTTTTGTGTGATCTATTAACTTTTTAAAAAGATAATTTAAAAATAAAATAAATAATAATAAAAGGAAATTTGGCTGTGGAGGGAAACTTGTCTTTAATCCAGGGGCCCTCACAGCTGCAGGACAGTTAGCGACTCGAAAGGCACCGGGTATAGATGGACCCACGCCGCTTGCCTAGGTGCCTAGTCTGGAAAGGGAGGAGGGGGCTGCACTGCATGGCCGCTGGGGCCCCTCCTGGCTGGGAGCGGAGCCGGTTCCCCACCTCACGACAGGAAGGCACAGCTGACAACCCGCTCTGCTCCTGGACTGAGGCTGTGAAAACGTGCAGGGGCATTTTCCAGCGCAGCGTGGCTCCGTCTGTTGACAGGGGGGCAGCGCCGCCTGGCTCTGGGCGTTGTTACCCCCTCTGTAAAATGGGTGATGGCAGCGGCACCTCCGGCAGCTATGGTGAGAGTCAGGTGAGCGTGTGTCAGTATCGGCGCACAGAAAGCACTAGCTGAGAGTTGGCACTTACTTAGCTAATATCTCCTGGGCTCTGATCATGTGCTTGACACAAACGAAGACCCTTGCATCCATCATCCCTTTCGTCCTCAGAATCCACAATGTGCCGTTCCACGTGGGGTAAGCTGAGGCTGGGCGTGCTGGTCGGCTGCTCATGCTCCCACTTGGGGGACTTGGGGGTGAGGGGCGCACTGCCCAGCAGTGGGACCCTGAGCGGAGGCTGCGTCAGACAGGAGGCTGTGCGCCTGGCAGATCTCCAGTTCTCTCAGCCTTAGCATCTAGCGTCAGGGCTTCCTTACCGTGGAACTTTAAGTAACATCAAAACTTAGAAAAGGTGAAACTGAGCTAGTTGAGGTCTGGATGAACAGTTCTCCACTCTTCAGCTCTACTTTCTCTTGGCCCTCTGATGCCCCCCACCTGCTGCTCTTAGGAAACTTTATTATTTACTTCAGGTAAATACATACGTGTTGTAACTCACAGGCACCTGGATTGACACGAAGCTATCTTTTTCTTTAAAAGAAAGAAAAAGTAAAGCCTAGAGCCTCAGGAAGCAACAATGGGAATAAAATGCAACTCTCTTAAGCCGGTTCTCAAATCTTGAGCTGTGCAGTGCGATCTGAGTGGCCTCGCGGTCTCTGTGCCCTCCAGCCGCGCTGACCCTTCAGGGTGGACGCCGGAGCCTGCCCCCTCTGCCTGCCCTCGCCTTGCTGGACCACACACGGGAGCCTCGCGGGCCGGCCACCAGGAACCTCCAGCTCACAAAACGGGCGGCCGTCTCGGAGGGATGTTTTTGTTCTGGAAGATGAGGAAGCTCCAAGGCGCTGGGTTCTCGCCAGACCATGAGCCAGAGCTGGGATCTCCTGTTCCCCGAGCGCACAGGCGCCACGCGGGCCCTTGCTGGGGCGGGAAGCTCTGCGGCTGTGCACACACCAGGCATGGGGACCTGCACCCACACGCAGCCACCCTCAGAAAGGTGCAGTGGCCGCGAGCAAACCCGGGCAGCCGGCTGGACTGAGAACGTGGCTCGAAGCTCGGCGCAGGGCGCACTGGCCACCTGGTCCTCCGCACAGCCATTCCCGGGGATGACAGTAACCACCCCCAGCTGCCTCTAGCCCCTTTCACTTAGACAGAAACTTTACATTTGCTGGAAAATAGAAGGTGAAAAAATTCTCTATGTTATATTTCTTTGGACACCTGCCACCATGTCAGGAGGAAGCTCAAGCAGCCACGTGGAGAGGCCACTTGGAGCTGCTCCAGCCCCAGCATCAGCCACTACGGGGAGGGAGCGAAGCGCCACCTACAGGCGAGTGGATGGAGCCGCAGCCCCAGCCTTGGCGTTGCCCCCGCTGTAAGGGGAGCAGTGATGAGCTAGCTGCACCGAGCCCTGCCGAAACTGCAGGCACGAAAACACAAACACGTTGTTATTTTAAGCCACTGAATTTAGGGATGATTTTTTACATATCAATAGATAATCAGAAAGCTTCTCCATGTCGTTATTTTACATGAGGAAACTGAAGCTCAGAGATTTAAAACTTTGCCCGAGGGAAGCGGACTTAACCCAATGGATAGGGTGTCTGCCTACCACATGGGAGGTCCGCGGTTCAAACCCCGGGCCTCCTTGACCTGTGTGGAGCTGGCCCATGCGCAGTGCTGATGTGCACAAGGAGTGCCATGCCACGCAGGGGTGTCCCCGCGTAGGGGAGCCCCATGCGCAAAGAGTGCGTCCCATAAGGAGAGCCACCCAGTGCAGAAGAAAGTGCAGCCTGCCCAGGAATGGCGCCGCACACACCGAGAGCTGACACAACAAGATGACGCAACAAAAAGAAACAGAGATGCCTGTGCCGCTGACAAGAACAGAAGCGGACAAAATGAAGAACACACAGCAAATGAATACAGAGAACAGACAACTGGGGTGGGGCGGGGCAAACCGGGGTGGGGTGGGAAGGGGAGAGAAATAAATAAAATAAATCCTTAAAAAAATAAAATTAAAAAATAAAAAATAAAACCTTGCCCGAGGTTGCACAGCTGTTTATGGATAGCAACGGAATCAGACTCAGGGGCTCTGGTTCCAAGTCGTGTGCTCCTTCCACAGTTCGAGACCTGAGAAGGACCCGGGCCTCTTGCCCCTGGTTTGTCCCCTTGTCCATCTGTGACGCCCCCCACGTCCACCCCCACCCCCGGTCGTATCCCAGGCCCGGCTTGGACAGTGGCATCCGCATAGCTGTGCTGCCTTTCCGGTGACATCCCTGGCTGCTGTGACGGGGGTTTCTGCTTCTGCTTTGGCCCCTCTGCCCCTTTGGCTACCCTCTCAGGCTGCCCCTTTGGCTTCTGAATCTGGACCGACTCTGTGGTAGTAGCAAACTGTCATTTTGGGCATCGGCTACAGCTTCAGGTCAGCAGCACTCCCCTGGGCCGTGGCCTGCAGGCGGTTCCCTGCCCGTTCCCTCGCCCGCCCCACCCTGCTCCCACCATTTCCTTCCCTGGAGAGAAGTCACTGTAAATCCACGTTCAGCAACCTCATCTGCGCTGTACCTGCGCTTCTCAAGCCCCCACCAAGGCACATTTCACAGGACACTGTGGAAGCTTCAGGCCTTGCGGTCGCTCATCTCTAAGGCTCCTTCCAGAACCTAGAGAAGGGTTCTGTATTTTTATTAAATTTGCAGAATGTGATGCAGCTTTTGTATTCTTTTCTTAAAGTACAATCTCCAAATCAGAACCAACAACCCTGAATCTGCCCCTACCCCTGAGTGTGGCTTAGAAGAAATAGGTCTCACAGCATGACTCTTAATCTCTATTTCCATAGGAGTGGTTGCTGCATTAATTTGAAATCTTAAAACAGTTTGGTAGCAGTGAATTTAAAACAGTTTCTTCAGAGTGAATTGAAAACTCTCTTCAATAATAAAGTCCATTGGAGCTTCTCAAATTAAGGAATAAAATGAGGATTTCAATAACCAAACACATAGGGGACTCTTCTCTCTCCTGATGATTACAAATTGAAGTGATATGATAAAACTAATGAGACATTTAGAAGAACACTCAAGGATTTGAAAACTCTCAGTACTAGATCACTTTCAGATGAGATAATTGATTTGTTCAGAGAATATTTTGATGTACTGCTTCTACCTTGAATTTATATTAAAAATTGATTATTATTTCAAAAAGTGAAACTTTATATATATAGCATGTTAAAAGATTACATGTTTATTTGTGTATACACGCGTTTATGCCCAAAACACTTAGGAAAGCAACATATCAAAATGTTACTGTAACTATCTCTTGGTTGAGATTACAGTTGATTTTCTTTCCTTTATATTTTCCTCTATTTTAGAAATCCTTTTAATGAATATGGGTTATATTTATAACTAGAAATAAAAGATAAACATTCATTATCAAAACAAGGGTGGCTTTTTTTCAATTGTTGGTTCAATTATAATCATATTTGCATTTGATGCAAATTTCGTTAAGATTGATTGTTCATGCCACAGTCTGGGTCGATTTTTGTTCCTTTCAATATAAGAAGCTTCCCTAAAAGTCTACGCAAAAATGTAAAGCAGCAACTTTTTGAAGCTGAAATTTTCTCTCACTTCTGGCTATAACTGAAAATTGGGTAGAAATATATCACTTCTTCTGAATTAAAGAAAGAAAGGTTAAAACCAAAGATGTGACTAGAAAACAACCTGAAGTTTAAGAAGCTAAGGCAAGTGCTCTGGTCAGTTGAATTAAAGCACAAATACACTTTCATGGAATGTTTTGATTTCTGTAACTTTTTGAAAAGTCCAGATAAGGCAGCTTCCTTTAAAAACCAGGTGATAAAATGAGGGAGTAATTCAACACTAATTAGGCATCTAAGTGAATTAGAAAAAATGGGAAACATATGCAAGTATGTTAAGTGTTCACATAAATAGCAACTCAAAATGCAGAAGAGAGAAAAAACAAAAACAAAGTGGTACCTAGTTGCTTAAAGAAGCTGCTAAAGTGATAAAGACAAACTTATTACCTTAGCCTCAAATATACTTAGAATATAAACATAGATACCCAATTTATAATTTATATCTCCAGTCTAAGAATAAAATGAGGACATCCAGAAAGAAAGAATGAGAGGAAAGGAGAGGAGTGAGAAAAGGGGAGGGGAGGGGAGAGCAGGGCGGCGTGGTGGAACGAATGAGGTCCCAAGAAAGGCCTGTTCAAGCTTAATCCACGTTCTGGGAGGTGAGTCCATTTGTAAAAAGGACCATTTGAAGACGCGCTTTCACCGCTGCTTGTGAAGAGGATTTGGGTGAGGCATGCTGAGTCTGGGAGGTCTTGATGGGTGTGGCTGGAGGCCTTGTAGAGAGAGGCCCCCACGACAGGAGTGGAGCAGCCCCAAGGGGAGAGAGCTGGCCGGCCCTGGGCCCAGAGGAGAGGGGCGCGCCGAGGGGCCCAGGGACGGCAGCGCCAGAACGCTCTGGGCTCTGGGGAGAAAGCATCGCCTGGCCGAGATTGATGTGCAACTTCTAGTCTCAAACCGTGACGCAACAAACTCCTCTTGTCCATGCCAGCCTGTGAGTGGGACTTTCAAGGCAGCCTGGCAGGCTAGGATGGGGAGGAGAAGTGAAGAAGAGCTTTGAAAATGGCCAGAAATGGTCAGAGAGTAGGAAAAAAGATGAACCAGTCACATATAACAGCTGGGAATTAAGGTACAATGTTCTCTTTGCATATTTAAGTGCCCCATGTAAAATAATATGGGTTTAAAATAAAGTTAACTCTCTGGGGAGGGAGTGAAGATACTTTCTTTGTCTTCCTCTTCTTATAGTCTAATTCCAGGCTGTACAATGTGGCAAGTGACATTTACCATGGTCAGTATCAGAAAAGATGTGCAAACGCTCCTGAAAGCTCAGCCTATCTGAAGTGAGAACAAGTTATCCCAGAGTTAAAGCATTTTAAACACTGCTTTAAAGTCACTTACATTATTTCTTTAGCATTAGATACTTAACATAATTTTGCACACATCACTAACAGTTTTCTCCTTGTTTAAACTATGAACTGGACTTTTTAAATTATGCTCTTTTCAACAAATGGAAATGATTTTTCTCTTCCAAAGCTGTGTGGTCATTAATGTCAGCTGAAGAAATTCATTGCATTGGATTCCCTAAATGATAAATGACCACAGATGACTTACAAAAAAGATAAGTTACATGGTGGCCAAAACTGTTCTATTTCATCCCTATTCATGAATATTAGCCTTTAACTTTTCCAGAAATGGTTATACCTTATATATATTTATACATATATGTGCCAATCCTTATGCCACAGAACTAAACTGATACTTAAATCATAGAGATAATTGTTGCCCAAAAGAAATATAGATATAAATACTGATAAACAGATATTTACTAATATATTTGAATACTCATTATCTACACAGGTATAAGAAAAAATGTCAATAGAATGATATGGAGAAATGAAATGTTTAGGGATTTTGAGACAATCTCTTCCAAATTTACTGCAAACATTTTAGTGTCCTCTTTGAAAGCTACAAAGAGAAAGAATAAATGTATCACTGACTTGAACCAAATTACAAAATCATAAAACTTAATATTTAATTTCTGCTGTGAAGTCTCCAGTGTTTTATATCCAAATCAATTTGCCCTTCTTAAAAAATATGAGTTTGGGAAGCATTTGGTTGACTAAAATCACTCCAAACATTTGTTTTTTAATTTGTGAAAAGGGAAAAATAATATTGCATGGTTAGGAAAAGAAAGAAAATATATGTAAAGCATGTGGCACAATGCCTAGCACTTAGTATTTCTGATATGGTATAAGGCAAAGTAAATGAAAATAAAAATTACTTTCCTAAAATGAAGTATGCTGATTCCTCAGAAGAAATGTCAATTGCTAACACTAACAACTGAGTTTTTCTGGTGTGTGATGGATATCTAAGCATATGTATTAGCCTTTCTACTTCACATGATGCCCCTCAAATAACAGAAGAGATTTAAAAATAAGAATGAATCCATGGTAGCACCCGAAAACCGGGAAGAAGTCCAGGAGCAGACACAGCAGTGGAGCGTTTCTAGAAGATCGAAGGCAGATGGGAGTGGATGGATGGCAAAGCCCAAGGCAGCTGAGTCTGCAGGGAGGACAAGGCTGCCCAAGAAGCAGGTGTCCCCATCACACCTAAGAAGAACGGACGTCTTGAGAGATTAGAGCACAATAGGGTCGTGGAAGGGTGAGCGGCAGAGATGCGGAACCGCTGACTGCACCACCAGAGCCCCAAGAAGAGCAGGTGCCACAGGAAAGCCACAGAAGTCCCAGAGGCAAGAGTCAGAGCCCAGGACGCTGCTCCAGATCACTCCTGGTCCCCTGTGCACGAGCAGCCCTGCGTTCAGCTGACAACCTCTCTGGGTAACCTGGAAGGAAGGTCTGCCTGGTCACAGCCCATACTCTCTCTCTGTAATTGGAATCTGAATTATCTCACTAAGGAATTTTTTCTGCTCTAGCTATCAATACTTTAGCAATCTCAACCCTCAATTATAAAAACAAGAATGTGAACACAGGCGTTGGATAAACCAAGGAACTAATATCTGAGAAAAAGTTAATGTAGGAAATCTTTAAATATAACTAGAATTTCTAGAGGTTTGAAAAGATATTACATTCACAAAAATTAAGGAGGCTATTATTTTTTTAAAAACAAGCAATTAGAGATCTAAAATAAAAACTAAAAGTATTTAAATGACAAGTTAAATTAAAGACTAAATATCAAAATGATACAGGTTTAAATCTGAGTTAGTGAAATGGAAGATTGTGCTGAGAAATTCTCCAGGACAAAAATGCAAACACACAAAAACATGAAAGTTTTGAGAGAAAAATTGAGACTGTGAACAGACCCAGAAGACCTAATATCTACCTAAGAAGAGAGAAGGAAAGAGTAGAAAATAACCCATTGTGTTGTTTAATACATGATTAGCCTGACATGGAAAAAAATTTTTTTATAAAACTCAATATTTACTGTTGAGTTTTTAAAATTATACTGAATTAAAGGTAGATAAAATAATCCTTAAATTGATAAATGACATTAATTAGATACCAATAATAGGCATATTATAAGAAAAATACTGAAAACATTTAAAATATGACAAAGATACCTATTATTAATGTAATTCCATACCATTGCCCATAACCAATGCAAAAAGACAAAAATGAAATGTTATAACCAATGCGATAAGACAAGAAAAGAAATAAATCATTGAATATTGGATGGAAAGTAACAGTCATTTTGAAGACTGTATGGTTGTCTAACAATTAACACAAGAGAATAAAACTAGAAAACCAATTAGAATTGTAAAGAAAACAGAGTGATGACCAGATACACAGTTATCCAACCAAAATTAATAACCTTTCTAACACTTAAATAAGAAATATGAAAAAAAGTTCCAGTTCACAATTGAAGTAGCAAATATAAAATTCTTAAGAATAAACTGAATAAGAAATGTGCCAGATGTATATAAATATGAAGACAGTAGGACAAAATTAGTTTTACACAAATTGAAATTAAAATCATATTTTAACAACTCTATAGCTTAATTGCCAATATTTTTGTTTTACTGAAATTTGGCAACTAATGCAGAAGTTAATTTGAAGAATAAGCAGATAACAAGGTATACTGACAAAGAATAATACATTTTGTGTGATCTATGTATCCTTTAAAAATAAATAAAAAATATATTAAAAATGTAAAAAAAGAAAGAATACAGTATGCTACACTGTAAAAGCTGAACTAGATCAACATAATATCAGTGTGGGCTGTCCAACATTGAGAACGTAATATGTGCCAGGAACATTCAATACATATACACACCATTATGAATATGTATGTATATAAATACTACATGATCATATACCTATTTCATCCTTAGAACAATCCTGTGATTATTATCACTATTTTAAGATGAGGAAACTGAGGTTCAGAGAAATTAGCCAAAACACCTAAGGTCACACAGTTAGTCTTGAAAAATCCATAGGAACAAAGAAAGATGCTCAGTCTTCTCTCTCAAGTAGAAATTATTTCATTCTGATTTTTGACAGGAACTCTAATCTCAGTTTCTGAACTGTGTATTTTCTGTGTTGCTGGAAAGAATTTTCATGTTCTTCAATCCTTAAACATGTGATACATTGTAAGGAAAAATAAAGAACTCAGCATATCTTCAGTACCCACAGTATTGGAATGATGAGCAAACGACAATCTTGAACACTAAATCTCTGATGTAAAGTACCCTATTCATTATTTTCCTAATCTTTAAAATTGGAATAGCAATGCCAAATTTGCAAAGATTCTGCAAGAAGTAAATGAAAATATATTTGGTTTACATAGTTAGTTGGATGAATAAATGAAAAATCCCATCATCAAACATAATATTTTAATTTTAATACATTGCTTTCCACCAATTTGAGTTAGAATACTAGACCACTATCATGGAAATCCTGGCAAAAGTATATTAATACTTTTATTTTCAATGCATAAACCAGCAGTGCACGAGAATTCCAACTCTGAACTCCTTGAAGTTTTGCATAGTCATTTACTATTATTTTTGCCGGTTAAGTAGGGTCTTAACCATCATTATTATACTGACATCTTAAAATAGCCTTCCAAACAGCAGAGCTGTTTTTAATAAATGAGATATTCCTTTCCTAATTCTTGATGCAGAAAACCAAAGCAGCCAGGTCCACAGGTCTAAGTGTTAAACACACACGCTCTGCTTTTAGTTTCAACATGTTATCGACAGTGGCAAAAATAGTTGAGAGCAGCTCATAGGGTAGAACCACATGGTGTTAAGCGACATGGAGATTTGGGAGAAGTATATTGCTTAATTTTCGATATTTCTGCCAAGAAACAGTGTCTGACCACAGAGAGTTCCCAGTCCAGGGAGGGGACTCAGGGCCGGCGGGCCAGAGGGCCAGTCCAGGCCAGCCTTCTCCCACCCCTGAGAGCCAGGGCTGCACGGAGTATGTGCTGTTAAAAGCAGCCAGCATCTACCAGAGAAATGAATCATATGTATTTTGGTTTCATAAAGCCTTAGTCCAAAAGGTATGATTTGTTTCACTGCATTCATAACCTTTGCTGCAAAAACTTGGAGAGAAAAGCTGTCAGTGTTCCTGCCCCCGGCATCGTCTGTCCTGCGCCCTGCAGGACAGAGCCCACAGGGATTTCAGAGGAAGATCCAGCATTCTCAGCAGAGCCCTGCCTCCTGCGGTCTCCATTTCTAGAACAAAGAGAGCACGTGCCTCCTGGAGGGTCTGAGGAATCGTGCACCGACACAGCAGCGCGCTGAGCTAAGATCAGACCCATCCCAACCGCGTCCTCGCCGAGCGTCAGCTCCGAGGGTGGGGAAGTTAAGTCTAGCTCAGTCTCCATCAGAAGAGGCTGCGGTAAGGTTGTGAGCTGCAGGAGGGAGTCATCAGGAGGCACCGCCCACCGCGCCCTCCCGGCACCATCTGCTCAGCGCCCCACCAGGGCTGAGGCCCGTGGAGGAGCCGGGGCTGCCCCACCCCGGGAGCGAGGGAGGCCTTTCAGTTTGGAGGGAGACGTGACTCCAAGCACCCTGAAAACAGCCGTGCGCTGAGACTGAGCAAATGAAGGGAAAGAGTGCACTCGACCTGACATTTCTGCTTCTGCTGGCCCCTGGGCCTTACTTGATGCTTTTGTCGAAGACATGGAGCTTGAAGACTGAAGGAGATGCAAAAAGAATTTCATCAAAGAATGGCTTGCCTGCAACGCACTAAAGCTTTGCCTGCAAAGCTTTGCTGTCTCCAGTGCTTTCATCCAAAGTGAGCTAGATAGAAAATCAAGGAGGCGTTCCGAGGGCGCCTTGAGGCTGAAGCTAGGGCACCTCGTGGCATATGAAGGTGACCTTCTGTGGAGTGAATGAGGAGAAACAACAGGGGCACCAATTCAGGGAGAGCTCGGTGTGGCTCGGGGCTGCAGTCGCGTGGAACCCGAGAGGCGTCTCCGGTTCCGACAGCCTGCGGTTTAAAACCCAGTGCATGTCCCCAGTGAGTGCTCTGAATGTGAATACACAAAAACAAAATGTAAAAGCCTCTCACTTCTTCAACACAGAAACGGTGACAAACAGCTCTTGGGAAGGTGCCATTCAAGAGGAGACCTTCGCCAGGGATATCCAGAGAGCTCCCACTTGTCAGAAAGATAAAGAGTGTGTCCCCTGAAGCACAGAGAAACCCAGACACTTTGTATTTCCAAGAAGAAATCAACTTTTCAAGGTCTAAGTAACAACACCTATCTCGATGAAGAGCCCACTAGTTACGCTTATCTGAAAGCAGATGGTGCACGAAATAAAAATAAAGAGCTCTTGTAAAGATATTTGCTTTCCAAAGTGCTAAATGGATTCTTCGTCTCTTATCCTTTATTGTTCCTTTTCTTCTGAAGAGTAAGATGAAAGTCAGTGCCTGTCCAAAACGGACAGTGAAATATGGACCGAGCTGAGAGTTGCAGCGGCTCCGTGACCACAAGTCGCCTTCGCAGAACCCACGAGATGACCCAGTGTAAAGACACACGGCGCAGAGCCGGGCAGCCGAGCTGAGCTTCTCAAAACGCGTGTCGCCCACGTGGCCCAGGGCTGAGGCCGGGCACACCTGGCCCTCCTCGCTTGCCCACAAACGTGTTGCCTGTGACACGGCACGCCCCAGAGTGTGGGGGTGCCAAAGTGCAGCATGCAGCCCCTGCCTCGAGATGCTCCCAGCCGGGTTAGGACAATAAAACCCACACATGCGGCCGCAGCGCCCTCTCAGCTGGAGGTGGAGTGGGCATCCCCACCCAGACTCCTCGGGACATGGGAATGAGCTGTGGCCTAGAGTGGACTTACTGGCGTTTCACTGTAGACTTACTGGTATTCTAACAGTGGAAGAAATTATGTCCTTGATTGGAGAGTGTGGCCACTGGGGTTGCTGAAGTCAGGGAGAGGGACAAAGAGGTATAATATGGGGCATTTCCAGGACTTGGAATTGTCCTGAATGGCACTGCAAGGTCTGATACAAGCCACTATATATCCTGCCATAACCTACAGAATGGAGTGGGAGAGAGCGTCAACTACAATGTGAACTCTAAGCCATGCCTAGTGGCAATGCTCCAAATGCGTTCATCAATTGCAGTGACCGTACCACCCTGATGAAAGAGGTTGTTCATGTGGGGAAAAGTGGGAGGTGTGGGGAGTGGGGCATATGGGAATCCCTTATATTTTTTAATGTAACATTTTATGTAATCTAAGCATCTTCTAAAAATAAATAAAAATATACTTAAAAAATAAACAAAATAAAGCCCATGGACAAAGGTGGAATCAAATGGAAGGCCTAGCCGTTGGGTTTGCGAGGAGCGCTCCCGCGCTGGCTGGACGCTGAGGCCTTGCCCTGCACTGGTCCCCACGGCAGTTAGACTAACTCCCCGCCCGCCGCGCCAGCGGCCTCCGCCCACCCCGCGCTCGCTGCCCACCCGGCCCTGGCGAAGGCGGCTTCCCTCTGTCCCTACGGGAGCCGTCCACCCGGGGCCTCGGCCAGCAAGCCCGGAGCGCCTCCCACTGGCTCCGCCAGGCCGGCTCCTGCCCCAGTCGGCGTCCTCAGCCGGACCCTGCGCTCCTGCGTCAGGGAGTCAGGGCTTGGCGCCTGGTGTTACGCGTGGAAGCCATTATCGTCCTGCACTGCTGGCTGACCTGCCTGCCTCCCGGCCGCGGGGACAGCCTTGCCCTGTGCCTTGTTCACACTGCACAGTCCTGGGGATCCAACCAACCCCAGCCTCACAGGGGAGGCCAAGGGCACGGAGAGGATACATCATTTGCCTAAGTTTATAAAACTGGTGAACGGCATGCAGGATTAGAACCCAAGTTCCGGCAGCTCCCGGGCCAACATTTTTCTCCATGTCTCCAAATCTCTAACTTGGCCTAATCAAGTAACTGTACAAAAGAGCATGTAAGTGAACACACACAAAATGGCATAAATTGGTGTCTATAGAAAAACAGCTCTGGGCTGGAGTTGCCAGGATTCCTTCAGGGCCGAGGGAAGACATGGGCTGAGCACAGGTGGGAGCACGTGTCTCCCAGGGTTGGCGGGGCAGGGGGCACACCAAGCATTGCTCCCAACCTCAGTGCAAACGGCATTCGTTGGCAGGTGACCCAACCATCACGTGACTTCTCTGCTCTCAAGGTCCACATTTTTAAAATCTGCCCTATCTAGTTCAGTGTCTGTATTAGTCAGTCAAAGGGGTGCTGATGCAAAATACCAGAAACTGGTTGGTTTTTATAAGGTGTTTATTTGGGGCAGGAGCTTGCAGATGCCAAGGCCATAAAGCATTAAGTTACTTCCCTCACCAAGATGTATTTGGAGCAAGATGGCTGCTGACGTCTGCGAGGGGTCAGGCTTCCTGGGTTCCTACATTCCTGGAGCTTGCTTTTTTCTGGGTTCAAGGTTTCTTCCTTCCTGGTGCTACCTTCTCATTCCTCTGGGTGCTGACTTCCCAGGTCTTCAGCATCAAACTCTAACATCAGAAATCCCGGCATCAAAAGCTCCAACTCTGTCCCTTGCCATGCCTTTTTATCTGTGAGTCCCCACCCACCAAGGGGTGGGGAAGCAACACCCTAATCACAGCTCAATCACGCCCAGGTACAGATCAGACTACAAACATAAGCCAATATTTCCTTTTTGGAATTCATCAATTATATCAAGCTGCTACAGTGTCTACATGAAAATTAACAGGAATATTAATGCATATGTTCACTTGAAAGCACTTTGAAAAAACTAAAGCTACACAGTAGCCAAAGACGTCTCCAGCATGAACCGAGGAGGTGAATTGGAGCTCGAAGGCAAAGCCCCCTTGAAGGCCAGTGAGCGGAGCGAACAAGAAACACCCATTGCCACCTCCAGGGGAGTGTCGCAGGCTGGGTCGCCTCCCCGGTGTGAACGTCCCCAGGGTATCCTCTGGTTGGGACTGGAGCCCGAGGGCGTGAGCAGGAGGGGAAACGGAGCAGTGTCTCCTGGACACGGGCACGCGCCAGGAATCCACGCTCCCCAAACCCACGCGCCACGTGCGCAACAGCCACTGTTTTGTGACGTGAATGCAATTTTGAATAAAGGAGCGGAGATCAGCAACCCCCCGAGGAGCGCGACTCAGTTCCCAGGAGTGGTGGCAATTTCTGGGACGACTTCCATTCCGTTCCCAGCGGGAAGGGGAAGCAGAACTCCGGGCCGCAAACGGCCTCCAGGGCCTCGGCTGGGGGCTGTGAAGCCGGAGAAAAACCAGGCAGGACGCACCCCCCAGCCAGTCGCGAGTCAACACTCGCAGTATGAGGTGCATTTAATAATGTTGCAGGAACAGATGCTGGATTATATATCCTGCCATAACCCACTGGATGGACTGGGGAGAGCGTGAACTACAATGTGAACTATCATCATGCGGTGCAGCAGTGCTCCAAGATGCACCAAATGCAGTGGATGTGCCAGGAGGAAAGGGGATGTTAATGTGGGAGGAGTCGGGGTGGGGCATGGGGTATATGGGGACCTCTCATATTTTTTAATGTAACATTTTTTGTAATCTATCTTTAAAAATAAAGGCAATTTAATTAAAAATTTTAAAAAAATAAGTTTCCATTAATCAAGCCATTTTCCAATCACATTCTGCAAAGGAGATGAGTTCTCCTGCAATTAATATTAGCCCCCAAGGCAGAATAAAACTAATATGTAGGCACTTATTAAACCTACGAAAACCGTGCCTTGAAGGAAAACAACTTCCAAATGCACAGTGCTGTGATGGCATCTACCAATTACCTAACAACAAAAGCCACAGCGGCCCCTGAGCGCCCTTCCTTTTTTGCCTCTGTGCCTCTTCAAAGGCCTCTCCCCAGCCTGGAATTCCCTCTCCCCTCTTCATCCCTTAATTTCCAGATTCAGCAGTTCCTGCTGTGAAATCCTCAGGGACTGTGGGCACTTTTAGTTGCCCCTGCCCGGTGCTCCCCAGGCGTCCCGCAGCCCCTGCACAGCACGTGGCATTGGAGCCAGAGCCCTGCAGTGCACGAACTTCTCCCAGAGGGCCAGTGATGACTCCAGCCATGCATCCCTGAACTGCACAACATGTGTGTGTCCCAGAACGCACACACTTGCTCAACTGGTGACCCCCTGTGGCCCTGAGCTGCACGACGTGTGCATGTCCCAGAACACACACCTGCTCGCCTGGTGACCTGCGTGGTTTCCTGTCCTAGGGGAAGCTTCGCCTCATGCCCATCGGAGCTGCACTCGCCAGCCAAAGCTGCAGCCATCATACTCGGGGGGCGTCGTGTTGCAGGTTGGGGTCCTGGGGTGCTGACTGCGGGGATCAGGGTGAGGGAGGCTCATCAGGGCACCCGGCTGGGATCATGCCCACAGTAGGAAACAGGAGGGGAGAGAGCGAAGCAAGCCCGGGCGGAGGAGGATGTCGAGCTGTGGGGCCAGCTCCTGGCCTGGGCTGACCACAGGGAGCTTGGAGGCTGGGGCGTCCGGGGGTCTGGGAGGGCTGGAGCTTTGCACCCTCCCCTGCGTCAGGGGCCCAGCCGCCTCGGCCCAGCCGGTCCAGCTGCATGCCCAGCTCCCTGCTGTGAAAAGGTTGCTAGAGGGCTCCATGAACCCCGGCCCCGGGCTCTCTGTAATGTCTCTTAGCCGGATTTCCACTGGCGCTGAATAAAGTACGTTCTCCCTCACCCAGCACGCACCCACAGCCCTAAGACACGCACGTGGCGTGGCTATTTCCCCGTGGTTGGTATGAAAGTTCCCGTCCTAGCCCTGCACCCTCCAGCTCATTCCCCCGACCCAGGCCAGCTCTCCAGAGACCCCCAAGGAGACATGTCGCAGGAGCTGGCCAAGACACACCTCACTCCTGCAGGGAGAGCTCACGGGCCCCTTCGGAAAGACCGAGGTGACAGAACTCATCCCACGCTCGGCTGTTCACCGGTTAACATTAAGAAAGGGCACAGTCAGAAGTCTCAGCCACGTTGCTGTGAACACTGGAAATAAAAATTTTGAAAATCTTAACAAGGTCTGAAGCATCTGAATATCCAATGACCTGCTGAATATTTCGGTTCCTTCACAAATGTTGTTCTTCCATTGCCTTATCCATCTAAAATATTTTTTAAAAATGAAAGTAGGGAAACGGACTTGGCCCAGTGGTTAGGGCTTCCGTCTACCACATGGGAGCTCCACAGTTCAAACCCCGGGCCTCCTTGACCCGTGTGGAGCTGGCCCACATGCAGTGCTGATGTGTGCAAGGAGTGCCGTGCCACGCAGGGGTGTCCCCCGCGTAGGGGAGCCCCACGCGCAAGGAGTGCGCCCCATAAGGAGAGCCGCCCAGTGCGAAAGAAAGTGCGGCCTGCCCAGGAATGGTGCCACACACACGGAGAGCTGACACAACAAGATGATGCAAGAAAAAGGAACACAGATTCCCGTGCCGCTGACAACAACAGAAGCAGACAAAGAAGAACACGCAGCAAATAGACACAGAGAACAGACAAGTGGGGTGGGTGGGGAAGGGGAAAGAAATTAAATAAATGAATGAAAATAAATAAAGTTATTAAAAAAAGAAATTGTATTTTTTAAAAATAAATAAATAAAATAAAAATAAAAGCAGGCAGCAGTGCTTGTACGAGTCCCTCCTGGGCAATCTCAAAATACAGGCTGCCAAATGGACTGGATTCTCTTTCTTCATATGGAAAAAGAGTCACTTAATGCCAGAAAGGGCTAAGTCTGCCATTCTTCTCTTCCTTCTAGAATTCTTCAAACCACCAGAGCTGGCCCCAAGACCAGAATGTGAGAAACCTGCGCTCGCAGTTGCCGAGGCTGGTGTGGCGGGAGGCGTGCCGCTGGCCTCGGGGACGAGCACACCAGAGGCAAACCATAAAGCCACGCAGAGGCGCTGCTGGCTGAGTCAGCACCGTGTGAGCGCTGGGGAGGACAGTGGCAGGTGCCCGGGAGGGGCCGGCGCCAGCGCAGCCTCCTCTGCCCTCGGCCACTCTTCCAAATCTTCCTCAGAGGCTGCTCCATGTCTTGACCTGAATAGTGTTCACGCAGGTATGTCTTGGTAGATATTTGTAGAACTGTCCATCTAGGTCCTAGGCACTTACCTGAATGTAAGAGACATTCCTTGATGAAAAGTGTGAAAATTTTTTTTAAAAAAGCTTAGGTGCTGAAATTAACTATAGACAATAGTGGGGAAGTAACACATACCTAGTAACAGAGTGAGAATGGGCCATAATCCCTCCAACAGGTTTAGTTCTGTGCCTGGCATGTTCAACTATGATTATTATAGTATTAAAGTATCTATAAACAAGTGCCAACATGAAAAAGGAAAGATGCCATTAAAGGCTGGGTTTTCTTTCAATTCAGAAATACTTAAAGAAATATTTTAACTACTTAGGACACCTTGCAATCAGTAGTAATCACAGCCTGTCATGCAGATTTCCTATAGGACAATAAAAATATTATAATATGATCATGTATTGTCATAATAATACTAATATTCTTTCAGATGGATAAGCAAATTACCCAAGCATTTAATTCCTGTTTTCTTATTTTTTTAAAGTGTTTTTATCCATATATTCTGAAATTCAGCGCATCAGTATATTAAATATATTAAAAATGATGTCTTAGATATTTCATTCTCTTCCCCTGTTCTTTGATATCCAATTTTAGAGATTGGCTTAGTAATACAGTGCTCCGACCAATTGAGTTAACCAGACTGATTCATTGATGAATTACTGATTGTAAGACTTAAAGAATATATTTTCTCCTTTTAGGTAGTATTGCCTCCATAAATATTTGGAGGCAATTTGGAACCAGATATTTGAGAATGAAGAAATGGCTTTGGTGTTTGTAGAGTAATTGGGTTCAACTGCCTCTAACACAGGACAGAAAACTATCACTCATCACACAGATTTGCAAATGCACTCCAAAATTCCAAGCCCATATGAGATTCAATTTAACAAATCTTCCTAACCCACGTTTGCTTTTGGTTTTAGGTACTTCCTACCCCGTTCTAGCAAACACCTGTTCTATATCTTCATATATTTGTTCTATTTCACAAGATTAAAACTGTTTTCTACTAAAAATTTTGGAATTACCAAAAATATCAACTCATTTAGTAGAACATAAATTTTAAATAAAAATGTTTGAAAGCACAAATATAAAGAGATTTTTCTGTCAGATGAATGCAGAATAGGATAAAATAGATATTTGCTTTGGAAACCCCCATTAGACAAAATTTTCCCTTAAATTTAGCAGATTATCCCACAAATTGTATCTGCTTTAGTTTCGGAGTCAAGTTAAAGTATACGATATGTACAACGTCACCTTTCTTGAGTCTGTCTCCAAGAAGCAGAACCACCTTTTGACCCAAACCTTTATTTTCCCCGTTTGCAGCTATCGTTACATCATCGGGATCTGACATCGCTGCCGTTCCCTGGCACAGCAGAACATGACAATTTTTTAAAAATAATAGTCTGTGAAGGCAGGTGAATTCACAGAGCAATGTCAGACCGATTACCCTGTTTCTTCTACTACACCCAGGTGCTCGGCGGGTTCTGGCATGAGCATTAAGCGTCTGGCGCGAGCAGCAGCGCCCGTGCGGGTCGAGCCACGACCCGGCTCCTCGCGCTCGAGGCGACACCAGAAACCTCCAGGCGCCCTGGCACTCCCTCGGCCAGGTGCGCGGTGGCCCTCCGGGGGGGTGCGGCCGGCTGCGCGCTGTGGACGGCAATGGCATCTGCGCACGGGTGTTCCTAGTGGCTTTAGTCACGCTCGCCAAGAGTTGGAAAGAACCCAGGAGCTGTCAACGGATGAGTGGATGAAATATCATGGTGTGTACACACGACGGAATATTACCCACGTTAAGAAGAAATGAAGTCGTGAAACATAGGACAACATGGATGAACCTGGAGAACATCCAGTTGAGTGAAGCAAGCCAGAAAAACGGACAAATACTGTATGGTTGCCCTATTATGGTGAACATATTATGTGAAATATGACTATGGATAAATTTGCATATATAAGACTGTTTCCTGGTGGCTGCTGGGGGTAGGGAGTGGGGGGAAGAGATGAGCCTGTGGGGGCATTTTCGGGACTTGGATTTGTCCTGGGTGGTGCTGCGGGGACAGTCACCAGACATTGTATGTCCTCCCATGGCCCACTGGGTGGACTGTGGGAGAGTGTGGGCTATGGTGTGGACCATTGACCATGAGACGCAGCGGTGCTCAGAGATGTATTCACCAAGTGCAATGAATGTCCCATGATGATGGAGGAGGTTGTTGTTATGGGGGGAGGAGTGGGGTGAAGGGGTGGGGAGTATCTATGGGGACCTCATACTTTTTTAATGTAATATTTAAAAAAAATAAATAAAGACAAAAAAAGAATGAAAAAAAGACTGTTTACTTTGAAAATGAACAAATGTAGGATAATACTACAAAATATTAGTATCAGACAAAAAAAAGACATTATTCTAAGTGGAGACCAGACACAGAGTACTACATATTGTATATTCCATTTATATAAAATGTAAACATAAATCAGTTTATAAAGGTGAGATTAGATTACTGGTTATGTAGGGCTGAGGAAGGAATGCTAAAGGGTATAGAATCTTTCTTTTTGGAGTAATTGTTCTAAAATTTTTGAGATGAGGAATGTACAACATTGTTATTATACTAAAACACTAAAAACTGTTGATTATACACTTTGGATAAATCATATGGTATGTGGATATATCTCAATAAAATTGCTTAATAAACAAATAATTGTGCAAGGATAGCCAGAAATAGCAGCTATGTACAGCAGGGGAAACAGAGAGATTGTGAGGTAAGGAATTTTCTTGGTTGTTTGTCTGTGTTTTGTTTATTATTATTATTATTGAAATAATAAAAATGTTCAAATAGTGATTGAAGTGATGAATTCACAACTATGTGATTATACCAACTACCATTGACTGTACACTTTAGATAAATCATATGTTTCATTTATATGTGTCAATAAAATTGATTTTTTTTAAAAAAGCTCAGGAGCATTGTATACTCTAATAAGGGGAGCAGATGCAGCTCAAAAAAAAAGACCAGGGGAGTGGATGTGGCTCGAGCAGTTGAGTGCCTTCTTCCCAGGTTCAGTTCCCAAACAAACGAACAGTCCAACTCAGGGGAGTTGCTATGGCTCAGTGGTTGAGCTCCAGCTTCCCATATACGAGGCCCTGGGTTCAATCACTGGCCCTGGTACCTCAAAAAAATAAAATTAAATTAAAAAGACAGTAAATGTCGATAAACCTATCATAAGCATGATTAAGGAAAATTGCTAATGAGAAAAATAGTCAAAGTTTGAAAAGAGAAAAAGACATAACCAGAAATGCAAGAGCAATTAAAACCAATATAAGTAAATACTACACAGAAATTTTTGCAAATTTAAAGGATGTGTTCTGAATTTTCTGTCACCTGCAAAGGCTTAAATCAGTGTTCCTCAAACACCAATAAATGACAGCTCACCTGGGGATCTTGTTAAAATGCAGATCCTGATGTGTTAGGTCTGGGATGGCGGCTGAGATTTAATTGCTAATAAACTCCCAAATGACATCGTTCTGCTGGTCTTGGGACCACAGACTCAGTAACAAAGGTGTAAGCATTTGGAGTAACCTGGCTTCTTTCTTTAACATCAGTGTTACTAGTTACCCGGTTAACTCAAGATAATAACTACAAGAACAGCAAGCTGCTCTGGTCCATGGCTCCTCTCCCCCCTCGTTTTTGCTCTTTCCTCAGCCTTGAGGGCTTGGGGTGATGTCTGCGCTGACCGCCTCAGGCTGACGGGGGCTTAGATCTCATGGGGCAGAGGGAAGGAGCTGCTGTGCTTGCCGCTGTGGGTACTCCTTGTTTTGGGCATGGGGCCTGTCCATCATCATCGTTTTGTTGACCATCGAGGGCAAGCCCGAGGACCTGGAGGGTAGGAGGTGGCCGCTGGGACCCAGGGCTCCCCCAGCATTCAAACAGCCCAAAGATTTCAGTCTCTGAGATACGTAATTAATAGGTACAATGCAAGTTAGAGGGTCAAATAAAGGAGTAGAAGAATCATGCTTAGGGGCATTAAAAATGAGTATAACTGTGTTCTGTGGGCGAAATAGGTTTTCATATTTTCCCAAATAGGGCCCACCGAGTGGTGCTGATCTCCTGAGGCCGTGTGGCTCGCCTGTGGTGTCTGGATGTCCCCGGAGGCCTCTGAAGCAGTTTTTTTGAGGCTTTGTTTCCTGTGGCAGTTTGTGAAAAAAATGTTTAAGTAATATTGGAGTTACCTGTTTTATTTTTTTTTTAAGATTTATTTATTTATTTACTTCTTTCCCCTTCACCCCTCCCCCCCGCCCCGATTGTCTGTTCTCTGTGTCTATTTGCTGCGTCTTCTTCTTTGTCCACTTCTGTTGTTGTCAGCAGCACGGAAATCTGTGTTCCTTTTTGTTGTGTCATCTTGTTGTGTCAGCTCTCCCTGTGGGCAGTGCCATTCTTGGGCAGGCTGCACTTTCTTTCGCGCTGGGTGGCTCTCCTTACAGGGCACATTCCTTGTGTGTGGGGCTCCCCTATGCGGGGGACACCCCTGTATGGCAAGGCACTCTTTGCACACATCAGCACTGCGCAAGAGCCAGCTCCACACAGGTGAAGGAGGCCCAGGGTTTGAACCATGGACCTCCCATGTGGTAGATGGACACCCTAACCACTGGGCGAAGTCCACTTCCTATTACCTGTTTTATATGGTCAGTTAAAATGCAGCTATAGGGGATTGGATGTAGCTCAGTGGTTGAATACCTGCTTCCCATGTACAAGGTCCTGGGTTCAATCCCCACTAACCTCAAAAAAAAAAACAAAAAGAAAAAACAATGCAGCTATAAACCCATTTGGAGCTGGTATCCTTTGCAATTGTAGATTTTTAAAATCACTTTTCAATGTCTTTTATGGTTGTTAGTTTAATCAAGTTTTCTACTTCTTCGTGGGATAATGCTTGCAATTTATATTTTGCTATCCCACCTGGTCACCCACCTTGAGGAAAATAATGCTTAACCTCAATCACTGCCAGTACAAAAGAAAATTCCAGAAAGAATAAAGACTTAAATAAAATCTAAACATCTTGAAAAAAATAAAATCAAAAAGTCTTAATCAAGACTGGAACTCCAAAGTTATCAAAGAAAGAAGAAATACCTCATTTAGCAAAAGTTTTCATTATTTCACTTTGAAAAATGCCTTAATAAACAGTGACTAGATAGCAAGTAGACATGGAGAAACAGTCTTCTATTAGGAGGGCTGAAGGTTAATATCTATAAACACAAAGATCTATTAAAATGAAAAGCATATAGAGAAAAAAAGAGCTCCAGTAAAGGCAACTGCATGAGCAAATACAAATGCTAGTATTATTGTATTTTTGGTTTATAATTCCACTTTCTACTTCCAACAGGACCTAAAATGCAAATACATAAAAAATAATGATAAATCTATGGTTTAAGACACAGTATAAAAAGATGTAATTTGTTACAAGAACAATATAAAGGTGGGAGGTTGGAGGGGTATAGGAGCATAGTTTTGTATGCTATTGAATTTAAGTTGGCACAAGATCAAATGAGATATTTATAGATTTAGGATATTAAATTTAAGTCCCATGGTAACCAAAATAAAATATCTGGAAAATATATGCAGAAGGAAATGAAAAGGGATTCTAAATGGTTCATTAAAAAATATCAACTAAATTCAAAATTAGATAGTAATGGAAGAAATGAAGGGGAAAATACATAAGACTTACAAACTTACAAAAACCAAATAGAAAAATGACAAAAGTGCTGCGTTATCAGTAGTTAATTTAAAAGTAAATGTATTAAACTCTCTAGTAAAAAGGCAAAGATTGTCAGATAGGATAAAAAGCTGTTTACAAGACACCTTAAATTCAAAGGTTGAAAGCAAAAAGATCAAAAAATATTCTATGCAAATAGTAATCAAAAGAGAGCTGGAATGGTTACACTAATATTGGACAAAAAAATATTCTCTTAATCAAAGCTGTTACAAGGGAAAAATGAAGTACACATATTGAAAAAGGGTCAATTCATCAAGAATATGTACAATTATAAACATATATGCACCAAACAACAGAACCCCAAATATGTGAAGCAAACTTAACATATTTGAAAGGAGATATAGACAGTTCTACATTAATAGAAGGAGACTTCAATATACCACTTTCAATAATAGGTAAAATATCTAGAGTGAAGATCAGTAAGGAAATAGAGGACTGGAACAACACAACAAACCAGCTAGACCTAACAGATAGATAAAGAATATTTTATCAAACATCTGCAGAGCACATCATTTTCAAGTGAACATGGGTCATTCTCCATGGTCTCCACAATACATTAAAAAAAAAATGCCTTAAATAAATTTTAGAAGATTAAGCCTCTCCAAGTGTCTTCTCTGACCATGGAATGAGGCTAGAAATCAGTCAACACAGAGATACTCTAGCACCGCCCCAGGACCAACTTTAAAGCCATGCTCCAGCTCCTACCCAGGTACTGTCCTCTCTGAGCTATTACCACAACCCTCTCAGGGGCTTGGGGAACATTTCACTGACTGCACTCTTGCAGGTGGTGGCTGGGAGACTAGGTCAGGAGTACATTTGGGCATACAGACCCCAGCTCCCTGTTTTCACCTCAAGGGGTGAGAAAGCTTGGTAGAATTGGCTTGGTCTGCCTGTCTGAACACAGCCATTTTGTCTTGACTGCTCTCAGGCCACAGCTAGGAACACTAGATGATATTTGTGCAGCTTGTGGGGGTCCCCCCTCTGGGCTGTCAACCCCCAGGTCCAGCCTGGGGAGCATGGCTGATGTCCTCCCTCAGGAGTCCTTTAGGCTTTCCTCCTCTCACAACTCAAAGACCATCTTCTAGTCTTGGGAGGGAGGTACTGGCTCTCTGTGGGTCACATGTAATTCCATTTCCTAAGTGCCCCTAGAACTAGAATTTGGAAACAAAAAGGTAAGTCTAGACTCCAGTGACTGGTGTCTTGTTGGTTCATGTGAAGAAGGAGGTAGAGGCTGGAGTGATGCATCCACAAGTCAAGGAGCACCAAGGGTTGTGGGCAAACACCAGTAGCTGGAAGGCAAGAAAAGACTTTCCCCCAGAGCCTTCCATGGGAGCACAGCCTACAGACACTTTGACTCTGGCTCCCAGTACTGTGAGCAGTACCTTTCCATTGTTTTAAGCCACCAAATCAGTGGTTCTTTGTGGTGGAAGCTCGAGGACCCTCATGCACCTGAACTTGTCCCGAGTCCCAGCACATGGGCTCTGAGCAGTGCTTCTGGCCAACCTCTGTGACGGTGGCTATGCTGTTATGTTCTTACAAGAAAGGCTCTACAAAACGAATGCAAATTTAGGATTGTTGAACACCAACCACACTGTCTTTCTCAGTTCCTCTTGAATTTTTTTAATTCTGTATAAACATCTTATAAATAATGAGTAAGAAAATTCTGCCCTGTGGCTCAAGCCAGTTGGTTAAATCTCATGATCACATAAATCCTTCTTTTTCCTTTCATTTACCTGCCATGCCAGCAGGGGTGATAAGTATACCCCATTAACTTTCCTTCCCATCTCCTTTGCTGCACTGGGGCCACCAACCACCCCCAATACACACTGGCTGAGCTGACACATATGGAAATGCCAGTCTTATGTATCACTTGGGCTGAAGAGCCAGAGTCTTCCATTTTAACAAGGTATTTCCACAGCTGCCACCAAAAGTGAGTCCTTCATCTCAAGGTCTTTCGGCACAGACAGGAGCCGGTCCACACATCACTTCACACCGGCGGGTCTCCGCCCGAATAGTAGATGCTCAAGGTGACACTGAACATGCAGAAGCACTTCCCGCCTGGCTAAGAAGTTTGCTGACTATGCTTGCTCTTCTCATAACAGAGCAGAAAAGGAAGTCTTTTCCCAGAGAATGCTCATTTGCTTACATTTTGTTGAACGTGCCAAGCAAGCTAGCATCTGCTTTGTCAAAAGAATTAAAGCAAAACTCAGTGCTTTATTTCCCCCCAGACCCCTCCGTCAGGCCACCTGCACCTCGCCCCTTCCCAGCCTCAGTAGCTCCTGCACCTGCTTGTGGCCTCTGGCTCATCAGCGGCTGCCCAGTGGGCACTGCACATTCTGTCCTCATGGCCAAAGTGAGGTGCCTGTGCCTGTCACCTGAGGCCACCCATGAACTCATGGAAATAAAGATGGAGCTACGTCACTCAGAGAGTCTTTGAGGGAGGGGCGGAGCCACGTGGTAATTGGAGCTTCCCCCACTACCAGATATGGTGTCGGCTTTTCAATTTTTGTAAGCAGTGGATAATTGACCGTTTTCTTCCTTCCAAACCTCAACAGACATCCACTGACCAGTCCTGACACTCACTCTGACGGGGGCAGGTTCCACTTCCCCACTCTGCTTCTCAATTTGTCTTCATATTGAGGAAAATCTGTCTCCTCAGGGCTGAGCTGGACCCCCCCATGCCGCCTGGCACCATGACATGCCACAGCCTAACGGAATGTGGGGGAGCGTGCGCACCTCACGTGTCTGGGCGTGCTTTGACAGGCATGGGGTGCGTCACCCATATGGGTATTTGAAGGAATTTACTAGAAGATTGGACCCCAGTTCTTCTGTTTTAAATAATATGTATCTCTCACTCCGTACTGTTGCTTTAATGGCAAAACCCATAACAGACAAATGAAAATGAGAACACTAAATTAATGGTAGTTTATAATTAAAATGCCAAGAGAACAGCCAATGACAAGCACGGCCAACTCAAGATTGCCCTGGAGATGCCTCAGGTCAAGGGGTGCTCTTTGGAATTTGCAGCGAGCCCCCCAGCCCCTGGGAGAAGGGGCACAGAACAGGCCTTGCCATGCACTGGGCGGCTCCCACCTCTGCACGAAGACAGCCTTCTCAGGGAGCCTTGAAACGCGCGCTCCCTCTGCAAGTTCAGGAACTCCTGACAGGAATCCCAGAAGGGGAGTGCGTGGACCCGCGGGTGTCCTGGGCACGCGGGTGGACCAGCCCCTGAGTCGGGGGAAGGCCCTGACCACACGCCCTGACCCCAGGCAGCCTGCCGCCTCCGTCAGCTGTGTGCCATGGCAGGGCCACACAGAGCGGAACCCGCGCTAGGAAACACACCCTCATGGGCCCTCGCCCCTCCTTGGCCCCACACCCCCACCCTCCAGGGTACTGATGGAGAGGAAGGGAGGCAGAGCCTGCCCCTCCCTTGGGGCGGGTGGAGGAAAGGGCCTTTGGGCGCTTCCCCTGCAGCCGGCGCCGGGACGCGCGGGCCTGGCCCAGGCCTCTCCCGACTGGCACAGATGCCCTCGCACCCTCAACCCGGAGCTCCAGCCTTTGCCCCCCTCGCCCGCCAGCAGACGCCAAGCTGGAGCCCACCTCCCCATCCCCCCAGCCAACACCATGCTGTGTCCGTGTCCGGAAGCTCGTGCCGAAGACCTCGGCGTCCTCCAGGGCCAGCTTTCTCACACCCACGATCAAGCCATCAGGAAACCCTCTGACGATATCTTTAAAATACCCCCAGACCCAGCAACCACTGACCGGAGCCTCTGTCCTCCCCCTGCCTCGCTGCAGTGGCTGACCCATCCACTGCACCCGCTGCAGCCTCCACAGTCGTTCTCAGTGCGGCTGCCAGAGCAAGTCTTTTACGATGTAAACAGAGTCCCGAAAGATCCCTATTTTACCCCAAGTCAAAAGGCCAAGTCTCCATTAGTGGCCAACAAGACCCTGCCCCGGCTGCCCCCCACTTCTCTGGCTCACACCCTCCCCCTCCTCCTCCCTGATGCTGTGCCAGGTGGATGCCCCGTGATTCCTCACACGTGCCTGCCGTGCTCCCTCTGAGATGCTTCAGTGCTCCGTGCAGAGGTGCCTTCCCCATCAGACTATCCTGCAACGTTCTTGAAGTTGCACCCGCCCTGCTTCTCCCTCACCATCACTCTGCTCTGTAGTTTCATGGCAGTGGGCTTCTAAGGCAGTATATTATCTTTTTTTTTTAATTCATTTTTTAAAAAATATTACATTCAAAAAATATGAGGTCCCCATTCACCCCCATTGCCCCCACCCCACCACTCCCTCCACAGTAACACTCTCCCCCATCATCATGACACATCCATTGCATCTGGTGAGTACATCTCTGGGCATGGCTGCACCCCATGGCCTGTGGTCCACACCTTAGCCCACACTCTCCCACGTTCCATCCAGTGGGCCATGGGAGGACATACAGTGTCCGGCAATTGTCCCTGCAGCACCACTCAGGACAACTCCAAGTCCCAAAAATGCCTCCACATCTCATCTCTTCCTCCCATTCCCCATACCCAGCAGCCACCATGGCCACTTTTTCCAACCAATGCCACATTTTCTCAATTATTAACCACAATAGTTCATGAATAGAATATCATTAAGTCCACTCTAATCCTTACTGTATTCCTCCTTCCTGTGGACCTTGGCTTTGTTGTGTCCATTCCACATCTATGTCAAGAGGGGGCTTAGATTCCACATGGATACTGGATGCAATCCTCCTGCTTTCAGTTGTAGGCCCTCTAGGCTCCATGGTGTGGTGGTTGACATTCTTCAACTCCATGTTAGCTGAGTGGGGTAAGTCCAATAAACCAGAGTGTAGGAGCTGAAGTCTGTTGAGGCTCAGGGCCTGGCTATCATATTGTCAGTCCAGAGATTCAAATCCCCTAGATATATCTTAAACCCCAGCACCAACTACAATTCCAGTAAAGTAGCATGAAAGGCTTGTGAAAAGAGATCACATCTGAGTCCAGCTCCATCACGCAGAAACACCAGTTCCAAAGAAGGGCCAACTGACATGGCAGTGAACTCTATCTGCCATGACCATAGAACCTGTGGGTCTCTTTAGCCCTCAAAAGAACCAATACCTGGGGTTGTATCTACTTTATCTGTCTCTGAGACTCTGCTCAGGTGTGCATAAGGGCAATCCTTCTGACAACCTCCAGACTCGTTTTTAGAGACTCATAGCCATATAAACTCATTTGTCCTTTCCATTTCCCCCTTACTTTAGGTCAAAAAGCATTTTTAACTCCTGTTATTATATGTAGACAGGGATATTCTGTTGGTCCGCATTGAACCTTTAATTCAAGGTCATTTTCTAGTTACGTCATCAGCTGGTACTTGGTAGTGATCCCTTGGCGCCAGGGAGGCTCATCCCCGGGTGTCATGTCCCACGCTGGGGGGAAGGCAGTGCATTTACATGCTGAGTTTGGCTTCGAGACTGGCCACATTTGAGTAACACGGAGGCTGTCAGGAGGGAACTCTTAGGCACAGTGCTGCTCTAGGCCTTGTTCTTATTTCAGGTGTATAGGCTCACAAACATAGTCATTAGTATCAGGGGGTCACTGTTGGACCCTCATTCCTTCCTGGTCCTTGCCATTGCACCTGGGGGACTGCCGCTGCTCCCCTAGGGACCATGACAGAGCCTTCCCCCCCCCCCAGCCAGGAACCCAGTACCCCACCCCCCGCTGTTGTTTTTAATTGTTCCACTATGAGTATATCCAAACATTTCCATGCACCCTGGACACATCCCTGTATAACTCCCTGTCAACCATATGTCCCCGGTCAATAACATCCCATACCAGTATTCCTCCACTGCCATTGTTGAACCACTCTGTGATCCAAAACTTCCTGAAAAGTGAAGCCCAATATAATGTCAGGTTCCCTCAATAGTAAAATGGAATGTAGCGATGAGTTTAAAGATTAGATATAGAATACATATTGATTTGGAAAAATTCTACATTCTCTCTTTTTCTTTTCTTTTTTCCCTAATTATTGAGCGTCTCTTCACAAGAGCCCTAGATCACAGTAATTCATATATACAATACACAGTACTCCCACATATCCATTATAAAACCTTTTCCCTTCCACAGCAATAATCTTTTAACTTATTCATATCATATTTACTGAAACTGATGTACAGATATTGAGACAATAGCTTTCAAACAAGGTAACATTTGTGTTTACATTGTGGTTTATACTTTAGGCTATACAGTTTTCTAAATTTTTTAGTTATCCTATGTTTTACATTATGGTTTTACATTATTAGTCTGTCGTCCCCTATATGTTTTTGGTGTAATATTACATGTTTTATATCCATCCTTGTGTACTCTTGTGAAACACTTCTTTTGCCCTCACATTTACTTTGGTTCCATCTATTCAATATCTATTTCCCCCTCCCCTTGGGGCCCACAGTGACAGTCAATCTTCATTTCTTGAGGAGCCATGTTCAGAGATACTTGCAACAGTGTTGAGGGCTTGACTTGCTCTGGTCTTCCTTCCCAGTGGAATATAAGCTCTCTGAGGCCAGAGAATTTTGCTCACTGATGTGTTCCCAGAGCCCAGCACTGAGCCTGGCACATCGTAGTTGCTCGATTAATATTTGTTAAAAAAATGGAGATAAATCCTCAGTCTCCTGTATTTTAGAACATGGTATTGGGCTTTCTAACAATGAAAAGTTATTGTTAGGAATTGTTTGCTAGTCAAGGTAATAATATCTCATATTCCTGGAGTATATCAAATATCTCTTTGTTTGCTCAGGGCTGACATCTAGCATGTTTTCAGGGCATGACCCTACCAGGAAGACATCAGAGCACTGAGGAAAATGGGCCTAGGGTGAGGATACTTAATTATGTTGTTTCATAGCATGTGAACTCTGGAATTAAACCAATAACAGGCAAAATGATGCATTATGGACATAGGAAGGAAAGAAAATTATTGTTTCTATGAATTAAAATGCAAATATCTGGCCACGTAGCTGTTTCCTCAGTGACCCAGCCCTTGAGCATGTGTAATTTTTGCAGGTACGTTGGCCCTCTCTGCTTGTTACGGAGCCACAGGGCAGATCATTAAACTGTTACGTGAGAGCAAATAGGCACTGCCTGAGGAATGGCTGTGTCAGATTCCTTTCTCTTCACCAACCAAGTAAAATATTGCTCCTTTTCAAAGAGACAAGTCCAAGTAATTACAGCCAAAAGCAAAAGGGCCCAGTACAATCTAGAATAAAGCTTGCTGTGCAGTCTTATTTGATACCAGCATTTAAATGCAACCAGCAATTTACAAGCAGACGCCTGCCCTGAAGTGGCTGGCTCTGCAAGCTGGACCCTGAGTGAGTTCAAGAAATGCCCATGACGGACAGAGGACTCTGAGATGGACAGAGGACTCTGAGATGGACAGGGGACTCTGAGATGGACAGAGAGCTCCTTCACACCCTTCCTGGTCTCCAGCACATTCTCCTGCCCTGAGCTCAAGGGACCCCACAGCCCTGCATGCTCTCAGCACATACACTTGCCAACCTGACTGTTCTCCCCAAACTCCCCCGAGGAAAACACAGGTGACCAGGAAGGCCACTGGGCAAAAGCCTGGAAAGGGTGCCCTACCCCCAGCCTTGAAAAAGCAGTCCAGTCTTGTCCCTGCATCCCCAAAGTGCTCTAGGGAGGATAAGAAGGGATATGGCAAGGGGACAGTGTCCCAGCCCCTGGCCTCGGACCATACACCTTCTCACAGGGTCAGCCCTGTGTAGAATGGACTCTCCATCCTTTACCTCGTCATCTCTCAAAATTCAAGAGGTAACTGCTCCCTAATCTAGTACTCCTGTAATGGTGACACATGGTGAAGATCTTGGTGTACTTCATAGATTTTAATTCCCAGATTACTTTAACCATCACCTTTTAGGACCAAGTATCAATATTTCTCCTCTCTCCATATGGAAGTGCCAATACACTCTTGATCGTCTTAATGGTCCGTTACTTTTGCAAGCCACATATGGTCATGTTTTTAGGTTTTAGTTTTTTCTCAAAATTCTATTCCAGAATTTCATCATTCCAATGCACGCAGATACACTATGTTTTGTTCAGTTGTAGCAAGTACTTTCTAGTTTTTCCAACATCTTTTCTGATGACACTTAATATTCTTGTGGCTATTTAAAAATTATTTATAATACATGCAAGGGGGTTTTAGTTGTTTTCCCCCTATCGTTATCAGTTTTGCAGGCAACAGTCTACAACGACTCCTGGTTTGCTTTTCAGATCATACTTGATCACTCATAGCCTAGAATTTTATAATAAGTTATTTCATTTTTATGTCCTTTACATTTTGCGAAGTGCTTTCATACACACTGTACCCTCTAAACTCCTATACAGATCAGCCAAACATTAGTCCCAAAATACACATGAAAACTGAAGCTTAACAATGTGCCACTAACATAGCTGTCAAGTGGTGGCATCTTTGGACCATTAGCCTGGTTCCACTTTGTGCTACATTATACTTTACTCCAAGACACAACCACTGCTGCTAAGAGGAAGGACACATCACAGGGTTCTCGTCTAAGGCTTATTATGTTCTGTCCCACCCTGAACGTGTTTTGCGTCTACAGCCATACCACCCTGAATGCGCCTTATCTCATCTGACCTCAGAAGCTAAGCAGGGTCATGCCTGGTTAGTACTTGGATGGGAAAGTGTTTTGAGTCCTCAAGCCTTAGCATCAGACACCCCTGTAGCCACCAGGTCTACAAAGTAGCCTAGGGCTTGGCATGCTGACAAGTGCATCTTCTCCCTTCTGGTACCTCCAACCATAGTGACAAATGTCCCCAGTCTAGAGATGTTAATTATATTAATTATATACTGTGGCAGTCTGAATCTTTTTTTGACCCCAGAAAATTATGTTTTTGAATTAATCCATTCCTGTGGGTCTGAACCTATTGTAGGTGAGACCCTTTGATTAGGTCATTTCAGTAAGGCATAGCCCAGGGTAGGTCCTAATCCTTTTACTGGCATCCTTTATAAATGGGATGAGTACACAGAAAAGAGGAAAAAAGAGCCACAGAAATGGAGAGAAAGTCACAGGAGCAGGGAGAATGTCAGGAGAGCAAGAAGCTGACATCAGTGGAACCCAGGAGAGAGGAAGCCAGAAGCTAAAGCAACAAAGCCCAGAGAGGCAGAGAGATGCCACCATGTGCCAGTATTTGGGGAGAAGGCATCTCCTGCCAATGCCTCAATTTGGACACTTTGATGGCCTCAGAGCTATAAGCTTGCAACCTAATAAATCCCCATTGTAAAAGCCAACCCATTTCTGGTATATTGCTTTTGGCAGCTTTTAACAAACTAAAACATTTACAATATTATTATATTTAACTAACCAATAATAATAATAATCTCAAAAAAAGATAGTGTAGTAGATGGGGAGTAAGCCGAGGATTACTTAAGAGAGCCAATGGCTGGACATGCTTATTCATGGGCTCATCATCCTTATGCATCACCACCAGGTAGCAATAATTTAACAAAAGGCACCATTTCTTATTCATTGCATCCCAGGCACCTAGCAAATGATCCAGCACATTATAAACAC
Source organism: Dasypus novemcinctus (assembly GCF_030445035.2). Lineage (NCBI taxonomy): Eukaryota > Metazoa > Chordata > Mammalia > Cingulata > Dasypodidae > Dasypus > Dasypus novemcinctus. The sequence goes on along the minus strand of NC_080683.1, from coordinate 125,116,502 downwards.
CTAATGAGTGCTCACTGGTGAATGTAACAAGTGCCTTCAGGAACCTAAAATTTCTGCTTTTTATGATCAATTCCTCCTTTGACCTTTTCATAATTCTTTGTCTTTCACTCAATAATTAGGATTTCTTCACACACACAATTCTTCCTTTCTCTGTCTGGCAAAAATCAGTGATCTCCATATTTTGATCCCCATATTTCAGCACCAATCTCTGGTGATATATATGTGATAGCTATTTATGTCTCAGAATCAGTACCCCTTCCAGGATAAAATTAATGAGCCCAATCTGATTTTGTTTATTTATTTATTTTGCTTTTGAAGTAGAGCTTGCTAACAATTTTTGAAACTAAAAATACTGTCCACTGGTTCTTCTTTTTCACATCAACCGCTTGGTCTTTTGTCAGCATTTGCTGTGCTCTTGGCACCTGAATGTATTATAGAATTAATCAAAATGGATGGGCTATCGCAACACCTCTGCTTTCCAGAATTTTCCATACAATATCAAGAAAGATTATACCTCAGTCTCCCAGATATGGAGGCTGGGAAGAGGAATTTGAAAGAGAAGGAAAGCAAAGAAAAAACGATATCTCCTAGTGAGCAGCAGGGCTGAGGAAATACTCTTGGCCAATGGGTACAGGCAAAGTGTGCGGCGAGACGGTGTTGGAAGGGCTGAGGAAGACGCGTCCTACCGAGGTTCCCAGCTCTTCTCCATGAAACCCTGGAGTCGTAGATGCCGCAGCATGCTGCCGAGACCCATCCTCATGACCGACGGGTTTAACCCCCAGCTGTGGGATGGCTCTCTGCTGCCAGCCCTTTCCTTGGTGGAAAGAGCAGCCTCACCCAAGGTCACAGCCACTGCAGGGGAAGCCGCATCCAACAACTGGTTGACCGCGAAGCCCAGGCCCGGGCCCTGTCCCAAACAAGCACTCTCTGCTGGAGACACCGTCCCAGCTCAGGGCTCCAGTGGGGCTGACTGAGCCTTGTAACTATGCACAGCCCCCCACCTGATCCCACCTCCTCCCCTCTCCCTTCCCCACAGGCGTGGATCCCAGAGTCCCCCTAATCAACATACCACATGCCCATCTCCAGTTCAGAGTCTGCTTTCCCAGGGACCTGGCCTGAGGCAACTGAAAAGATGTCTGCCTCAGTAACGCATCTTCAGGAAACCATGCCACACCTTCCACAAACAAGATTTTAGGAGAAGGAGGATTAAAGAGGCATACTCCAGACCTGTCGAAGTAAATGAAGATGTGTGACAACTCTGAGCGTGAAGAGATGTGGGGTCCATCTCTAGTCTAGATTCCCATTTGGGGTTTTGTTCTCCTGCCAGGAAATAAGTGAGTAAAACCCCTTCCCTCTGCCAAAGATGAAGGCTGTGGGAGGCAGACTAGTGCAGAGCATACCTGGGAGAGGCGCTAGGACGGGAGTTCTTTAGCAGAAACTATATTCGAAAAGCAGTCCCTTGAAGATAATAGAGAAAGACAGCACATAAGTGGCCTCTGAATAATAATGACATGGACGGGGCCCAAGACTGCTTGCCAATAGAATAACCTTGATGCAAGGAAGTGGAGCGTGGTGTGGTGAGACAGCACGAACCAAGAGACATGCTCACAGAGGGAAGAGCAGTCCAGGTAGACCAAAGGGGGTGATCCTCTCGCACCATAGGTGACAGATGCCAACCGTTCCTTAGGGAAGAAAAATTAGAAGTTGGTAGGAAGCCCTGCTTTATAGTACTCACAAATGTTGCACATGATTATTCTTCGGTTAAACATTTGTACTTCTTATTACATGGTTCAGCCATTTTCAACTGTTTCCCTTCTCATTTTAAGTCCCCAGCTGATAAATTGCTGCCCGCTCCCCATACTCATGTAGAGAGACATCTGAGCCAAGTAGATCCCTGAGTGACTACTCAGTAACTAGTCAGACCAGAATTCCACGGCAGAGAATCAACAAATGGTTAAGCAGTCCTCTTACAGGAGATCTACTCGCTGCTTCCACAGGATCTCACCATCTTCCTTGAGCTTTTGCTCCCTCATCTGGTAACCATGCGCTAAGGTTGAGTCTGGTGGCGCCACCTCTTACTTCAATATTTTGTACAGTATCTAATTTAACACAGATTCCACTAATCTTCCCAATGTAATGGTAAAGGTTGCTGGTCTGCAAATCTTGTGTTACCTGCAGAACTCTGCCATTGTCATGGTTGTCACACTATAGAACAGACGCCAAAACTGCAAGGAAGATGATGTGATCCAGTAGGAGCAGCCATGGCTTGAAGGCTCCCAGGAAAACTTGAAATCCTTGTATTTCTATTTACAATTTAGGTGACCTTGGTCAAATCTCTTAATCTCCATGATTCCCATTTTCCCCTTCATAAATCATCTGTAAAACCTACATCACAAGGTAGCTTTAGGTACTAAAAGGAATCCTACATTTAGGGGTGGTTGTAAGTATTAAATGATATCATGTGCACTAAGTGCTCAAAAAGGGCCCATCCCTACCTAACGCACTCTCTCATTTGTATTCTTATAGTGGCTTTTGTCCTGAAGGCCCCTTAAGGAATAAACCTGTTTGAGAAAAAAATCACTTTGAGAGCAATGTGGGGAAGATGGAGAAGTGTTTTGAGGGCTTTCCCCTAGTTGATAAGCTTCTTGAGGATGTGGACCATGCCCTACTTGTTTTGACTCCCCCAAGGTCAAAGACAGGAATTGGCACACAGTAGATGCACACTTTTATGAGTATTTTGGGTATTTATTATGACAGGAAAGCACAGTAGATGAAGATGGGCTCTGGGGACGATGGTTTAAATACCAGCTCCTCCACTTCATAACTGCATGACTTAGGGTGAGCTACTAAGGCTCTCTTATCCCTGTGTGTCTCTTCTATTAAACGAAATTGCTAAATCTCCAGGAGAGTTGTTATAAAGTTTAAATGAGCTGGAGGTGGTGGTGGTGATGGTGCATAAAGAGCATACTGAACTCAACATCAATTTCTTTGTGGTTGTCCCAGCAACTTTCATAATTTCCATAAGACAAGGTTAAAATATTTCATCATATGAAAATGCTTAGTCACATTTTAAATTCAACTTGGAATCGTGTTGCTATTAAATACAGCTAAGGATAGAAAGAAATTCAACTCATGGACTTTATTAAAAGGATTTCACAGATGGGGTAATGACCCCAAGAAATCCAATGGATAAGACAGGAAACCAGCCCAGGGTTCACATAGGTTCACAGAAATCATTTTTTCCAAGAGAGACAATTGAACAATTATCTGGCTATCCAATCTGTGATGGATGGAATCATGATTCCACCAAGTTATCTTCAAGTCCTACCCTCTGGTCCTGTGGTGTGAGTCCATTGTAAATCAGAGATTTGAAGATGCTGTTCACCTCAAGCCAAACAATCGGGTGGGCCTTATCCAACACGACTGGAGTCTTTACAAGCAGGGAAATTTGGACACAGAAACAGGATGAGGAGACAGAAGGAGACACAGCCATGAGATGGAGGTAGAGATAGAGCTATGGATGGCCGGCAAGTCACCAAAGTGCAACAGACTTCAGAGAAAACATGGCACTGCCAACACCAGAACTTTGGACTTCTCGTCTCCACAACTGTGAGCCAATAAACTGTCGTCTTAGCCTCCCAGTCTGAGGTGTTTGTTACTGCAGCCCTGTCAGACCAAGACAAATTCTGTAGATTAGCACTGGCCTAAATTTTAATTCCAAACAGACTTCCCCACCATTTACCATACTTCCCTTCCTATCTTGCAAACAGACTTTAATTCTAATCTCATGACAAGAAAGAAAGAGGTAGATAAATTGGGCTCAGTGACATAACCTAAGCATCACAAAATCGAAATAAGTTGTCTGGAGATGCAATAGCATTTAAATGTCCCTTTCCATGAATCTTGCCTGTCATCATCAATCATCTAGACCCATTTTTCAGGGGAACTATACCGCACCTTTGAAAAGGCAGAGTTTTCCACTTCTGCCCTCAAACCTTGAATTACATGTTTAGTGCAAAATCAAGTCAGTGAAAAGAAGAGATGACATCAGAGCATTTTCTCTATTATTAGAAAAGTTAAATTTATGTTTCATGTTCATTTTATCATGTCTTAATATAAAAATATAAGGTTTGGTGAACTGACTGTTTTAAATATCCTTTGAAAATTATTTGCAGTCATTAATGGAATCACTTTCCAAGGATCTTCACCTTTGGAACTCTGTTTTTTTCTAAGAATTTACAGAGATTTTGTTTTAAATAAGGAAATTTCTAAACCTAATCCTTATCTTCTTTGTTTTCAAAACAATGAATTTATGGTAAATAGACTAATTATAATATATTGTGAAGTCATTTAAATAGTTTAAGATGATTTTAAATAGCTCTACTGAGAATCATGTTTGAATACTTATTCAACTCTTTCCTACTTGGATAATCATAATACTGTAGTCACTTTATTTATTTGCACTCTTCTACTCAAATAAAACTCCAAAAGGACAGTTTAGGTTTGGTAATTGATGTTCTAAATTATAGTCCAAGTATTACCTAGATAGGAACAAAATATATGTCCAAAACCTCTTTAAAATAATAGTAGCCAAAATATGTCTAAAATGAAACACAAAAATTAATTTATTTATTACTAATTTCCATAGAAAAATTTTAAAAGTTATCATATTGAACACATATTTGAGCAATAAATAGACAGATGACCAAGCTTCCAATTCAAACATCACTCTCTCTAAAGAATTCGTTCATTCTCGTTGCTGATGAGCAAATTTAATTATTTCATTATCATGAGATCAATTAATAAATCAGATTGTTCCCTTGGTGAAAATCATAAGTGAGTATGGGAAATAATCCTGGAAAATCACTAGTTTAGTTGAGATTACCAGTTAAAATAGGATTTGGGGATTTCCTAGGTCACTGTACGATCCTATCCCTACCTCCAATAACCATGGATTAGTAAGGAATAGAGTGTATATAGTTAAAGGTGAGGCCAGACATAAAATTACATCCCAACTGTAGCTCAGAGAATTCAAATGGCAAGTAAGAACCAACATTGGCATTGGGAATTTAGAAAATTGAGTATCATAGCTGTTATTACTAGAGCTAGCTCTCAAGACCTGAGGCCACCCCTGAAAAGTCCTACATTTGTAGGAGCCATAGAATTGGACATATTTACTGTTATTTCACCCTACCTATCTGTCATTACATACAACCTTTTCTTTAGCAAGTGATTTTAGACATCTATTTTTAAATGCCCACTGGCAACATGCATCTCACAGCCTTAAAATACAGTTCATTCCATTTCAGAATTCTAGCTTGCTTTTTTCCCTAGAGTTGTAGGAATATGACTTCCTGCAGTTCTTATCTTTTTGTCCCATTCTTGCCCCCTAGACCCTCCTAGAAAAAGACTAAGCATCTTCCACAAAACATCACCTCTGCTAATGATGTTCCTTCTGCCTTTCCACATCTGGGTGACCCCCCTCTTCTCTTTGGGATCTCATTCTATGTGCACCAGGTGGTTGACCCTGTACCTCCCATTACTCACAGGGCCGAGCCTGTTGCCAGGCCAGGCCCAGGAGCCCAGCCTAGAAGGCCATCTTAGCACACAGATTGGCACAGAGTGGCTGCACTGAATTGGCACTGACCTTGGGACAAACACTACAACAATGCCCAGTGTACCAGGCAAAGGCGTGCTTATGGTCAGATAACCCCCCTACAAGGTAAGCATGATTGTCATCTCCATTTACAGACAAGGAAATAGAATCCCAGAGTCAGGTAAGGGACAGAGCCAGGACTTGGACTAAAGCCACCTGGCTCCAAGAACCATGCCCTTCACCTCTGTGGTAGATTGAAACTGTATTTACCCCAGAAAAACATGTTCTTAAATTTAATCCATTCTGTGGGTTTGGACCTATTGTAAGTAGGACCTATTGATGAGGTTACTTCATTTAAGGTGTGATCCACTTCAGTCAGGGTAGGTCTTAATCCTTTATAAGAAGAATGAAATTTAGACACAGAGAGAAAACCATGGAAGCGAGAAGCTGAAATTCAATGAAGCTGGGAGAGAAAAGAGAGGCAGGCGAGGCCACCATGTGCATCACCATATGACAGAGCCACCAAGGACCAGGAATCACCAGGAGCCAGCCCAGAGCCCCAGGCTGCAGGAAGAAAGCATTGCCTTGATGACACCCTGATTTGGACTTTCTTTTAGCTCAAAACCATTAGTGAATACATTTCCATTATCTAACCTGACCCATTTCATGGTATTTGTTTGAGCAGCCAAAGAAACTAAAACAGATTTTGGTACCAGGAGAGTGGGATACAGCTATTACAAACACCAAAATTGTGAGAATGGCTTTGGCATTGGGTAATGAGTAGAGGTGGAAGAACTGTGAGGTGCTGGACAGAAAAGGCCTAGCTTGCTTTGAAGACACTGTTGGTAGAAACACAGATGCTAACGGTACTTCTGAAGAGGCCTTAGAAGAAAATGACAAACGTGTTATTGGAAACTGGAGGAAAGGTAATCTTTGTTTTAAAGTGGCAGAGAACTTGGCAAAATTGTAGTTCTGATGTCTATGGAAGGCAGAACTTGAAAGCGATGAATTGGATATTTAGCTGGGAGATTTCTAAGCTAAGTATGGAAGATGCAACCTGATTTCTCCATGCAGCTTCAAGTAAAATGAGAGAGGAAAGAGATAAGCTGATAACTGAAATCCTAGACACAAAGAAATCAGAATTTGATAGTTTAGAAAATTCTGAGCCTATTCAGAATAGGGCTCCATGTGAGGGTGTAACTAAACATGGAAGCAGTCAGCAATTTCCACGGAAGTCAGGATTGGAAATACAATTATGCACCAATGATCTGTGGAAAGTTCCCTTGTCTGATGGATTGGGCCGCTATGAACCTCAAGGAAAACGGACAAGTTTTCTGTGAGATTTGTATGAGCAGAACCATTGCCAGTATGAACTAACAGGAAGAGAGAAAGGGTAAACTGAAGGAAGATAGAGCCCCAGGGAGAGAGCCATGGAAGCCAAGGCCAACCCAAGAGAGTGGGTCCACCCCGTGGTTAAGGAGTCAGTCTGTGCTGGGGCAGTACAGGTCTTCCACTCCATTGTTCAGGAAGCCTGCTACCACCCCAGTGTTCCCTGATGGTAAGGTGATGCCCCAGGATTCAAAGAAAGCCTGACTGCCACTGCAGAGCACAGAGAGAACAGGGCCTATGCCTTGGGGACTGTGGAGAGTCTGGCTGCCATCCCAATGCTTGGAGAGGGAGAGACCTTTCCCCAGTAGTCATGGCTACTGCACGAGCACATGGAAGGGGTGGGGCTTCTGCTTCATCAGACTCAGAGTACAAAACATCTCTCAGACTTCAAAATCTAATGGAGTTTGTCCTGCTGGATTTCAAAATTGTTTGAGACAGTGATCCAAGTTTCCTTTCAATTTTTCCCTATTGGAATGGGAATATTTATGCTAAACGTGTCCCTCCACTTATATTGGAAGCAGATAGCTACCTTGTTCTCTAGTCTCACAGGTGCACAAAGAGGAATTGTGCCCCAGCACAGACCACATACATAACCGATTTTGATGAGATTTCGTAGTCAGCATTGTTTCTGAAATGACTTAAGGCTTTTGTGGTATTGTGATGAAATAAATGTATTTTTAATCTAGAAAGAACATGTTTTGGGGGGTCAGTGGGTGGAGTGTGGTAGTTTAAAGCTGTATGTACCCCAGAAAAAAACATGCTCCTAAACTTAATCCATTCCTGTGGGTGTGGACCCATTGTAAGTAAGGCCTTTGGATGAGGTCACCTCAGTTAAGGTGCAACCTGCCTCACTTAAGATGGTCTTAATCCTGTTACAGGTGGCCTTATAAGCAGGATGAAATTCAGACAGAGAAAAAGCCAAGGAAGCAAGTAGCTGAAATTCAGTGGAACCCATAAGAGAACAGAGATGCCAAGAGAAGCTGCCATGTGCATTGCCACACGACAGAAGAACCAAGGCCCAAGATCACTGGCAGCCAGCCCCAGGACACTAGTTCTTTAAGAAAAAAGCACTGCCTTGATGATGTCTTAATATGAACTTTCTTTTAGCCTAAAAACTGAGCGAACAGATTCCTATTGTTTAACCTGACCCATTTCATGATATTTGCTTGAACAGCCAAAGAAACTAAAACAACTTCCATGCAGGGCTGCCTCATGGCTCAGCTTTAGAAGTTGAGTTCAGTTAAAGCTGAAAGAGGATCCCACAGAGCTGAGCCCACCCCAGCATAGGGCTGTTCCACTTAGCTCCAAAATCAACTCTTAAATTTAGGGTATCTGATCATAAAGAAAGTCTTATAGTGTTCCTATTAGGAAGGCTTTCTCAATCTGATCATAAAGAAAATTTTTAATACATTTTTATAGTGTTCACATTGAGGAGGCTTTCTCTTACATTTAAAGTCATTGTTTGGAGATCTAATACAGGAACAGAACTAAAACTTACTTATCGTTGAAGATGCAGACATAGAGTGATTCAGTATATTTTTTCTGTATTGAAACACTTTATAAGAAAATTTGACAATAAGTATAAATTAAAATGAAAATTCCAGGGCTTTGAATATATGTAACCACTTCGCAACAATCTTTGACTTCTCTCTAAGCCAAACTCAGCATATAAACGCATTACATTCCCCCAAGTGTAGGACATGACTCCTGGGGATGAGCCTCCCTGGCACTGAGGGATTACTACCAAACACCAACAAGCAATGCATCTGGGAAAAGGCCTTGAATAAAAGAGGGAAAAGGTAAAGACAAATGAGTTTATATGGCTCAGAGACTTCAAAGTGAGTCAGGAAGTCATCCCAGAGGTGACATTTATGCACATCTCAGCAGGATCTCATAGACTACCAAAGTAGACACTACACCAAATAGTGGTGCTTCTGAGATCTCTGGTTACACCAAGGACCTATGGTCATGGCAGGTAGCTCTGGAGTTTGGTGCCTCACCAATGGGTCCTACTTCAGAATTTGTGCTCCCGAGGGGGACAGAGTTGGATTCAGATGTGACTTCTCTCCATGTGCCCCTTCTGTCTCTTCTCTTTGAACCTATAGTTGATGCTGGAATTGGTAGGTTTACATCCAAGAGACTTGAATCTTTGGGCTGTCCATGTACCAGCTGGACCCTGAGCCTCAGCAGAGTTATAACACCTACTCTCTAGTTCACTGGACTCACTCAGGACAACTAACAAGGAGGTAAGGATGGACAACCACCATACCAAGGAACTGAGAGAGTCTACAACTGCAAGCAAGAGAGTAGTCCCATCCACAGCCATATGGGATCGAGGCTCCCTCTAAATTAGAGGTGAAGTGGGCATCGCTGTCCCAGAATCCTCAGGATTGGGGAATAAAATATGGACTAGAGTGGACCTACTGGTATTCTACTGTAGACTTATTGTGACTCTAACAATGGAAGAAATTGTATCATTGATGAGGAGACAGTGGCCACTGGAGATGCTGAAGGCAGGGAAAGGGAAAAAGAAGTGTAATATGGGGACATTTTTGGGACTTGGAATTTTCCTGAATGACATTGCAATGACAGATACAGGCCATTATTATCCTGCCATAACATACAGAATTGAGTGGGAGAGAGTGTAAACTACAATGTAAAGAATAATCCATGCTTAGTGGCAATGCTCCAAATATGTCCATCAATTGCAATGAATATACCACACTAATGAAAGAAGTTGTTAATGTGGGGAAGGGTGGGAGGTGTGGGGAATGGTGCATATGGGAATCCCTTATATTTTTGTGTGTAACATTTTGTGTAATCTAAGTGTCTTTTTTTAAAATTATATATATATATATAACTGTATGGAAGTTGCCATCTAGCACTTAGATACTGAAGATCTGTAAAGTATAAGACTCAATATCAAGAAAATAATGCTATAAATATCAGTATCTTTGGTTATTCAAAAATTAAAAACAAAGATTTAGAAAGAACAAATCTGACCTCCTCTTGTTTTTTTGTTTTGTTTTGCTTTTTGAAGGAAATTCAACATTAGTGAGTCAAGGAAGTAGAACAGATATTAAACAATGAGAATCAGGAAGAGTGACATTTTTTTAAATTATTCAAATGTATTTGGGCACAAATATTTTTGTAAGTTTGAATCGTTTCTGAAAATGGAGAAAGCATGGATAGACATTAATTAGCACAGCGTTGCAGAGTTTAGTTTTAAAGCATTTGTAAATCAAAGAGTTTTAACTTAGACTAAAATAACCAGCAAAAATAAACCAATGAGTGAAGAAGAAAACCATATAACAACTCTATCATTCAATTTAGCATGATGGGAAAAGTACAGCCAAGTTCTCGTATTAATTAAATCTTCAAAACACACAAGCACTGTAGCAGTTTGACATGGTTATGAATTCCCAAAAAATAGATATTGGATTATGTTTGTAATCTGATCTGAACCTGGGTGTGATTAAGTTATGATTAGCGCTTTGATTGGGCCATGTCATTAGGGCATTGAGTCCCCACCCCTTGGTAGGTGGGATTTCACAGATAAAAGACATAGCGAAGGATAGTTTGAGGGTTTTTGATGTTGGAGTTTGATGCTGAAGCCTTAAGCTACAGCCCTGGGAAGTAAGGTCACAGAGGAAACAGAAGCAAGCCCAGAAAGAGAGGAAACCAGGAAACCTGAACTCTCACAGACATCGACAGCCATGTTCCTCCAACACATAAAGATAAACTTTGGTGAGGGAAGTAACTTATGTTTTATGGCCTGGTATCTGAAGCTCCTACCCCAAATAAATACCATTTATAAAAACCAACTGATTTCTGGTATTTTGCATCAGTACCCCTTTGGCTGACTAATACAGAATTTGGTACCGCGGAGTGGGGATGGGCTTTTGCAATTACTGAAATGCTGGAATGGTTTTATAAATGGGTAAGGGTATTTTTTGGAGGAATTGTGGGATACTTGGAAGAAAAGACTTACAGTGCTTCGAAGAGACTGTTGATAGCAATATGGATGCTAAAGAGACTTTTTATGTTGCTTTAGAAGTAAATGATGAAACTATTATTGGAAACAGGAGGAAAGGTGATCCGTGTTTTAAAGTTGCAGAGAACTTAGCAAGATTAACTTCTGTTGTTGTATGGAAGGCAGAATTTGAAAATGGTGAGCCTGGGCATTTAGCTGAAGAACTTTCCAAAGTAAACTCAGGGAATGCAGCCTGGCTTCTGCTTGCAACTTACAGCAAAATGTTAGAAGAGAGAAATAAGCAGAGGACTGAACTGTTGGGCACAAAGAAAACAGAAACTGATTCTGGAAATTCCAAGCCTCTGGAAATCAAGCTCCCAGATGAAAGTGCCCCATTGGAGGACTTAACTAAACCTGGCACTTGTAAATCAGAATTGAAGATGCAGTTATCTCAGAAAGACTTGTGGAAAGTCTTACTGTCTGATGGCTTGGACCCCTGCTTCTTGCATGCTAAACCAACAAGATTTTTGAGAGAGCTATATGAACAAAACTACTGCCAGCTTAGACTAAAAGGGACATGGGAAGGAGAGAATGAAGGAGAAACAGCTTTAAGAGGAAAACTATGGAAGCTGAGATCTGGAATTAAAACATCACCTTGGGCCAAGAGAGGAACCCCACCCATATGTACAGAGAGGGTGAGGTTGTACCAGCAGTTGAAGAGGGTGGATACTCTTGCCCAATGTTCTGGGAGAGTTTTGCTGTCCCAGGGTACAGAGAGGGTGGAGCACATTCCCCAAGATAAGGGTGGTTAAGGTCAGAACCCCATAGTTCTGAGAGGGGCGGACCTGTCCCTCAAAGGTTAGGGAAGTTCAGGTGGTCAATTCTTTGCTCTGAGAGGGTTGAGCCTGTATGCCAAAGGTTAGGGGGAATGTTGTCTTCATGTCACTATAGTAGAGCGGTTAAGATTCTAACCCAAAGATTAGGTAAGATGTGGCAATCACCCCAACACTTTTGGACGGAAAGGTCTGGAGCTTGGTCGACACCCAGATGCTTAATGAGGGTGGAACCAAGAAAATGGTCATTGGGTACCTGCCTATGATTCCCATAAGGCACTAAGGAGAAGAAAGCATCATCTTAAGAATGACTTCTCAGACTGAAATCAATGAAGAATGCCCTACAGGTTTACTGTACTGTAGAGGACCCGTGACTCATGTTTTCCTCCCAATTTCTCCTTATTGTATTGAAAATGTTTATCCTTTGTCTGTCCATTTGTATATTAAAAACAGATAAATTGTTTTGTAAGTTTCAGAGGTCTATAGCAGACAGGACTTTTCCCCAAATCAACCTGTATTTCTTTAAATTGATTGTGATATGATTTAGTACTTGCATTGTTACTGATTTAAGTTTTTTTTGAATATTGTAATGCTTTTTTGGAATCCAGAGGGTGGAGTGTAGCAGTTTGATGTGGTTAGGAATTCTAAAAATTGATATTGGATTATGTTTGTATTCTGATCTGTACCTGGGCATGATTAAGTTATGATTAGGCCTTTCATTGGGCCACATTATTAGGGCGTGGCAAAGGATAGAGTTTCACGGGTTTTGATATTAGAGTTTTGATGTTGGAGTTTGATGCTGAAGCTTTAAGCTGGAGCCTTGGGAAGTAAACTCACAGAGGAAAGAGAAGCAAATCCCAGGAAGAGGAACCCTGAGCCTAGAAAGAGCCAATCCCTGGGAAGAGAGGTTCCCTGAACCCAGAGAGAAGCAAGACCATGGAAGGGAGGAACCCAGGAAGCCTGAACCCTCGTAGACATTGGCAGCTGTCTTACTCCAATACATGGAAATAAACTTTGGTGAGGGCAGTAACTTATGCTTTATGGCCTGGTATCTGTAAGCTCCTACCCCAAATAAGTTCCTTTTATAACAGCCAACCCATTTCTGGTATTCTGCATCAGCGCCCCTTTGGCTGACTAATGCAAGCACATATGCACAGGCACCTGCTCATCACCCCAGCAACACTGACAAAGTGCTAGGGAAGAATTGCCCATTTTTGACTCTTTGTGGATTATCCTTTTTGAGAATTTTCCACTTTGAATTTTACATCCTGGGTTAGTTTTTTTCATTGTGACCTAACATGCTGCTCCAAGCAATTGCTATGTTCACAAAGAATCCAAGCTAATTAGCATGTAAGTTTAAGTGAAATTGTAATTATGCAAATCTGAAGCAAGGCAATATGTGCATACAAAACAGAGCAAAAATGGTTTCTGGATTGTTTTTGTATTTTGTATTTCTGTAGCATTGCACTTGTTAATTGGCATAGATAATAGGTTTTGTTCTTGAGTATGCAATATATTTAAATCTCATTAACTCCTGTCCCATTAATTCAGGAATTTCACTGACCCCAATGTGGTATGTGAGAATGTCCTTGGTCTCGGTATAAACCTCAAGATCCAAAATGTTAATGGATGGATTCATGTGCCACAGAGCTTCTGAATGGATTATCTGTTGAAATGAAAGCTTAAAATAGAGCTCAAAAATGATCTGCTGTCATTGTGAATGTGGAACTGAATAAGTAAAAGTTATATTGTGAGGTAGAAAACCAAACAAACAAAATTCAGTGAGTTTTTTCCATCAATAGAAACTTAATACAAAAGTTATATAGACCAAGAAAATCAAAGAGAAAGCTCCCTTTGCAAATCCCCATTAAATATCCAAGAAAATATTCAAATTAAGACAAACAATTCTTAATAATTTTGGAAACCAATGAACAAAAAGATTTTCTAGGACCCTATAGACATTTCTTCAATCTTTCAAAATTATAGAACTGGACAAGAAAACACCATAATGGCAATCTAAGGTCTATTCACCCATTTCAAAGAATTTTTCCTCTTAACTTAAATTCTCAAGCCCTTTCACGGCGTTTATTGGATGGCTGCCCTGTTGATACTTTGTGCTAAGTGCTGAGCTGCGTGCCCAGAGATCAGCCTTCCCACCAATCTCAGATCTGAAAGGGAAGGGTCTAGCAGAGGAGTAGATGGCAGATCATCTAAAGAAAGGTGAACCCCAGTGACTGCCTTTCACATTAGACCTGGTAAGACTGAGCTCCTCGAAGATGAGAATGGGGAAAATGGTCAGTGTCAGCCTATGAAAGAAAATTTTAGTACAAGGTAAAAAGGAACAACTCTCTAAAAATAGGGAAGAGAAAGAAAACCTACCCACAATATAGTTTTTGAGGTAATATTATGCAATTTTACAAAATATCTATTTTATGTTTATAACAAGATTTTTATAGTCATTAAACAGGAATAGACCAAGGTAAAGAACAGGTCAGGATAAGAAAATGATTATATGAAAATAAAATTATAGTACTGACCTAAAAAGTCACATTTAAGAAAAATATATAGCAAAAACAGGCATTGTAGAATATTTAATTGGTGATACGCTGGTCAAATCTAAATATAGAACAAAAGGAAACTACAGAGGAAGAAAAAAATAAAACACAAAGGTTGAAAGACATGTACAGAACATGACAGGGAGTGGCCATCTTTTCTCCCAAAGCAGACAGAACAAGGAGCCTAGAAACGATAACAAAATACAAATGTAAAACTGGAACTAGAGGGTTAAAAACTGAGAGGATTAACGAGCCTATGTATAAAGTGAAAGAAGACTTTGTCAACCTAGCTGCATACTGGTAAGTTCTATTGTTGTCTCAAAGAGAAAGAATGCTACAAACACCCAGGCAGGAAGAAAATAAGCTTACCATCAAAACAAATAAAATTAAGAGACTATGGACTTTTCCTCTGTAATAATGTCTACCAAAGGGCGATGGAACAACATTCATTTTATTTTAAAAATGTGGAAATTTTTATATAGATATATACATATATATTAATATATATAGCATAGAGGATTCACTGCATAAAACATTATGCAAACATGAAATACAGTTTGAGTAATAAGAACTTAGTGGTAAACCAATACTCAAAGCTTTCTCTTTTCCATGTCGACTAAGATATTCATCATAGTGCTATGTACCTGGGCTCTGGGGCTGCTCATCCTTGCTCACATGAGACAGTAAAGTACATCTCGTCTCAGCTCCACATCAATGATAGCAAATCTGCAGCTTAAAATCAGCCAGGACAGGAATATTTTACACCAAGGATATCAGCAAATACTACAAAAAGGCCTTACTTTTTTATTTTTTCTTGAGAGCTGGTTTTCTGCAGAGCAGTACAACACTGGATATATTTGAGGAACAATCAAAACAAAACAAATTGAAAACAGGCTGAATGCTTAAAATTAAGGGAATTTTAATACATCCAGTTATAGAACATCATGCCACCATTTTATATCATAGTGATTAAAACTAGGTAGAAACTGAGATATTTAGAAAACTTTTGTTATATAAGCTAAAATGAAAAGAAGATGATAATGTGTTCTTTACATAATTCTGCATGTGACATTGCAATCACCCCAAATCCTCAATTCTAATGCTATTGTGGAAAACTAATAAAAGTCCAGAGAGAAGGAAAAAATGGGGACTAAATATGGAATTCTTCTTAAAGTATAAATCCAAAAGAATATTTTTAAAGTCCTTCAGGAAATGGGTGAAATCTTTTTTCTCTGAGATTCCAAGTTTGATTCCATATATGCAGTGACAAATTAATTACTTTGTTGAGGTACAAGAGATGGTTTAAAACGTGGAAGAAAGAATGCTGGAAGGGAGCGGGTAGACTAGCCCCAAGTTTCAAAGAACCACAGGGAGTGTGTGAAGCATCCCACCAGCCATTTCTTTCTATTTGTACTTCCATTCCTCATCTTTGAAGAAGGTAAATGACTAACAAGTTGTATATGAAATACAGTGTTTTCTCTTTTGCAAAACAATTTCCCATCTAACTTTCACATTACTTGCTTGAGATCTTCACAACGATCCTATCAGATTGTTTTTAACAGCATTTTTATTGATGGGGAAATGGAAATTCGGAAAGGTACATGATTTTCAAGGTCACCCATCCAGGTGTGACCTTGAGAGTGATGTCTAGAAGGACGGATTGTCACACTTTACTGGGGGATTGTTCCCAATTTACCACATAGGATAGTGTGTAGATACGTTTATTGCATTAAAAACACCAAATTCCATGTTGAAAAGTGAATACAAAGGCAAAGCACTATTCTTATTTCTATGGCCTAGGAATTGTGTAACAGTAAAAGGAATTGTGTGACAAAGTGACAGAGAAAGTCTCATCATCCCACGCCGCTGTGGACCTTTCCTTAGGGTTCGGGTCCATGTATTAAAGATACTGCAGAACTCACGAACCATGCTCTGGTTCCTGACAAAAAGGAGATTGTTTACTAAGATCCTGCAGGAAGCCTCGCCTCGCTAGGAGAGACAGACAAGGAAGTGTGACAAGGACACTGTGTTTTCAAGAACTGCATCTGTTCGCAGTTCTTCTGGTGAGGCTTATTGATATGTTTACTACCGCAGGAGCTGGCCAAGTGCTGCGACTCCGCTAACAATTTACTTCGACTCAGAGACAAGTTGACAGTATTTTCTCTGGTCAGTTTCAACAAATGTTCATAAACAGCTCTCACAGAGGCCAATAGTGGGCAGATTTCAAATATTTGGGGAAATCACACAATTCACAGTGAAAATAAGGATGTTAATGAGTGTGAAGATGAGCCTCCTCATAAAATCAGAGGCTATGAAGAAACTACGTTGCACATTGTCTTGGTTTTCCAGGCTGCCATAATGTAGGGCCACGAAAGGGGACTCGAAACGGCAGACGCTTATTCTCTCTCGGTCCTGGGGCCCCGAGGCCCCAACCGCGGGGCCGCGGGGCCGTGCAGCCTCTGGAGTCTGCAGGGAAGTCTGCCCCCGCCTCTCCCTGCCTTCTGGGGGTGGCCGGCGGTCCATGGTGTTCCCTGCCTGTCATCACAGAGTGTTCTCCCTTCTGTCTGTCTGTCTGTCCAAATCTCTCCTTTTCTAAGGACGCTAGTCCTGCTGGCTTAGGGCCCCACCTGCTTCAGGGTGACCTCATTTCACCTTGCCTAATTCCATCTGTGACTACCTGTTTCACCGTACGGGGGCTGGAACGACAATGTATTTTTTGTGGCGACAATTAAACCCATAAGGCATGTGATTTGGCCCAAATCCTTAACTTAAAGATGAGCAGCCCCTGAGGAGAGGGCGACTCGCCAGCTGCCCCGAAAGGTCAGGGTTCCGGGCGCAGGGCCCATGTCCTCCCGCCGCCTTGCTCCCCGGAGGTCTAAAGGGCGGTCAGGGTGCAGCAAGCCTGAAAAGATGCAGCTGCCTACATCGAAAGGTAGGCACCTCTCACAGAGCATTTCCCAGGTCTGGCTTTTCCTGAAATCTCAGCCCTGGCACCGGCAGCCCTCGGTCCCCCAAGGCCACGGCTGGCCGCTCTAGGGCTGTGGGCTCAGCTCCACCTTCTTCTCCACCTGCTTGGCCTCTGAAGATGGGGAGCTGTGTCCCTGCTGGCCAGATCGCTTTAGCAGGATGGCTTTAGAAATCACAGAAAAGAGAAATTCGTTATGCAGAAAGATACTGCCTCCCATATTATCAACTTCTCCATTATGTGACAAGGAGGAGAAATGTAAGTTCTAACCATATGGGGTGTGGTGGCTTGGAGCTGAGCACCCCAGAAAAGCGCGTTCTTAAACTTCCCCCACTCCTGTGGTGCAGGCCCTTGCAAGCAGGACCTCGAGACGAGGCGCTTCAGCTACGGCGGGGCCCGGCTCAGTCAGGACGGGTCTTGGTCCCATTACTGTAGCCCGTTGCAAGCAGAATGAAATTCAGACACAGCGGAAGCAGAGGCTGGAATCAACCGAAGCCCAAAGAGAAAAGAGAAGCCAGGACAGGCCGCCGTGGGCACCGCCCTGTCACCGAAAAGCCCAGGACTGAGGACTGCCGCAGCCGGCTCTGGAATGCCACAGCGTTCTGGGACAAAGTCTCTCAATGACGACTCGACTTTGCACTTCTCCTGGCCTCAAAACCGTGAGCCAATAAATTGCTGTTATTTGAGCCACCCTGCTGCATGGTATTTGTTTTAGCAGCCGGGAAACTGAAAGACAGTGTTGCAGGCACAAAACTTTGTTGAGAGAAATGGACAAATTAAACAGTCGACTATCTGAAAGCATTCTATGTATGGTTTTGAGTGCGACAGCATTTATAGAAACGGTAAATATGTCAACAATTAACTAACGACTTTCTCCTCACCAATTAGTCTCTAACTGCTTCCCTCCAAATCAATTCAGTGTTCTACTGAATTCAATTGTTTTGCCTTTTTATTTAATGAGCTTGTGTGTATAAATATCAAGCATTAAAATTTACTAAATGGAGTAAAAAGGCTTGCATTTCCCTTGCCACTGGAAACCCAATTTCCTCCAGTTACTTCATTACAGCTACGTTGCCCTTTTGGCTGGCAATCATTTCACTTCATTTTATTTACAAATGCAAAACCAAAGATCGTCCTTGTTTACAGCTGCTGATGGGAAGTATTTATTGATCGACGTGCTATCTGCATGCTGTCAGGGAGTAAACATACCAACTCAGCCCTCACACTTTCCTCCACAGACACAAGTACACAGCACTCAGTGACAGACTCATTAAATGTGTACTTTGAGTGTCAATCCAAGATTTGTACTTACAAAAGAAGGAAGAAGAAAGTTAACATGCTGGGAACTGGGAGTCATGATTTTAGAGTAGCTGCAATTTTGAATAAAATGACTTCTATTTCTCAAGGAAAAAAATGTTTCTAAAAACAGAAAATGAAAACAGAAGCAGGCTTTCCTTTAAAAAAAAAAAAACAGTGTTCTAAGTTCTTTTTAATGCACATGAACTCCTGAAATGTATAGTACTTATTGCAATGCCCTTGCCGCAGTCTGGGCAACAATATGACCTTGTGTGCGAGGTACATGCCAGATGTTATATAGAAACAGGAACCTCATCTAAACACCCCGAATCCTGGTAAGTCACAACTCCTTCCCAAGACTCAGCACGATCGTGTAGGCATTTCTTCCTCCGTGCCTTTGTTCACCACGTTTTTAAAACTCGCTGATGTCCGCCAGCCTCGGTGGTGGTCCCCAGGAACACAGCATTTCAGCCCCATCCTCCCACCACTGTCTTCTCACGTAGCCGCTCAGCTCTCCCCACCCACCCTCCACCGTCCACCCCCACACCTTCCCGCCGCAGCAGAGAAGGGCGAGGACTGCGGATGACATTGAAAAGCAACCACTCCCCTGCCAGGCCAGCGAGGGGGGGTGCCGGTGGAGGAAGGGGCTATGTCTCTAGAAATACCCACATATCCACCGTGGGGGCAGCTGTGCTGCTGTCCTGCTTCCTCTGGGAGACCTCTCTGGTAGATCATTTTTAAAAAGCCTGTACTGGTGGAGTGCACGGCATTTCCAGGGCAGTGAAACTACTCCATATGATACTGCACAGGTGGGCACCCGGCACGCTTTGTCAGAAATGGAGAACCATCCAGCACAAAAAGGAAACCGTGATGTGAACTATGCATGTAGTTACTAAAAACATGTCAGTGTTGGCCCATCGATTGTAACAAATGTATCCCACTAATGTAGGATGCTAATAATAGAGGAAACTGGGCATAGGGTATGGAAACTCTGTACTTTCTGTGCAACATTTCTGCAAACCTAAACCTGCTCTAGAGATGGATTTATATAATATAATATATATTATATGTGCACATAATACCCCTGTGTATATTGATTCTCCCAAAGCCTCTGAGTTTAACAACTGCCCTGAAGTCTTTCTTTCCCTGTCCCTTCTCCATGAACATGAGAAATGAACTTCCAGGTCTCTGGACATAAAACATGTCGGACCTGACATTCTGCAGCAAGTCTCAAAAGAGCTGCTTGTGTGTAGGATATTTTACAGCTGACAGATCCCTTAGGATAAAATATAAGGTACAGAAAGCGAAAACTGGCTGGGAAAAGCAGAGCTTACTATGTTGGCTTTATCTCCATAGAAAAACCAAAAGTTACAGTATTATCCTATCTATTCTATGATTAAACCTATTATATCCCTATTCAATCTGAAAATATGGGGGGAGGAACAAAGCAGGGTGCTTCCCTCCCATTTCCTCCCCCAATTGTCCACAGAATGTAAACCATGAAAGAGTAAGTTGGGTATCTATAACTTGGTAGACAATTCCACAACAGTTTCTCTTGAGTATGAAGCTGATGCTTTCATTTCACAATAAATGAGAACAGGTTAAGCTCCCTGTGCGCCTGCAAGGTAAGATGCTGCTGGAAATCAGGATTTGAAGGAGCATTTGGGAACACGTCTTACTCATTTTTATATCCCTTGCACTCAATAACCACTGAATTTACTTCAGTGTCAGAAGCAAGTCTTCACACTAGTTATTGCTATTAAGCTCAAGACTGATACTGTGGAGCTGAGAAGAGCTGGAGGCTTTTGTGAACATCCTGTAAATCGGCGCTCTCTGCACCCCCGACGGGCCTGTGTCTCTGCAGCTAGAGGGAGGCAAACTGTGGGCGGCCAAGAGGGAGGACGGCGCAGTCCCCAGTGGTACCACCAGGCGCTGCAACACCGTCCCCAGCGGCTCGGCCACGCCCGCGGCAGTCCTGGTCACACCCACCGTGTCCCTGGAGGAGCGCGAGGTCGGGCTGAGAGCTGGGCGCGCCGTCCTACGCCCTGAGCTCCATCCACCCGCCCAGGCTTACCTGCTACCAGTGCTCACGGCAAACACACTGCTGTCGTTCCCAGGTGCAGCTTTCTCCTCCCTAAAACCAGGCCCCCAGCAGGGCCGCCGGACCTCGCCTCGGCTCCCCATCCTCACGCAGGCCGCGCTGACGCCCGCGTCAACTTAGGTTCAGCAAGTGCCCACGGAGAAAGGCGGTCCGTGCAAACACAGCTCCAGGCCCTGGCACCTGGCTCATGCTGGGCAAAGCCTGCAGCTTGCCTCCTGTATTCCATAGACTCAATAAGTATCTTTGAGTGGATGAAAAGAATGAATGGGCAAATATAATTTGCTTATCTAGTTGAGCATCCATTTCCTCAACAACAAAAAACTATGTACAAAGCATTATTTTTTAAACCAGGGATACAAAAGAACGATTTTATCTTGAGACTATGGATGACTTGAAAACCATGCTGAGAACTGTGGTGGATAGAAACATTCACCCAATGTAGACATGTTCAAGGACTGACAGCCAGCCAGAAGGCTGCCAACCCCAGGAGGAGGCAAGCCTTCTGGCCTCCGACACCGTGGGCCAGTAAATCCCCACTGCGCAAGCCAACTTCCTGTGAGGTATCTGCCATAGCAGTCTTGAAAACTTTTGGGTACTGGGAGTAGGCTGCCATTACAAATACCTAAAAATGTGGGAACAGCTTAGGAACTAGGTCATAGATAGAGGTTAGAAGTCTAGATTGCTTTGAAGAGACTGTTGGCAGAAACGTAAATGTTAAGATTCACTTCCAATAAGACCTTAGAAGGAAATGATGGATGTGTTATTAGAAACTGGAGGAAAGGCAATCCTTGTGGTAAAGTAGCAAAGACTTGGCTGAATAATGTCTAGTGTTGGACTGAAAGTGAAACATGTAAGCGATAGACTTGGTTATTTAGCTGAAGAAATCTCCAAGCTCAGTGTGGAAGGCGCAGAGTGGCTTCTCTTTGCAGCTCATAGTAAAATGCTAGAGGAAAGCAATAAACTGAGGATTTAACTATTATGCACAAGGAAACCAGCAGTTGATCATTTTGAAAATTCGAAGCCTATCCAGGTAGCAAATTCTGAGCCTGGGGCCAGAGCGGCTCTATCAGGGACCTCCCTGAGTCCCGGGACAGGGCTCCACAGAAGGGTTTAGCTGGACCACCCTTGCTAGAGGGGTGTGACTGAGCATGGATGCAGCCAGCCCCTCCAGAGGCAGGCCGGCTGGAAACGCAGGCATGGCCCTTTGCCTGATGGTTTGGACCCACTTGATCTTTACACAAAGCTGGAAAGGCTTTTTGCAAAATGTGAAAGAGCAGCACCACTGCCAGCCTGGACTGAAAGGGACAGAGAAGGGGCAAATTATAGGAAGACTGACTCAAGGGGAGAAACATGGAAGCAGAGGGCTTGACCAGAAAGATCTCCCAAGCCCAAGAGAGTGGGCCCAGTGACGTGTGTGGAAAGGACAGGTCTTCAGCCACCACCCCGATGCTCGAGAGGGTGGGGCCAGCACCCCAGTTTCCAGGCAGAGTGAGGCAGGGCCACACCCGGTGCTCAGAGTCAGGGGAGGCCAGGGTCCCGCATTTGCCTCCCCAGAGCTTGAGGAGGGTGGGAGCTATGTCTAAGTATTTGGGGAGCGTTCAGCTGCCAATCCAAGGCTTGAGAGGGTAGGGCCAGCACCTCAAGCTTTGGGCAGAGTGACGCTGCCCCTGCAGTAATTGGGGGGACAGCATTTGCTGGGAGCTTGGCTCCTGACCTGGCACTTGGAAAGGCTGGGGCTGCCACCCCATCGTGGAGGAGACAAACGTCAATCGACAGACGACTCTCAGAACTCGAAACCTAATGGAGTTTTCCCAGCTCAGTTTCAGACTTGCTGGAGACCCTGATCCCTGCTTTCCTTCCAATTTCTCCCTTCTGAAACGGGAACGCTTATCCTAAGCCTATCTCACCACTGTATCTTGGAAGCAGATAACTTGTTTTCTAGATTTCACAGGTCCAGCAGATGACAAGGAACTTTGCTCCAGGACAGACAAAGCCCATACCTAATTTTGATGAGTTTCTGGACTTACAGTTGTTACTGAAATGGCTTAAGGCTTTCGGATTCAGTGACCGTGTCTGGCATATGGGGTGAACATGTCTTTTGGGGGTCCAGAGGGCAGAACTGGGGTGGATTGAATTGTGTCCCCCAGTTTAGACTCCTTCTTGGTCCTCATGCTGGCCACGTGATGTGAGCCCATTGTCAGCAGGACCTCTTACAAATGCTATTTTGGTGACGGTGTAGCCAACTGGATGAGGGTGGGCCTTAAGCCAGATGTCCTAGGGGCCTCTATTACAGAAGAAATTCAGATCTAGGGAGAGAAAGCCCCGGAGGAGCCGAAGCTGCAGGCCAGCAGGGACCCCAACCAGAGCACGAGGCCGTGGCCTTGCGCAGGGAATGCCAAGGAGGCAGGGCCTGTGGGCCAGCAGGATGACTCCAGCACCGAGAGGCAATGACTGCCCACTGCCGGAACAGCCTGGAAACCAAGACAGGGAGCAGGCGCCTGAGTCCTGGAGAACGGGCGCAACGCCAAGTGGCCGCTCCGGGCAAATTCACCGTTCCTGTTGTAAACACAAAGCCTTAGGTGTATTTCTGTTTTAAAAGTATCTATTGCAAGCTTCTGGGGTGCCAGGCACTGTTCTGGGCCCTGGAAATGCAGCAGTACCCTGTTATCAGGTGAGACAAAACAGTGGCTTGTGTGAGATAACGTCCAACGTGGCGATGGGCATAAAGTAAACAAAGCCACGGAGTGGAAAGGCGGCGGGAGGTGGCCAGAGCGGCTTCTGGGGAAATGACATCTGACGTTTGAGCAGGGGTGGATGAGAAGGCAGAGCAGCCAGGGAAGGATCAGGGAGAAGCGACCCCCAGGTGGGCTCAAGGATGGGGAGGGGTCAGTGGAGGTGCGGGGAGGACATGGTGGCACGAGACGGCGCCAGCAGGTGCGTCCTGCCCTGCCCAGCGTCCCCTCCAGGGCCCTCCGGGGCGGCCGCCCACGCTCGTGGACACCCTGCCTCCCGCCCGGCTCCCCGCGCCTCCAGAGGGGGACCTAGAGGCTGTCAAGTTCCCAGGTGAGCCTGATGGCCGGAAGGCCTCACTGAGAAGCAGCGGAAGAGGGACGAGTTTACGGCCGGACAAGAGTGAGGAGGGGAAGCAATACAGCAGAGGGGAGGTTGAGGGAAGTTTGGGCACAGAACTCAACCCCACGTCTCTAACCCCTTCCCTAAAACAAACAAGGGACCCCTCTTCCTCACAGCCTCACGGCTCAGAGAGGCCCCTCCTCCCTGACAGAGCTCAGCTTATGCCACAGGCCTGGCCCGGCTGCGGGAAGGAGCTGTGGTGAAGCTCCAAGAGCCCCTGGCGGCAGCCCGGCTCCCGGCCTCCGCGGCCCCGGGCCCCCTGCACTCCCGCGGCAGCTCCGGCCTGTGCCTCCTCGTGATCCACTTCAGAGTCCGGCCTTGTGGAGGGGGGTCCCATGACTACATAAACCAAGATGGGGGGAGGGCTTAGGAAAGACCATGACGACGGCTGAAGACGGCCTTCAGACCCCCAAGAACTGCTGGCCACGTGTCCACAGCTGAGCCAGATAGCGATGACCAAGGGGTGACCCTGGTGCCCCCCCACCAGCCGTAGCGGGACCCGCTCGCCCCCGGGCACCACCCTGTCGAGCCCACCGAGCCTCTGGCCTGGTCGTGCTGCCCAGGCTACGCTCTGCCACGCGGCCGGGTGCTGTTTACACCCCGCCGAGTTTCCCAGGTGAGAAGGGATGGCGCCTACAGGGCAAGGTCAAGCACAAGACAGCAGGTGGGGGACACGTGTACGCATTTCCCTAAGACTGCCAGCGCCCTCCCGGTCCTCCGGGTGGCCAGGCCTCCTCTTCTGCCCTCAGCACGAGCTCTGAACCAGCTCTCCCAGCACGCTGCAGGACACCTAGACAAGGAGAGCTCCTGGTGACAGCAGGAGGGCACTTCACAGCTGGACCCAACCAGAGGGCAGCAGCCTCGGCCGTCACTCAGCAGCCCACGTGCTCGTCTGCCTTTTGTGGGGTGATTCCTGAGGCCGGCCACCAGCTAGTTTACCCCGTTAGAAGACACACAATTATCACCCCCATTTCACAGGCTTGAGAGTCAAGGCTGGGAGAGGGTGAGCGACCTGTGCAAGGCATGCAGCTCAGACCCGCAGACCTGGGGTGAGCCCCCCGGGGTCGTCCTCTTCACCACTGACCCCCTCCCGCCTGCCCATCCTTCCGGTCATGGGAAATTATAAGGCGGGCGGTGACGGATGGCCCTGGGCAGGCCGGCCAGCACCCCGCGGCCCCCGCCCCGCACGCCCAAGACGCCGCCGCCGGGGGAGTCCCAATCCTCAGCCCCACCCACCCGAGCCCTGAGGCACCCCGCATGGGCAGCACCTGCCGCAGCCACTCCAGGAAGCAGGTGGGGTGGCTGGTGCCGCACGAGCCGCCGCCAGGGGCGCACAGGTGCAGCTCTGCTTCTGCAAGCCGGGCAGCGTGGGCTCCGTCCCGGGGGAAGGCGCAGATGCCCCTCGGCGGCCCCCGGAGGTCCGGGGAGAGGATGAGGCTTGCCCTCTCCTCTTCTTGCTGAGTGATATCCTTGTCTCACAAATATAGGGTTGTTTGTTTCTCCTTTGTTAACTACAGGGCTTTTCTGGGCATTGGAAAAAGAAGCCCCATCTTTTTCATCATAATTTCCAGGCATTACATTCTTGGAGGTTCTTCAAGATTTGCTTTAAGACAGACGGACGTGTCACCATCTAATCCAGCGAGGGCAGTGCTCGTCTGCCCCTCTGCTGACAAGGGGACGGCCTCAGAGCAGAGCTGCCGCCGCCAGAGGCGCACCTGCCTGAACCTGGCGAGCTGAGCAGGAAGACCCAGCCTGCGCTTGCTGCAGCCCCTCCTGGCGCTCCTCCGGGTGGAGCAGGAGGCTCGCGGGCAGGCGGGTCACAAGCCCCCACTCACTTTATTAACAGACGCTCGAAAGGCTGACGGGTGCCCAGCAGGCGGCCGCGGCGCTCAGCTACCTGGCAGCCGCTCCCTCGGGGGTTGTGCGGTGAGCGGGCAGTGGCTCAGGAATACGGTGACGTGGGTGCCAGTTCACGGGCACACCTGCGAGCTTTCCAGAATAGTGGTAGCGCTTACCTTACGGGTCAGTTGGGGGGGGGGCAGCTGCAGTAACAGAGAAAACTCCACAAGGTGCCAGCCGCGGTTATTTTTCCATAATAATGACAGACATCTGTGTTCTGCATAGTTTATAAATGGACAATGGAGGGCACATGGGGGCAAAGGGCAAATAACTCGCAGTCCACCTACCGGGCCCCCCAGGCGAGTTTTTCTCAGCGCATGCAGGAGGTAGCTAAACCTGAACTGGGTTCCACAACCTCATATGCGGAGAAGAACTGACGGCAAAAACAGCCTATGTTTGAAACGTATTGGAAAGCATGCATTTGTGGTTTTTAATATTTTTTTTCTCGAACCACTGAAAATACCACACGAGCACCAAGTTGGCCATTTATGGCAGTGAGAACAGTCATCACTTCATAAAGGCAAGGTGAGCTTACCTTACAGGTAAAGTCTTTCTGTAAGCAACAGGGAGCCAAAACCTTCTGCGTGATGGCGGCACAACTGCCTATTAGATTACTTTTTTTAAGGCGTACCAGGGATCAGACCTGGGACCTCATACATGGAAAGCACATGCTCGACCGCTCCTATTAATAGATTATCTTTCAACAGAATCCCATCCCTGGCTCATTCATTCAATACGCATTTGTCAAGCACTTGCTTTGTGCTTTGTACCAGGTCAGACCTGAAAAAGATATGGGGAAATGTAAAAGGGCGCCTGCTGTGCAGGCCTCTCGGTGCAGGTGACGCTGAGGGTGCATTTCCTGTTTCCTATGCCTTAACACTCGATGGGGGGAGCGGACGTGGCTCAAGCAGTTGAGCACCTGCCTTCCCTATGGGAGGTCCTGGGTTTGATTCCCCATGCCTCCTAAAGAAAAAACAAGCAGAAAATGAAAGAGAGAGAGAGAAAAAAAAAGGCAGAAAAGGAGCGGAAACAACAAGGAAACAGACAAGGGAGCCACCTTGGGGGAGGGGGGAAGAGGTGGCGGGGCGTCCTCCACGGTGGGGCCAGGCTCCGTGCCCTCCAGCTTCCCACAAGCCAGTGTGTGCGACCAAGGGCCGCGCGTGTGGTCGTCCTGTCAACCAGGACGGTGTCGTGTCGGGGGCTGGTGGAAACAGGTCTGCCGTTCGCCATCATACGAAAGCAAGGGCCACCCCCCTTCTGGATTAAGCTATGGCTCTGAGAAGTTTGGAAATAATCCCTAATTTGGTGATCATTAGACCGAATTCTACCCCAGAAAAATACCTTGGAGAAATATACTGAAAAGGCAGGGAACACGACCGCCGCCCGTGCAGGAGCGACTCACAGCAGCCCCTGCCCGGTGCCAGCGGGCGGCAGGTGGGGACAGGTGGCCGTCTCCCCACCACTGAGCGGGCGTTGCTTCCGGCAGTTTCTCTAACCGAAGCGTGTGACGAGTGGCGGCATTTCCCCGCTGAGCAGCTTGTGCTGTGCCCCCAGCAGGTCACATGCCCACAAAGTCTGTGCCACAGCCCGCGGCGAAGCCTCCTTACGGGCCCGATGTTTATGTTGCTCTGAGAATGTAAATGTGCCGTATGATCAGCGGCATTTTGCCAGACAAGGAGAGCGGCTTCCCTGCCATAGCGTCATTTTCCAGCACAAAAGCCACAAAGAGGAAGAAGGGCCTGTAAGAGCGAGTGGGCAGGAAAAGTTAAAAATAATTCCCCGCGGATCAGCCTTTGGAAGAAATTTGCAGGAAAGGGTCTACTCCCTCGTGACTAAGGCAGCACACGGAAGACAAACCCGAGGGCTGACGCGCTCAGCTTTGCCGCCCGCCTCCCGCTCCCCTGCAGGTGCTCTCAGGGGCGGAGCCGTGCCTCCCGAAACACCTGCGGAGGCCCTGCCCCAGCGCCGTGGACCCGGCCTTGTTCGGGGAGAGGGTCTGTGCAGGTGGAATGGAGACGAGGCCCCTGGGTTAGCAGGCCCCCAGCCCAGGCTCTCCTAGAAGAGAAAGGAGAGGGGATGTGGCACGGCGGCCCGGGGGTGGCGATGAGGCAGCGACAAAGGGGTGCGGCCGGTCCAAGGGCCAGGAAGGGGCCTCGAGGAAGCAGCCCGGCAGACACCCCACTTCTGGGCTCCAGAAGCCGAGAGAAGGAGTTCCTGCTGCCCTGCGCCGCCCGGAGCCTGGTAAGTTGTTAGGACAGCCTTAGGAGACTAAGCCCTTGTGCCCCGTGGCCTGCTAGCTGTCCTCGGAGCCCTCCCTGCAGCACTCCCTTCCACGGGGCTCTGCGTTGGCAGAGCTGGTCGTCACCCCAGGCCCGGTGCTGGGCCCACTTATTCCAAGGTAACCTTCACAGAAATGCACCCCCCAGCCCCCTTGGGGACAGTGTGCAGTGGCAGCATCGACCGGTGGCCCAGAAGGCTGGGAATGTTGAGGATTAAAAAGCACAACCTTGCAAAAATATCTAACAAGTCCCTCCTGCCCTGTTTCTGTAAATCAGCTGTGAAAATATGGCCTAGCAGGAAGACATCAAAGGAGAGACTCCCGCCCTTCTATAAATCAGCCTGCAACCTTGCACCTGCATTCTGCTTCTCTAACCCCACTTACAAAATTTCACCTAGCAACGCATTAGCCAATGAGCAAAAGTCATGCTGATCCCACATGAAATCCTGTATAAACCTATGAAAACTGAAAAATGGGGCTCAGAATTTGGAGATTGACTTTCCTCTGGGCCACCACGTACTAAAACTGTTCATCCACCTTTCTGGAGTGCCGGTTGTGAGTTTCTGTGGTTCAGAACTCCTGGCCTTGCTGCAACAGGAACACAGGCAAGATGTGTTACCAGGTGGCAGGGTGTATAATGGGTTATGGGTTCCTGCCCGTTACACCTTTAGGGACACTGGCCCTCTGGGATCTTTCTTGATGCTGTGGTACCACAGCCTGACAACCAGCAAGAGCTCAATAACTGTCTCCAGAATAGATTAAGAGGCTGGCTGACGGGTGGGGAGCTGAGGTTTACCCATCTTGCCAGCTTAGAGAGATGAAAAGCAGAAGGAAATCAGAGAGTACCCAGAGCGAGAGAAGAGGTGCAGCCACGTGGGCAGGGGGTGCTGCTAGGGCAGCGGAGAGCAGTCGCGCTCTGCCAGCACCTGGCTGTGTGCAGCCTCAGGTAAGTCAGCACCTCTCAGTGTCCTTTTAAAATCAGGGACCTCAGCGCAAAATCTACTGTTCCAAATGAATGCTGAGTGGCAGTGGTTACTTAGAACAGTCTGGGCAGTTGTTGATGATGAATGAGAAATGAGAAAATTATAATAACACCAACTGCACCATAGTGTAATACAACTAATCAAAACGCCTTACATGTGTATGAAACTTCGCCGTTTCTGAGCACTTTCACATGCATCCCGGCTTGGGCAGGCCTCGTGGCTGGGGAGAAGGCCTGGGATGCGAAGACAGACCTGAGAAGGGCCGACTGGCTGGCCCGGAGCTGCGAGAAGCAACGGAGGAGGAGCCGGGGCGCCCGAGTGCAGACGCCCCCACACCCCACACCCACGCGTGGACACAGAAGCCTCAAAGAGCAGCCTCCAGACACAGTGTTCCCAAGAAGGAGGACAGTGGGGACGACATCAGAGTTTGAATTGACAGTAATTGTCATGATTTTCCTCAATAATTAGGAAAGGATGTGAAGAGGGATGTGAAGCAGAGTCTACGTACGAAAGAAACAAATATTTTAAAAGGCATGACTTTATAAAGAATTTAGTAAAAACCAAAACACTTCCAAGGCTGCTGAGGCAGTTTAATATTATTGATGAACTTCAAAAATAAATATTGGATTATCTTGTAATCTGATCTGTACCTGGGCACGATTGAGTTATTAGGGCGTTGAGTCTCCACCCACCAAGGTAAAAGGCATGTGAAGAACAGAGTTGAGGGGTTTTGATGTTAGAGTTTGATGCTGAAGCCTTAAGCTGGAGCCCAGGAAGTCAGCACACAGAGGAAAGAGAAGCAAACCCAGGAAGAGAGGAACCCTGAGCCCAGGAAGAAGCAAGACCCTGGAAGGGAGGAGCCCAGGAAGCCTGAGCCCTGGCAGACGTCGGCAGCCATCTTGCTCCAAATAGGCTTTGGTGAGGGAAGTAACTTATGCTTTAAGGCCTGGTATCTGTGAGCTCCTACCCCAAATAAATACCCTATATAATGCCCAGCAGATTTCTGGTATCTTGCATCAGCACCCCTTTGGCTGTCTAATACAGCTGCTGGCTCTGGGGACCTGGCTCAGTCGCCCACATGGCACTGTTTCACTTACATTTACCACGGCAGGTGATGAGAATTAACGGAAGGTCCTGCAAATCTTAGATCCTCAAACCCTCTACTCAGTAGGAATGGGTTGGAACAAAAGCCCTTTCATTAACCCAACAAATATTTACTGAGCGTCGCCTTGGGCAGGGCACTGTCGCAATTTCTGGGGGTACATCAGTAAACAAGGCAAAGACCGTGCCCTCCAGGCTGACACCCCCGGGGGACGGACTCTGTGGGGAGAGCGGAGCCCGAGGTGGACGTCGAGGGATTCTACACAGGGAGATCCTTCAGGTTAGTCGATGCACATTTTTAAATACCACCAAATATAGGAAATGAGCAGATAGAGATCTGAGTATCGTTTTCTAAATAGGCACTTTTCTGCCTCTATGTAGAGGTGTCTCAGGCCTTCACGACTGCGTGGCGGTGCGGGCAGCACCGTACCAGGAGCTGCGTTCCCCGGGAAGGGCCGCAGGGCCCAGCAGCCCACATCACCCAGAGAATGTCCAGGCACTTCCTCCAGGGATCGCAGGCCTGGGCCCCCGCGGCGCTGTGCCACCCGGGCGCCCGCTCCTGGAGGGGCTGGCCCCCTGCACGGGGCCCTGGACTCCCCTGGGAGGACGGAGAAGGTCAAACCCCTCTCCCAATACTTTCCCTTTTTAAGAAGGAATTTCTTTTCCAATGAAATTTTATTTTTAAAATGACAGGTCAAAGACATTATATACTAAGTTTGCCTTCAGCATGTAGGAAGGAAAAAATAGAAAGGACATGGAATTTGCTTTTCACCCTCTCCAATTGGGTGTTTCTAGCAAAGGCAGAGGGAAACGCGTCCCCCCGGCCCCCACCCCCTCCGCTCTACCGCAGCCTCTGGAAGGGAAAGCTCCTTGTCTGTGCTGCCTCGAGCTCGGTCTCGGCGTTCACCCACCTTGACCTTGGCTCCAAGGACAAGGAAGCAGGTGCAGCCTCGAGCCCGGCTCGGCCAGCTGCAGGCCAGGAGCCCTTCGGCCTGGAAGGCACAGGCTGCGAGCTGCAGGAGCCCGAGGAGCCAAGCAGCAGCTCCCTCCACCTGCCGCCACAGCCCCTCTACAAACAGATTTATTTTTCCCCTAGGACGAGGGAGGAGCAGGGAAGGAGGTTGTCATAGATCCACAGAGGCACAGCAGCCCTGCTTAGTGTTGTACGGGGAAAAGAGAGAAACTGTTGCACCCACACACACGCCCTGCCAAAATCTGGCAAAACACCCCAACACAGCCTCCCGCGGTTCCAGAACACACGGAGGAAGGGACGGCCCCACGGCAGCTGTCCACCAAGGCAAGGAGCCGGGGCTCCTCTGCTGCTAACCCCCACCCAAGGTGCTTCTGCACGCACTGGACACAGCATGGTCCACCTCCAGCCCAGGACCCCTCTAGGGTTCACAGCTGCCTGTCCGCTTCACGACACACCCACACCCCACGGGGAACCGGAGCTCGGGGCACGCCCATCCACACGTTTATTTATACTCCGCCTCCCCAGATGCAGCTGAGGCATTACACAATTGTGTAAAGATATGAAATAAAGCCACTGAAATAAGGAGGAAGCTGATATCTAGGCATGTAAACTAGAACATTTCCTGTGATCAACAGTTGCATTTAGCTTTGAGCTACCTGGTAGCAAGAGAAAAACAGGAAACACAATAATCTCACTCTTCTCCTTACCAATTAAGATGAAATATATCAGTTCTTCTAGAAAGACAAAATAATTTCATGGTCTTAAAATTAGAAAAGACTTTTTTTTTACAAGGACCATTGAACAACATAATAAGCAATATCTCCAGCAGAAAATATGAAAATTGTGAAGCATTATTTACATTGCTATTCTTTGCTTTGGCCCTCAAGAAATAGAAAAGAACAATAATACTAAGATGTGCTTTAGAAAAAACAATTCTTCAAAAGGAGTCAACCAAGTCAAGAATGCAGTATTCTGGGAACCTGAGTTTGTATAGAGAGGTGGATAATGACCTTTAGATTTTCCTAAATATCAAGTGTCTCATCTGACCTTTTGACAGAAGCTAGGTAAGGATAAACCAAGCTATACCAGCTGGCAAAAGTGTGGTATCCCATGGGATGAACTAGAGAAGGTTCTGGAGATGTGGACATCTGTCCAGCATGGGTTCAAGTCAGTGGAGTCCTCTGAAAGCCGGGGCTCCCCCTCCTCTCTCCTGGGGCAATTCCGCTGGAGAGAATATCAAGACAGGATGCGCTCTCACAAGTACCTGCCAGGGCCCTGAAACTCTGCTCCATTCGTATTTTATTATTTTATTTTACTTCATTTCAGTTCATTTTACTTTAGGAGGTACCAGGGATTGAACCCAGGACTTCGTACATGGAAAGGGGGTGCTCAACCACTTGCGCTATATCCACTCCCCTCCCTCCCTTCATATTTGATCTGCTTCCTTCCCAGTGCCCTCATGGAGTGAGGAAACCGAGGCCACCGTTGATATTTTCAGACCTTTCCTCTCTTCTCTAAACTCAACTCCAGCACCACCTGTTCAAGGCTGGCCCTGCCACCATTTCTTATTGCCTGCTCAGCAACTTTGCTCCATCCAGCATCTCCAAACTCCTTGTCTAGTCACTCTTCCATCAGCCTTTACATCCATTCTCAACTTTCCCATCCGAGAGAATGCTCTCACTCAGACGCTGGGCTCTCTCTAGCTAACAGGGTCTCTCACCTTTCCCTCTCAGTCCCTAGAAGCAATGCTGTACCCTACAGCCACCATGTCCTCCTGGCTCTGCCCTTCCAGTGGATGTGGAAATTAAGAGATTACTGGAGGCAAGAGCCAGGGAGACATGGGGCTGCAAAGCTCAAGCTCTGTTTCCAGGACCCTCCCTCCCCTGCCATACCTCCCTGCTCTCTTGCCACCCCCTCCCTGAGTACCCACCATATCTGTCTCTTCCCAGTTCTTCCTTTCTCCTTCTGCTTTCCCAATGTTCCTTTTCCTTCCCTTTTCTGGATCCTCCCCTCACTTCCACCTTCCTGGGAGTTCTGCCTTCATCTGTTTTCCCTCTACCTCCTCTCCCTTGGCAATCACATCCATAACCATAGCCATCAGCTCACAAATCTCAAATCTACTCCCTTTCCAGACCTTTGACTTTTGGATCTCTCCACTTCATTGTCTCCATCAGATCAGAACTCCTTTTTTCCTAATCTGTGCTTCCTCTTTTATCCCCTATTGGGTCCTCCAAAAAGTTGACCTGGTGTCATCCTGGATATCTCTTTCTCCTTGACCTTCATAAACATCAGTCACTGTTCTAGTTTCCCAGGTTGCTAAAAGCAGAAACCATGAAATGGGCTGACTCAACAATGGGAATTTATTACCTTACACTTTTGAGGCTGAGAAAAATGTCCATCATTAGGTGATGCCTTCTCCCATAAGACCAGATGCCATTGATCCTGGCCCAGAGAAGGCGCTCACAAAACATTGAGTTAATTGAGGCAGAGATCTGAACCTGAGCTGCCCCCATATCTCAGAGCTATGCCTGTTGACCCGTGAGTGAAAATAACTGATAGTACACTTATTTATCTAGGAAAAGAGGATATTATTTGTTTATTGTAAGTTATTTCCACTTCAGTCTCCTCATAGCACCATTTAAAGTCTATTGTGAACAGTTTCTTCTCTTGAACATACTGTCAGCAATTTGTTCATTGATCTGTTTTGTTCTGCCCTTTATAACATGAGACTTATAAAATGCTTTAGAACACCACAGAGAACAGAGGAAACTGCCTCGGAGTACCCAGCAGTAGCTGTAGAATAAGCTGTCCAGGCAAAGAGCCCTCCCTGAAGGCGTCTGGAGGGGCAACCATTATGAGGGAGAGAAGGGGTCACAGAATACGTGTTGCTCAACACCAGCAACCAGCAAGCTGCACGCTTCTATTTTCACCCCGCTGCTCAGACCAGCCCACCTATGCTAAGCACACCTTGTTTCATGTCAGTCACCTGCACAGAGAGTAATGACAACAAGGCCACCATTTTATCTCTAACCAGCCCTGCGCACAGCACCATCACATCTCATCTGCACAATAAGCCGAAGAGATTGTCTTCGAGCATTTTACTAAAGGCTCCATGAACCCTCTGGGCCAATCCTATCCCAACTTCTGCAACCACCCTAGCCATCCTTCTCTACTGTCCTCATCCTCGTCCATGCCACGCCACCCCATGATACTTGTTCTGGAGACAATATCATGGGATGTGTGAGCAAAGCGATGTCCCACTCTTGATCCCCACCCTCACAGGGAAGGAAACTGGTCCTGGTCTTGTTTTATTTATCTGCACTGAAGGGGCAGGGGAAAATGCCTCATCAGTAATCTCCTCAGCAAGCGTTTCATGTGGAGAACTTTTTCAGGAGTTTATTACAAGATGGGAACCAGCACCAAGATGGAGGTAGAGTTGCTTAAGTCCAGGGGAGAAATCAGACGAGCTCAGAGAAATGGGGCTGCAGGTGCCCTGGGAGTGAGAGAAGAACAAGAGAAGAGACATCTGCTCTTGGGTATTTCTCTGGAGTTGAAGATTTCAGACTAGATGGCACTTGGAGATATTAGAGTACCAGACTGGTCAGGTGGGTGAATTGCCGAAGTGAAGGTAAAGGGCAGTGAAGGTGAGGGGCAGCAAGTTGAAATCAATTAACTGTGAGTATAAGTGTCATTGGGTCACATATATGAATGTCAAAATCCCCCAAAAGTGTGTCAAGAGTTGAAACCATGAGGAAGACTCAGTAGTGAGGGGCTCTTAGTGATGTACGAGGAGTCTCAGGGAAGCTGCTAAATGACAGCAGCAAATCTGGGGAGATCATATCTGGGCTGGACGATGTGAACCTCACTGGACGGCAGAAGAGAGAGTCTCAGATGATAAAGCCAGTTACATGGGCTTCCGAGGAGAAAGTATCTGTTACATTTGTTAGCCCATTCTGACACTCACCTTCCCCTCCCCTAGGGAAGAGCATGTCTGTCTTCCCCTGGCAGAGAATCAGCAAGGCATACACCAAGAACTGTGTTTCCAGTAGTGGGTGTATATTTATGCCGTTGGCCCAACCCAGCCGGCTCTTTATCTACAGTGACCAGAGGAGTCAAGGAGTGGCGAACCCAGCCTAACGCTTCCACAATGTTAAATCCTGGACCCTGGCCTCATCAGCACTGATTTACCCAATGGTGTGGTCCAATCGGAGCCAACGTGAACTGTGAATGTTGTCTATTCACATACAATCGTGATTTTTTTAAAGTCTTGGTTTAAGAAAGTCCTGAATCTAACAAAGCCAAATGAGCCCTGGCTTTTCCACAAATGAATTTTATGGTCTTGGGCAAGCCATTTTTTTTTTCCTCTGGGGCATTGTTTTCTCATATCCAACATGGGAAAGGTCCCTAAAATCTATGGCAGACACCAAACTTTCATTGTCATCTTATGTTGCTAGGTTTTAGGGTCAAGAATCTACATCTGACTGATTTCTCACATGTGGTCAATTTCATCAGCTGAGAAGGGCTTCTTAAGGTATTACTTAAAAATCTGTGCTTTTGGTGGCAATTGCACAAAAGCAACTGAAAAGCTAGCTGTGAGCAGTCTTCTGTGCATTTGTAAACAAAATGACATGTGGTAATTAAATGTACTTTTCTATAGCCCACAAGTCTATAACTACCTACATATTTCTATGGGAAACAGAAACCAGACTATGGAACCCTTGAGGACAATAATAGTTATTACACTGTGTTATTATTTTACATTTTTCTAGCACCAAGACCAGTGTCTGGCACATAATAGACACTCATGTCCATTAATGAATAAGTGGTTGTGTCTTTATTGGAAAGCAAAATAAGTTCCTTAGTAATCAAAGTAGTTCTCCTCAAAATCTTCTTATGCATCAATTGCCAATTAAGACTTTTATCTGGGTCATTCAGTTATTTGTCTTGAATCTTCATTTGTTGGCCATGAAATGACTAAAAGAGATAATCCTAAACTTGACCCATGAAGATTTCTGACCACCAGGTTTCTGCTTGTGCCAATAAATTGCCTTCATAAAAACATCGATGTATATTTGGTACCACAATGCCTTAAGTTTAAAAAAGCAAAACTTCCTGTGAGACTTGAGAACACTAGAATGATAATTTTTCTTGTAAGTTAAGATTTAAACTGTTGTAGGCATTTATAAAGAGCAATCATGTATGAAAAAGAAGTAGACCTCACACGTATAAATTATATAAATATTTCTATATCAGTTGAGGATCTAATGAAATGCTGTGGTTTGATGTCAGCCACATCATTTTGACAAGGCTTTATGTATTGGCATAGAAGCTTGACCTTGTTTCCCAGTAGCTTCTCTGAAAATGGACAACCTTTTCTTTCTGAGCGTATATTGGGAGCTGTTTTTTCAGGGTCTGCAGGTGCTCACTCAACTGTTCTCTCCTCAACCACAGCTACTCAGCCCTCAGTGGTCTTGTACAGGGTTTGCTGAAAATGTGGCTTTAAACGCGTCTCTTTGTGATGACACCACTCCATTCCCTGCTCAGCAAGTTATTAAGAATCCACAGAACAGCCCTTCTGCAGGAACTCCATAGCGCCCCAGGGAAAATGTCAATGCTAAAGACCAACGGCCCTGGCCAAGCCGCAAGGCAGAGGCACAGGAGAAGGTGCCAGCTCCTCCTGCCCAACACAGGCCCAGCTCCTTCTAAAATCTGCTCCAAAGGATTGACAGTACAGCAGAGGAATCAGGAAGAGCTTAAACACGCTTCAGAATAATAAAGATGCCTCCTTTTTCATTATTGCCTTCCACCTCAGTCCTTCGCACATATTAACTACTCACTAAATGATGATTCATAACTTAGGAAGTGGGTTTTTGAAGTCTAGCCAAGAGAAGCAGATGAAGCTCAAGTGTTGGGTGCCTACCTACAATATGGGAGATCCCAGTTCAGTTCCTGGTGCCTCCTAAAGAAGATGAGCAAGACAGCAAGCTGGCATAATGAGCTGATGTAAAGAGCTGATGCAACAAGATGACACAATGAAAAGACACAATGAGGAAGTACAATGAAAGCCACAAGCAGGGAGTGGAGGCAGCTCAAGAGATTGGGTACCTCCCTCCCACATGGAAGGTCCCAAGCACACAACAAAATAAGATGATCACACAGAAAACAGTGAGTACGAACAATGAGGGGGTGGGAGGAAATAAATAAACTTTTAAAAAAAGATTTAGTCAATAAAGAGGGATAAAAACTCAAAAGTAAACCAATCTGGGTCCATTTTGACTAGGAATAGATGGTTTTCTATTTTTCAATATGCTCCAATATCATCTCTGTATCCCAGCACAATGCAACAATTTATATTCATAACAATTACTTTGCATATTCAAGGAAAGTGTCTATTAAATTCAGCACTCTCTTTAAAAGGAGTCAGGGAACTATGTAATATATTTTTCGAAGATAACCTGGTAAAATATCTAAAATTTAAGAAGTTGGGGCTTAAAGAGGCCAAGTCTCAGGGATCCCAGCAGCTCAGCTAGAAAGGCTCCAGAAAGTCAAGGTTGCATTTGAATGTGAACATTTTTATTACAAAAAAAGTATCTCATAACCAACCCTGGCTGTTTTCTTGTCACTCACCCACTCTCACTTATAATGTATGTGCCTCGAGGTCTAATTCTTAGACTTCTACAGTTAGACATGGAAGAGCTCGCCTATTTCAAAGGCTTCAGCTGGCTCCCAATCATGGACAAATCTACATGTGAAACCCTGTTTCTCTCCTCACTAATTCAATACATATTTGTTGCAAGTTGGGTATAGGGTATACAGACATCTTCTCTAATTCTCTTGGCCAAAGTTCACATCAAATTGAGCACAGGCAAATTCAAGCTCTTACTATTTAAACACATAGAATCATAGTTTTGAAACCTGCTCATTATGGGGTTGTCAATTTCACCATTCCCTAGGTTCTCTGGGAGTGACTGCAAACATCAAGGTATTTTTGCCCCTCACTCTTTGTCTCTAACTCTTTGCTCATGAAATTCTCCCATAAAACCTTACTTTTTGGAGCATCTTTTGTGTTTTTCCTAATTATTTTAGCAGCTTAAACCTACACTTCTACAATAACTAACTTATGTATAGTTAATTTCCCCTTCCCATCCAATGGATTGCTTCTACACATTTCAGTAAAAATTAATTTTCTTTTAATTATCTTCAAATCACATCAAATTCTGCTTAGATATATCTTTCTTGAAACCAAAACTCTACAGACATGCATCAGAGTTTCCAGTGCTTGTCTCTCATGTGCATAAAGAATCAGGAATCACAGAGCATCCGAGCCCACATTTGAGTCGCTGTCTTCATTATCAGTTCCTATTTGTGCCTAATAGGCCTTCTTATTTTTCCCATGGGACACTCTTACTACTGCTTATAATTTTTGCAAACGCTATCTTCCTAAACAAAACATAAACCAAAATTCCTTTTCTGATGTAAGTATTTTCTAGCTAATTACACCCCACCAATATATTCTTTCTAGTTTCTCCAAAATGTATAAACTCATGTTTCTAAATGTCTATAGTGTAGTAACTGGTTTTTACTTATTTTCCAAGTGTTCCAATTGCACTCCCTTTAGAATGTACCTACTTAATAACTGAGACTATCTTTAAACATCTCGTGTATGGTTTTTAATGCAGTAAATCTTCCATTAGTGTTGAAAATCTAAGGTAATGACTTTTTATTTAAACTACTTACACATTTTTCTTTATTATCAGCCTATGTATCAACAAGATGATACAGTATGCATTGGAAAAGTTAGGGTCAAGAGAATTCATAACAGGCTGAATGACATCAAAATTAACCAGGAAGAAGTTTGCTGATGATGGGCTGTGAGGATTTATACTTAACGCTATCTTATTCATATTAAAATATATCAGCACACCCTGAGGTACAAGGCTGGGGTGCTAAAATGAATTAAATAATCAACATCCCAGAACTTACTGATAAATTGGAAAGGCAAGCTTAAGCTAATAACTTTGCATTTAAAAGTGGGAAAAGAAAACAAAGTCTACTCTTGGGTATAGCAACAAAAGCAGTGACAATACAATGAGAGAGATGTCTTAATAGCAGCACATATTTTTAAAAAGACTTTGGGATATTCACTGATGGAAGAGTTATTATAGTCACCCATGATGGTGGGGACTAGAAACTAGAGCATATGAATGAAGAAACTGTGAGGTATGGCATAGAAGAGAGGACTCATTGAAGACAAATGTCCTATGGAAGAGGAATTTGCATTGTTTGGGATAACACCCATTAGCCATTGTAGGGTTGGTGGAAACTTGGGGGAATCTATTTCAGGTACCTATAGAGAAATACAGATGAATAGCCAGGTGGGATTCTGCCTCTGAATTTAACTCCTATATTCTCCCACTCTAATTAAAAACCCTAATCACAATGAAGAAAGAGCAGGTAAAAATTCTTCATTGCAAGGACTTAATAATGGTATTTTAAGCATCCTTTATGGGGTGGCCTAAACTACTTTTCAAGACACCCCCATCCCTTATTTTATGACAAAATAGAGCAGTTGGTTAAAGGAACTTACTACAAAGTAGGTTGAAATTAAGGCAAGGAAATAAAAGTGAAAGTTACTGGTGAATAGATAGGAAATAGGATATTTAGTAGAAAGAAAATTCTTATTGGTGGTTGCATTAGCTAGAGTAATAGTTAACTAATGTGTTTATGGCTTAGGGACCTTTCCCTTCAATAACATTAGGTGTTTAAGGTAAGTCTCATATTAAATAGAAAAGAGTCTCAGAAAAGAAGAAGAACAGATTTTGAAAAGAAGCCCAAAAAGACCAATTTCATATAAAACGTAAGCAAGTGCCAAAAAATGTACAATCAATGAAAACCTAACTGCAAACAAAAGCCCATCCTGAAGGGACTATTTTCATAAGAAAAGCATTATCACTCAACCCCTCATCATAGCAACACTCTTGTGACTATGCAAGACAAACTACTAGGAGAAAGGTACTTAAAACAAAGGGAATTTATGCAATATCCCCAAAACTTGGAAAACTACAAACTCAAAAATATTATTAGACTTGTTCAATGCTTTGAATTTAATCAGCTGGAGTTATTTTGAAGTTCTGTTTTCTACAACCTATTGAAATAATAAATTTGCCTTTTGATGGGGAATCTTCACTTTATCAGTAGGATGGAATACAGTGTCCTTGGCCAAGATATCCTTCTCAGAAGTAGGCTATTTTTGGATTCTATTCTTAGCATTTGTAAAGATACATATTCCAGGTGAGGTGAGCAGCATGCTCAAAGTGCATTTAACTTTTATTTGTGTCGAAGCACTATTGCTTCAGCAGACACTCATGGGCAGATCCCATTTTGACACCCCTGAGGAGCCCATATCAGACATTTCTGATGAGCCTATCACAGGGCACTGGTTCTCTTCTATGTCAGAGAAACTGATAGTTGTCAAGGTCAGAGGACAAGGATGGCACAAATGTTGTAGTAAATGAGAAGGTATATAAAAGGAAGCAACAATTAATCTCTGATGAAAACAAATCAGAAAATACTTCCAAGTTTGACTTCAATATGAAGTAAAACAACAAAGAACTACAACAATAATCTTATTCAAAGAATAAGATGCTACATGTGTTACCTTAAAAGACAATCAAAATTAACCATAGAAGTTACGGTGCTCTTGTCTAGCCGTCCGGTTTGATGTTAACTGTACGTGGTTAACTTCTCATGGGAAAAATGGTGATGATAAACTGACTTGGGATGGCTGATTTCAATAGGAGAGGTGAAGGTCACTGGAGGCCCCAGGATTCTAAGCTCCCGGTTGCTAATATGACAGACCAATGGATTCCTTGCTGAATAGTGCCCAGATGGAGGAGGCAATGCTGCTACGTGGTCGTAAAGGCTTTTTGACAGGGAACTGTCACCAGTAGGTGACCCCATCAGTCTGAAGGAAGGAAAAATACAAAATGATCCAAAAAAAAAAAGGGCCTGCAGGCCAGTACCTCATGTGCTGCTGAGGAACAGAAGGGCAAAACCTTCGGGGGAAAAAAATGAATTTTCAGTTGACGCTTATACAAAGGAGGCTATTAAATTTCTTTGCAGAGAAAAAAAATAAAAACAATTTAGTTTCTATAGCTGCTGTGTCTAAAAAGAAAAGAAACAAATTTGCCTTGAGAAGAAACAAGAAATCTTATATAAATGGGAAGGCAAATGGTATAAGCTGTTGGCAATAAAATAAACACCAGAGTTAGCTATGATGGGGTACTAGGAATACAATCAAGTCTGTAATCAATTACTGTAGCTGCCTGAGTCATTCTCTCTGCCACACAACACCAGTCAGAATGCAGGAATGAAACAAAGTAACCCATACTAATAGAAGGTGACATTTTAATTGTACCCTTCCTCAACAAAATTAACAAACACAGGTCCAATTTATTTTCCAAAAAATATAACTCCAGTTGTGAGAAAATGCACCATTGCTGGTATTTCTTAGCACAGTGATGCAACCAGAAAACACTTAGATAATTCAAAGTCTTTCTTGCACCCCTTTTTTCTCCCCCAGTAAAATGATGTTATAATAAACATGGAAAATAAAACCAACACACAAAAATGAAGTACTGCTTCTTCCCAAAGGAGGAATTTAAACTCCTAATATCAATTATCAATTACCTAGCTCAATGGAAGGAGAACTGTTAAATATTTAAATAAATTGCATTCACTCTAGATTTTGTTCTTCCCTTTTAAGAATCTCTGCAGTGCTGATACCTTAACACGTTAGTAACTTGTACTTTCAGGATGCTCTAGCTAAGCCCTGGAGAAAATTATATTAAACATTAAGATGTAGGAAATTGGCACTAAATGCTAAAAGTAAAGAATTAATATCTGAATTAAATTTGTGTACCTAGAAAAGTTACTGTGATTTTTGTTGAAAAAGAAGCATGCAGTTCACTTTTCAATGTCAAGATTCAGAAACATGAGTCAGTTGTTAGAAAGTCACAATATTGCAGTAGAAAATGTCTTCCAAAAGCAAAATCTGAAACTATAATGTAGACTTCTATTATTTTTGTTTGTTTGGTCTGAAAACTCTGCTCCCTTTATAAATAAGTGTCTGTTCTCATTAACATTAACCATATAAATACTTCAGTAAGTAGCTTTTTAATTTCTGTAATGATACCTCACACCAGTAACTGAAGAGAGTGTCAATATTATAAGAACATGAAGCATACCTAAGGTCTTTCTTTAATAATTTGATTTTAAGATTACTTTCAAATTTATTTTCCAAATGTTAGCATGTATGTGGCTTGTTCTGGGCATTAATCTATAACCCAGACATCAGTGTCTTCATGAACCCAGTGAGCAAGTTAAGAGTAGATAAGCTCAAAAGTCTCATATTATCCAAAACTTTACATAGGCTAAGGCAAGAAAAGTAAAGAAAACCTTTTAAAAATTCTTTGAGATCCAGGTCTATAGGTTTCTGTGAAAAGCAAAGCTGTTTACTTCAGGTAAATCTATTTCACTTTAAAAGCCCATTTTAAACCTGACATCCACCTGCTGTACTTCCATTGCCAAGATGTAATTG
Source organism: Dasypus novemcinctus (assembly GCF_030445035.2). Lineage (NCBI taxonomy): Eukaryota > Metazoa > Chordata > Mammalia > Cingulata > Dasypodidae > Dasypus > Dasypus novemcinctus. Next base: position 125,073,829 of record NC_080683.1, on the reverse strand, counting down.
GTCAAGTCATTGTGCTGGAAGAATAACACTAGAAACCAGAACTCAGATCAAAAGGTCAGCAACGCTACTGTTGTCTCATACAACACAATGATTCTTGGGAAAGTGGGGGCACCTGGACAATTGTTAAAATATAGATTTATGTCATGTGCTGTTCCTTTCTATCTTAGACACCCCAGAATGAAAACCAGAAGTTTCTGATGGAGGGAGGTGGGTGATACCGTTAGTGCCGCATCCGTGGCTAAGTCTTGGATGTGTAAAGGGCGCCTAGGGAAAGAAACACTTTTCTCTGTTCAAGACCATGCAGCGCTTTCGAGTCTAATTTGTGGGACAGTAATTTCATTTTTGGTAATTGCTCAAATAGGATCTTGGAAAATCATTGACAGTTACTTGAGGGCCATATAGCAACTGGAGTAAATAAGCCATCCAAACCCAACCAAGCCCCTACTCTGAGGGCATATCATAGAAGTCTTAAAAACTCTAGTGCTGCAGTTGCGTGGAGAGTGTGCTATCTTTTCAGCTCCTGCTGGCTCCAGAAACTCCCCCGGGTCAGTTTCCTGACATTTTAATTATGAGGGGACGAGGATAAAAAGCAGTATCAGGCGGGGTGCGCAGGGCAGGTCACGCCTCGGGGTAGGCAGGGGCGCGCTGGGACCCCCGGCCCGCGGCGCCCTCCCTCCGCGCCTACCTTCCGTGTGCACCGCGGAGACGTAGGTCCAGTTGTAGCGCTTGACGATGTCCAGCATGGCCCTGGCCTGCAGGGTGTCGGAGGGCACGACCCTCAGGAAGTACTTGTACAGAGTCTTGTCGCTCAGGTCGATGCTCGTGGCCGAGTAGGCGATCTGCGGGATGTCGAAGAGCTGCAGCAGGTTCTGCACCTGGATGGCCACGGAGCTGGAGCCGGGGCCGATGACGCCCGCGATGGGCTTCCTGGGGCGGCCCGGCGGCGCGGGCTGGCCGTCGGGCAGGCAGCGGTGGCCGCCGTCCTTCTCGTCGCGGATGGAGATGAGCGAGTCCCTGATGAACTCGATGCTCTGCTCCAGCGCCACGGACGAGTGCCAGCAGGAGTCGCGCACCTCGCTGCCCAGGGTGATGTTCGGCAGCAGCGCGGGGTCGGCGTTGATCTTGTCCAGCGTGTGGAACATGGCCTCCACCCTCTGGATGCCGTACTGCTCCCGGATCTCGCCGCACTTCCTCTCGGGCACCTTCTCGGCCGGAGGCTGGTGGTGCACGGAGAAGAGGGCTCCGATGATGACATCGCCGTCCATCCTGGCCACCGAGCGCTGAGACGAGGCCCCCGCCAGCAGCGCGCTCCCGCCGGGGCCTCCGCGCGGCGGGGGCATCTCCAGGACCACGGCCGGGAGGAGCAGCCACAGCAGCCGGAGCATCGTGCCCCCGCGGGTGCAGCCGGCCGCGCGGGGCGAGCACCCCGGGGCCGCGCGCCGCCCGGCTCGCCGCGCTCTGCGCCCCGCGCGCACGGGGCCCGGCGGGCGCCGCCGCCGCCTCCTTGCCCTCCGCTGCCTCCTCCTCCGGATCCTGCACGACCTCCTCCGCGCCCTGGAGGCGATTTCAGGGGGCTGCGAGGCCTCTTCTTTGCCGCTGCATCAAGGGAAACTGAAGAACGGGCGTCGCGGTGGCAGCGGTGAGCCGGGCGCTGCCATCAGAAGACGAGAATAAAAAGCCCCGTTATCAGGGAACTGTGTCAAAACTCCGAGTTCGGCGATGCTCGCGGTTTCCCTGTCCTTTTCATTTCAGCACAGCCTGACATCGGTGAAGGGGCAGCCCGGGGGCGGCTCTGGGCGGCGCCGAGCGCGCTGCGTCCTGCCCCGGGCCCGCCGCCCGCCCCCGCCTCCACTCCCGCGTCTCCCTCAGCGCGCAAAGCCCATCACCTTTCCAGACTTGGGGTGGGGGGAGGGAAGGGACGGGCAGAAGCCAGGTAGCTCAACTCAAGGGATTTGAAAAAATAAACTTTTTTTCCCCAGAAGAAATTTAGAAACTTCCAAAATAGAGGTAGAGACTCTACTTTGAAGTGAGAGGGACCCGGGGAGCCCCTTTTACTGTAACTCTGTGGGTTGACGAGACCCTGGCGTGCCGTCCAAGTAGTAACTATAAATTTGCCGGCTTGAGGAAAATCCATATGAGTTACTAAGGCAACGCGGGGTGAAGTCTCAGTCGGTTGGAGTTCGGTGCGTCCTCCCCTGAGAAGTCACACGCACCTTAGATATTCTGGGAGGAGGGGTGCAGCTCAGGTGGGCTGCTCCCCGCGACGGAGGGAGGGCTGCAGGGGCTCCCGCGCTCGCCCACCTGGCGCCCCTTCGCTGGGGAAGCGAGGCGGGAGCGGCGGCGGCGCGGGGCGCAGGCTCGGCCCCGCCGCCAGCACCCTGGACAGCGCCCGGCCGGCGGGGCCGCTCCCGCAGGCCTGCGCCGCGCTCCCCGCGCCGGCGCCCGCCCGAGCCCGCCGCGCTCCCGCCTCCCCTCCCCCCGCTCTCCGCACGCACACGGCCCGCTCGCCTCCCCGCCACCCGCACTTTCTGCTCTCAGCCCCGCAGCCCGCGCTCCTGCAGGTAGCTCCAAACCCACCCGCTCCGGGGCCCCAGCCGCCGAACCCCCGCCGCCCGCGGGGCTGAAGTTGGCTCGCCTCGCGCCCTGCCCGGCTCCCTTTCTCCTCCAGGTGGGAGTCGGACGAGGACCTGCGGAGCCGACCGCGAGCGAGGGCAGGGGGAGGCCGGCCAGGGCGGGGGGACGACCCCGCGCCGGGGTCCCGAAGCCTCGCGGGGATGCCGGCTGGAGCAGCGCGGCCACCGGGATGCGCCGGGGACGCGGAGGCAAGCCCACCGAGGCGACTGCGCCTGCCGCCGGGGGCGCGCTGCCCCGCGGGGAGGGGTCCGCTCACCTGAGGCTGCCGGGAGGGTTTGGCCTCGGCTCGCACCTGCGTCGGGGTGGACCGCGCTGGGGTTCGGGCCGGAGCCCCGCGGCCGCGGTCGGCTCGCCGGCGCCCAGCTCCGACCCCGCGCGGATGCGCTCTGGGCTGTACGCGAGTGCCCTCTCGCTTCGGCGATATTTTACCGCAAGGAGAAATAGGGAGGCAGGGGGAGGGGAAAGCGGGTCATCCGAGGCTTGTCTATTATCTCATGCACGAACCCCAGTCGCTTGATGAAGGGGGTGGGGGGAGCCGGGGAGAAGTGGGGGCTCTTCATTCCTCCACTAGTTAAGGCAGCAGCCGGAGCGGGCGAGAGGCGAGGCAAACGCCTCAGCCGCGGAGGGGGGGGGCGCTTTTTTAAATATATTTCAGGGACCCAACTACATTTTCTCGCTGGAATTAAAGCCCTGCCGAGGGAGGCAGTGTAAATACGTGTGTGGCAGCTAGGAGAAGGCTCTACTCGCAGGTTGCTAGGAAAACGCGAAGAGGCCTCGTGGGGTGGGAGCGGCCAGGAGGGGCGCGCCTGAGTCAAGGTGAGACCCACGAAGAGAGGCGAGCTCGGCTGCGTGTTCCAGGTCCAGACGGAACTCGGTGGAGGATGAGTCAGGTCACGGGAAAACCCTGGGTGCAAAACACCCATCCAGACCCCCTGCTGGCTGCCCTCACCTTCCTGCCAGGGCTGCAGGGCTGCTCTCTGCTGTGTGGACGTTGGAAGTTAAATCCCACCTCTGAGCAGAAGGTGAGGGGAAAGACAGGGGCCCGGGTGCCTCCCCAACCTGCTCACACCTCAAGGAGCAGAGGGGTCTGCAGACCCTGTGCCCGGGGAGGTGCCGCGGCAGGCTGGAGCGCGGGCCACGGCGGCGATTGTCCATACACTTCAGTGGGGTCCACACAACAGAGGCAAGAACTGAAGCTCTTTCCCTTCTGATTCTGGTCTTTCTGCACATGTCAGATCTTCTGGATTTTTCTTCAACAACCTAAAGAGTATAGCATCTTTTTTCTCCTTCCACAAAGAATGCCCTGAACCAGGTGCACACTAGTTAGACTCATTTCTGGAAGTGACCTCATATTTACTGAAGGAAAATGGGAGGAGGTAAGTTTCTGTCTGGACACACAGGGCAAAACTGGCCCCCACCAGTGCCCCAGGAAGACTTGTAAAAAGAGCTTGCCATTGGCATCCCCAGTTCCCTGAGCCTCCAACCACTGGTGGTTACTGCCTCCCACCGCCATTTAAGCTGACATTTTAGAAAATGGCATTCTAGTAAGATAAGCCTTAAGCATGACCTTCCTGGAATATTTCATGGGTATCGTGAGTGTGCAGAGATTTCTATGTATAGATAAGGCAATAATCATGACTTGCAGCCTTAGAGAATATAATACCTCTGAAGGCCACATTTAGCGTCAATATGTGTTCCTTAGGGCTGAATATTTTTAATAGATCACATGGATGGCATTTAGGAAGAAACTCTGCTACTGAAGAATAATTAAATGTTCAGGAGTTGTTCTCAAATTCATGTCACAGTCCAAGTAAAAACTACACTTACAGGGTAGCTGGAATATATCTTTTTAAAGAGGATGAATTTGGGAAATATAAATACCAGAATTACAGGTATCAACTATATTTTCGAGGTAGTGTGAGGGTTTGGAGCTGTATGTGCCCCAGGAAATCATATTCTTAAACTGAATCCGTTCCTGTGGGTGAGAGCCATAGTAAGGAGGATTTTTGATGAGGTGGCTTCAGTTACATTGTGGCCCACCTCAAACAGCACGGGTCTTATCTTATTACTGGAATTCTTTTTAAGTGGAATGAAATTCAGACAGATAGAGAGAAAACCACAGAGTAGCAGCCAGAAGCTGAAAATCAATGGAAGCCCGAAGAGAACAGAGTCCAGGAGAGGCTGCCATGTGCACCACCAGGTGACAGAGGAGCCCTGGACCAGGGATGGCCGCAGACAGCCCCAGAATGCCTCAGACTCCGCAGAGAAAGTATTGATGATGCCTTGATTTAGACTCTCTCTTAACCTCAAAACAGTAAGCAAATAAATTTCTATTGTTTAACATGACCCATTCCATAATATTTGGTTGAGAAGCCTAGGAAACCAAAACAGGTAGTAAAGAAAAAATAAGTTCAAACTTACATTCAATGTGAAATTATCAGTTTAATTTAAGACCAAGCTTTAGAATGGTAAAAATAAGACAATAAAGCATTAAGAAAGGAAAAGACAAGATCACCCAAATATACTTCCACTCTCTGAAAATAAAGCCCTTACCGAGGGAGGTGGAATATAATGCAGGTGCAACATCTAAGGATGGTTCTGTTAGCAGAACTGGAGAGACTAAGAAGGGGATGAATTATGTACAACTGAAAAAATAAGAGTTCCCTGAGTGTGAAAGGGGTGAGAGTCCAGCAGTGCTGTCATTATGAATATTTATTCAGTGACCATAAGGCAGCATATTACACTCAATATGTGATGTATAGCAGGGTAAAAAGGAGTTAACTGTATTTCAGTTTGGGAAATCTATTTCATGCAAAGTGCCCTGGAGGGAGGCTAGGTAAAGGAATATCTGATGCATTATTTCAAGATGATGGTTTAATTGGCAGCTGTAACAATAAGGACAGCAGATACTCACCATTCTTCTATGAGAATAAAACAACTAATACTCATTTTTAAAACTGTGGTCATTCTCCTTAGAAATGTGTGGACAACTCATTGCTTTCCAGCAATATGCACGTCATGGAGGAACTGGTCTAGATTGGCAATGAGCCGGAGGAGGTGATGTTTCCTCACAAAATCAGTTGAAAACTGCAGTCTTCAAATGAGAAAGGTAAAAGCTGAAGGGAAATATGCATAATGGGAATAAACTCATTATTGAAGAAGCAGTACTGCCTGAAAACAGAAATGGGGTCAAAGAAGGTCTTCGTGGAAAATTGATGTGTAATCTATTTCTAAAGGAATATAATGGATGTTTAAGGTACGTCGTGGAGTGCAAATATCATGTTTTTCCATAAAATATTGGGCCCCATGGACAAATGATTTGATCTATTAAGACAGTTCTTGCATTCGTATATGGGTTCAGCAAAATCATTCAAGAACCACTGAGAATTCTCAGTTTACTTCTCCATTTGCATTATCTACATGGCTTAAGCCAAGAGGAAAGTCACCATGTCTTCAGCGGACTTCAGTCTAAACCAAAGACAACCCAAATGGTAAAAGTTAACCTCTTCCTTTAGAAATAGAAGGCATTTTAATAAGAGTCAGCTGAGTAAGGACATAAAATCTTTTTAAAAGGTAAGAACTAAAAGAAGCCATACTTAATTCAGTCAATTATTTATTAATCTGATTAATTAGGCATGACAATACATGTGGGGCTAGGACCAAAGGCATCAGCTTTCACAGCAGTTAGAAGCCTTCCATGGCTCTGTGAATGCCTGAAGATAGACCCGGAAAACAAATATTTATCCTCAAAATGTTCTGTCACCGCTGTCCAAGCATTTATTGTCAAAACATTAAAATTCACTTGAGGAGAAAAAGGTAAACACAGTTCTTCTGGAAGCTCAGTGGAGGGCTGTAATTGTTACCTGATTTATTCCCTGCTGGATCCCAAGTGCCCCAAACAATGAGAGGTACTCAAATATTTGCTAGACAAGTGTTTGGATACAAGAACATCATCTTTCTCAGAGAAAGAACATCAGCCTTTCTCTAAGAATACTAAAGCCATGCACTTTGCAGAATTTTTCTAATTTATTCTTCATATAATGTAGGGACGGTTATTATTTTGCAACTATTTCTCAAGTGCAAGTAAATAGATAAATTAGCATTAAAATATTTAGAGCCATAGTTACTCCACAAACTTTATCACAATTGAACCATCAAAATTTGTTCCAAAGGTGAAAAAACCATTTCTATTGTTGCAATGCATACATTAACTTACAGCAAGATAAACTTGGAAATTTTATGAAAGTTAAAAAGAAGGTAAACGTAAATGCAATATAGCCTTTTACCCACTGTTGCAGCTATCTGATTTGAAACCAACCATTTAAGAAGATCCACAGAACATCATATGAGGTGGGTAAAATTATTCTGGTCTGATGTATGGGGAAATTGGGGTGCTGAGAGCCTGTTCCTTGCCTGTGCTCAGAGAACAAATTAGTAGCAGTTCTATATCATGCTATCTATATTCCAAATTCATACATTGAGTGTGAAAAAGAATTGACCCTCTGAACTGAGCTAAGTGTTATTTCTAGTCTTCCTTGAGCTTCGAACTGATGCTATCTCATCTCAGAAAATGCTTAAGTAATTAAAAAATGAATCTGAATTCCTTTCCTTTGGGCCTTTCATCTGTTGAGGGCATAAGTATTACAGGTGATTGTTCTCTTTGCTTAAAATAGCTGTCTTTTATAACAGTTCTAATAAAGGCAGTAACCTACTTGCACAGTCTCACAGCCAACTTTTGAACAATTAAGCGAGAAAAGTATCTAAACTTTCAGATCCAATAAAAGCCTTCATTAGAAAAGGTTTTATCTTACTACTTTCACCTACACAACAAATTAAATTATTACTCCTGTTTAAACAGCAATATATTGTGAACCTGCTTCACTGTAACAGAACATGCCGCCATGATATTGCTCTGTATAAAACATTATCTTTTCAATACCATGGCTCAAATCCCATAACAGACCCCAGGTGCCAGCAGAATAAAGTCTAAATTCTTTAACCTGGCACCCAAAGCACCTTGCTTAGGGAGGGGGCCCATGGAAATAAAGCAAGAATTATTCATATCCAACCTTCCCTTCCCTAAATTGGGGTGGGGATGGGGAGCAGACCAGAACATGAGAAACCAGACTCAAATATAGCCGAGGGGTTATTGGAATAGTGAAGGCATATTTTGAAATTCCCTAGGTAATTCTGATGCATCTTCTGGTTTAAGCTCCATTCAGGAATTCATCCCATTCTCTACTCCCACACTTTTTCTAGACAAATAAGCCTAACATTTCCATGCCCCAACTCACACCACTAGCTCCACAAAAAAATATCCACCCACCTTTTATTTCTTTTCTATGTATTTGCTCTTCTGAAAAGTTCACTTCAAATTCATCTTATCCATGAAAGTTTCCAAGTCTGGAGGAAATCCTGAGAAAGTGCTGTTTTGGGACTCTTATATGAAATGAGACTATAAAGTAATATTACTGGGTTTTTTTTTCATATTTGTGTTTTAACTGGTCTTATTCACAAATGCCTTGGTTACTTGCAAAATAATGACTTAACTATGTTGCCATGAATGAAACAATTTTTGGAATATTTATGAAAGTGCTTTCGGAAACTGAAATGCATTATTTTTAATATTAATCAGGAAATAATCATCCTTTGAGGGTGGATTTAATTTCCTGGGAATGAACAATCATCATCAAAACTCTTGAATAATAAAAAGTAATCAAGATTCTTGAAGGGCTAAAACTCAGTTTTCTTCACAGTTGAGTCCCCAGTACCTAAAAGAGAACCGAGGACTCAATAAAAATTTGTTGAATGAATGGATAACTTTAAGATTGAAAAATGAGGTGTGATTCTGAAGAAATTATATTTCTTTGTCTCTAAAGGCAATTCTGAAGGGTGACTCCAAAAGCATTTGAGCAATTGCAATATCATTGCTTTCTGAAGGGAACATAATCTCTTGGATATAAAAATATGAGTGCATTTTAAAATATTCACCATTATTTTAGACACATCTTTTTTTTTTTTAAGATTTATTTTATTTCTCTCCCCGTCCCCCCCTCCAGTTGTCTGTTCTCTGTGTCCATTTGCTGCGTGTTCTTCTTCATCCGCTTCTGTTGTTGTCAGCGGCACCAGGAATCTGTATTTTCTTTTTGTTGCATCATCTTCCTGTGTCAGCTCTCTGCGTGTGCGGTGCCATTCCTGGGCAGGCTGCACTTTCTTTCGCGCTGGGCGGCTCTCCTTATGGGGTGCACTCCTTGCGCGTGGGGCTCCCCTATGTGGGGGACACCCCTGCGTGGCACGGCACTCCTTGCCTGCATCAGCACTGCATGTGGGCCAGCTCCACACGGGTCAAGGAGGCCCAGGGTTTGAACCCTGGCCCTCCCATGTGGTAGGTGGACGCCCTAACCACTGGGCCAAGTCTGCTTCCCCATAGCTTTATTTTAGTACTTATTTAAGAAATACCTGAAGGGAACTGATGTGCCTCAGTGACTGAGTGCTGGCTTCCCACTTACGAGGTCCTGGGTTCAATCAGTAGGCCAGCTACCTAAAAAAACACACAAACAAAAAGTAGTTAATAAAGGGAAGCAGATGTGGCTCAAGTAAATGGGATCCCATCTACCATATAGGAGGTTCAGGGTTTGATGTCTGGGCCTCCTGGTGAAGGCAAGTTGGCCCGTGTGGCGAGCTGGCCTATGTAGAGTGCTGGCCTGTGTGTAGTGCTGGTCCTTGCAGAGAGTGTCTGCAACCAAAAGAGACACAGAGGAGAGACAGTAAGAGATGCAGCAGACCAGGGAGCTGAGGTGGCACAAGAGAATGCTCACCTCTCTCCCACTGCAGAAGGTCCCAGGATTGGTTCCCAGAACTGCCTAATGAGAATACGAGCAGACACAGAAGAACACACAGTGAATGGTCACAGAGAGCAGAAAACAGAGGGAATAAATAAATAAATAAATAAAATAGTTAATAAAATATAAAACAGCTGATCATCTATGATCCAAGTTTTATTTTTAAAAGGCATTCAAAATACATCTAGAACTAACTAATATTGGCAAGAAAGTACATCAATATATTAATAATAATTGGCTATAGGTGGTATAATAATTTCATTTTTCCCTTTTCTCTCCTAATATTTCTATAATATCTATGTATTAATTTATTAATTTATTTTTTAAAGATTTATTTTTTATTTATTTCTCTCCCCTTCCACGCTCCCCCTGCAGTTGTCTGCTCTCGGTGTCCATTTGCTGTGTGTTCTTCTGTGTCCGCTTGCATTCTTGTCAGTGGCACTGGGAATCTATGTCTCTTTTTGTTGCGTCATCTTGCTGCGTCAGTGCTCTGTGTGTGTGGCACCAGTCTTGGGCAGGCTGCACTTTTATTGCGCTGGGTGGCTCTCCTTACGGGGCGCACTCCTTGTGCGTGGGGCTCCCCTACATGGGGGACACCCCTGTGTGGCAAAGCACTCCTTGTGTGCATCAGCACTGAGCATGGGCCAGTTCACCACACGAGTCAGAAGGCCCTGTGTTTGAACCCTGGACCTCCCATGTGGTAGGCAGATGCTCTATTCCATTGAGCCAAATCCACTTCCCATTAATTTATTAAAATATTACACTAAAATATGAAAGAATCAAATTCTTGCCAAAGAACCTCTACTAACCGATTGGCTTGGCGAATCACGCTTACTAGGTCATAGCTGCTATCCTCACCTGCCTCATTCACCACAAAGATACTCAGTTACCCCTTCATGTGGTGACCTGCCTTGAGGATGGCAGACACCATGGTGAGCAAGACACAGCCTTGGCCCTCCAGGAGCTTAGAGTCTAGTGGGAAGCACAGCTAGTAAACAGCCATCCAGAGGGGTGTGGAAATGACCATCACAGGGAACGCCCGAGCACCAGGGAGCACAGAGGAGGACACCGGCTCCAAAGGGCAGGAGATGCTTCCCAGGGAAAGCGGCCTTGAAGCTGAGACTGAAAGGCACGGGAGTCATCCAGGTGAGGAGGAGGAGAGGTGAATGGAGTTGTGCCACTTCAACGGAAATATAAAAGGCTTGGGAAAGTCAACACAGAACGCAGCGGAGCATGATGGGAAGGAGGGAGGGCTGGTAACCACAGCAAGCACCGGGAGTGGTGGAGTGATGGAGCGAGGGCAGCAAACAGCCCGGAAGAAGGCCAAAGCTGGTGAGGGAAGGAGGAACAGCAGGAGGGACTCTGACTAATTAAAGAGAAATTATGGACCTGGAAAAGAGTGGGAAGCAAGGAGAATAGTTAAGAAGCTATTGGACAATAAAGCTTCTAGGAGAAAACCTGGAAGAGTGTCTTTGCAATCTGGAGGTAGGAAAAGATTTCTTAGAACACAAAAGCACTAACCATAAAACAAAAAAAATTATAAATTGGACTTCATCAAAATGAAGAAGGCTGCTTCTCAGTAAACCTTACTAAGAAAGTGAAAATATAAGACACAGGTGGTGCAATAAGAACAAGGCCTAGAGTAGCACTGTGCCTGGGAGTTTCCTCCTGACAGCCTTCATGTTACTCAAATGTGGCCACTCTCACAGCCAAATTCAGCATGTAGATGCAGTGCATTCCCCCCAGCGAGGGACATGACACCCGGGGATGAGCCTCCCTGGCACCGAGGGACCACTACCACATACCAGCTGAAGATACAACTAGAAAATGACCTTGAATTAAAGGTTCAATACGGATCAGCAGAATATCCCTGTCTACATATAATAACATGACTTCAAAATGCTGATTGACCTAATGTAAGGGGGAAATGGAAAGGAGAAATGAGATTATAAGGCTATGAGTCTCTAAAAAAAGTCTGAAGGTTGTCAGAAGGAATGCCCTTATGCACAACTGAGCAGAGTCTGAGAGACAGATAAAGTAGATACAACCCCAGGTATTGGTTCTTTTGAGGGATAAAGAGACCCACGGGTTCTACGGTCATGGCAGATGGGGTTTACTGCCACGGCAGATGGCCCTTCTTTGGAGCTGGTGTTTCTGCGTGATGGAATTGGACTCAGAGGGGATCTCTTTTCACAGGACTTCCATGCCACTTTATTGGAATTGTAATAGGTGCTGGGGTTTAAGATAGATTTAGGGGATTTGAAACTCTGGACTGATAATATGACACCCAGGCCCAGAGCCTCAACAGACTTCAGCTCCTACACTTTGATTTATTGAACTTACCCCACTCAGCTAACATTGAGTTGAAGAAGGTCAACCACCACACCATGGAGCCTAGAGTGTCTACAACTGAAAGCAGGAGGAGTGCATCCAGTATCCATATGGAATCTAAGCCCCCACTTGACATAGATGTGCAATGGACACAACTAATCCAATGTCCACAGAGAAAATGTGGAATGGGTGTGGGAAGGGTAGCCATGGTGGCTGCTGGGTTTGGGGAATGGGAGGAAGAGATGAGATGTGGAGCCGGTTTCGGGACGTTGAGTTGTCCTGGGTGGTGTTTCACGGACAATTACGGGACATTGTAGATCCCCCCAGGGCCCACTGGATGGAACGTGGGAGAGTGTGGGCTATGATGTGGATCATTGACTATGGGGTGCAGTGATGCTCAGAGATGTACTTACCAGGTGCAATGGATGTGTCACGATGATGGGAGCGAGTGTTGCTGTGGGGGGGAGTGGGGGGTGGGGGCGGTGGGGTTAAATGGGACCTCATATTTTTTTAATGTAATTTTTAAAAATAAATAAATAAAAAAGACACAGGTGGGAAAATATACATGCGACAGTTATAGAGATAGAGATGATAAAGTGATGTATCTAGATGATAGAGAGAACTCCTATAACTCTGCAGTAAAATGACTAATAGCACAATTTTTTAAAATGGACAAAAGGCTTGAAGAGACCCTTAAATAAAGCCTATATAAGAAAGTCTATATAAACAAAGTCTATATAAAAACATGTTTAGCATGACTAATGAGTCATCAGGAAAATGTGGATTAAAACAACAAGATATCGCCACTCCCACACTAAAATTATAAAGATTATGGAGATTGAAAGTTCCAAGTGGTGGCAAGGATATGACACACACAGAAATAACATAAATTGCTGTGCAAAATGGATCAAGAACTTTGAAAAATATGTGATAATTTCTTAAAAACTTAAATATATACCTATCCTATGGTTGAGCAATTTTACTATTTACCTAAGAAGAATGATAAACACGTGTCCAAAAAAAAAGACTTTTATAAGAATGTTCATAGAAGCTATACTCATAAAAGACAAAATTGGAAACAATTTTGTCAATGTTCATTGACAAGAAAATAGATTAAAAAACTGATGTATATTCATAGAATGGAACACTACTCCACAATAAAAAAGGAAAAATTATAGATACACATAACAAATAGGTGAATCTCAAAAATATTAACTAAAAAAAACAGAATACATACTGTTTGATCGCATTTATATATAAAGTTCATTGATAGGCAATCTAATCTATACAAACAGAAATCAGAAGAGTGATCTCCTTTGGGTGAGAGATTAACAGGAAAGCAGTGTAAGGCAGTTTTCTGAAGATAGACATGTTCTATATTTTGATTGAAGCATTACTTACACAAGTACATACATTTGTCAAAACTCTGGGAATCACATGCTTAATAGCTATGTATTTTACTCTATGTAAATGACTTCAACTAAAAAAACAAGTTTTTGCAATTATTCGAAGTGGGTGATGATGAACTAAACTAAAGTATTGCCAGTGAGGGTAGTAAAAGAGCAACACTTAGAGAGAGCTATAGAAATGGGAGGCTGTGGAGACTGAGTAGGAAAAAGACACAAAAAAAGTCTCCCCATTTTGGAATTTAATGCAATTTAGCAAATAGTTGTGCCATTTGCTGAAATAGGAAACAGGTGGAGGTGTGTTGAGGGGTAAGAGAGGGGATGAGTTCCATCTGAGATACACTGAAGCGCCTTTGAGAGATCCCAGGGGAAATGCTCCCATAAGCAATCATGTATACAATTTCATGGGTCAGAAGTGAAATGTTCACCAGAGAAATATCTGTGGGGTGCCTTGGTATAAATTAAATCACAAGAGTCAATAAACTGACCATGGAATATATAAAGTAAGAAAGAAAAAAATCCCAAATATTGTAAAAGCAGAGAAGGAAGTGCCCACAAACCTAGCTGATAAGGAGCAGCAAAAATAAGTAAAAAATAACCAATGTGATGCCAAAGAAGTGGTGGGAAAGTTTCCTTCAAGAAGGAGAGAGTGGCCAAGCGTGTAAGAGCTGAAAAGAGAGGTAAGGAAGCAAAGAACCAAAAATGGTTTGTACATTGGATTTATCAAAAAGTAGCTCAGAGGTGACATTTCAAATAATGGTTCTATGAGGAAGAATGGCCTTCAAATGGGATGGGAATGGGAGTGAGGAAGCAGAGAAAATGAATCTCATAAATCTTTCCAAGTTCTGATTGCTTAGAAGGAGGAAGGTAGCAGCTGGAGAGTGATGAGAGTTCAAGGCATTTTGTTTCCTTTTTCCTTTTTATCAAGTGGGAAAATTTAGAATGAGGGCCTTGCTGGTGGAAGAGCTGGAGGAAAGGGGGGAGCTTCAGATGCAGAGGATAGGATAGTAGAGGGAGGTCTGAGAGGAGGGATGTGCTGGGTCCGGGCTCGGATGGACGAGCACGTGCTGCCTGCAGGTGGAAGGCGGGATGCTTCTTCCCATGGTCCAGCTGAGATCATCTCCTCGGGCAGGCTGAGGGGCCATCCCTCCCACCTGGAGCACCCCCCGCTGCAGTCCTTTCTGCTCTGTGTTTAGCTTCGTCGCTTCACGAGTCCTTACTGCGCTGAGCTGGAGCAGTGCACCCAAGACAAGCATTCTTCAACTTCATCCCTTCCTGTGTGTGTGAACCCACAGTAAGTAGGACCTTTTGAGGAGGCAACTTCAGTTAAGGTGTGCCCAACTCAGCGACGATGGGACTTAATCCTGTTACTGGAGTCCTTTATTTATTTTTTTAATTCTTATTTATTTATTTCTCTCCCCTCCCCCCGCCCCAGTTGTCTGTTCTCTGTGTCCATTTTTGCTGTGTGTTCTTCTTTGTCCGCTTCTGTTGTTGTCAGTGGCACAGGAATCTGTGTTTCTTTCTGTTGCGTCATCTTGTTGTGTCAGCTCTCCATGTGTGCAGCACCATTCCTGGGCAGGCTGAACTTTCTTCCGCCCTGGGTGGCTCTCCTTACGGGGCGCATTCCTATGTGGGGGACACCCCTGCGTGGCACAGCACTCCTTGCGCCCATCAGCACTGCGTGTGGGCCAGCTCCACACAGGTCAAGGAGGCCGGGGGTTTGAACCACAGACCTCCCATGTGGTAGGCGGATGCCCTAATCACTAGGCCAAGTCCGCTTCCCTGGATTCCTTTATAAGCAGAATGAAATTCAGACACACACAGAGAAAACCATGGGAAGCTAAAAGTCAAAAGTCAGTGTAATCCAATGAAAGAAATTGTATCATTGATGGGGAGACAGTGGCCACAGGAGTTGCTGAGGGCAGGGAGAGGGAAGAAGAGGTATAATATGGGGCATTTCCAGGACTTGAAGTTGTCCTGAATGATATTGCAGGGACATTGTTTATCCTGCCATATCCCACTGGATGGACTGGGGGAGTGTGGACTACATTGTAAGCCATGGTCCATGTGGTGTGGCAGTGGTCCAGGGTGTGCTCACCAAATGCAGTGAATGTGCCTCACTGAGGAAAGGGGATGCTGATGTGGGGCGGGGGGAGTGGGTATATGGGAACCTCTTATGTTTTTTAACGTAACGTTTTGTGTGATCTATTTATCTTTTTTAAAAAAGACAATAAAAAAATTTTTAAATTTAAAAAACATCAAAAGAAATTTTAAAAGAGGGGGAAGAAAAAAAGTCAATGCCATCCAGAAGAGAAAGGAGAGGACAGAAGGGGTTGTTCCATGCATTGCCAGGTGAGAGAGGAGCCCAGGACCAAGGATCCCTGGCAGCCAGCCCCAGAACACCAGTCTTTGGGAAGAAAGTATCCCTTTGATAAGGTCTTGATTTGGATTTGACTTGGACGTCTCCTGGTCTCAAAACTCTAAGCCAATAAATTCCCATTGTTTAAACCAGCCCACTGCATGCTTAATTGCTTGAGCAACCAAGGAAATTAAAACACATACCATCAATTCCTAAATACTCAGCTTCTTCCATCTTAAAGGAAAAAAAAAAGAGAAACCTTTCCCCCACTTGCCATTTCTCTCCATCTCCCTCCTCATTTCTCATCCCCTGACCAGGGTAATGTTTGGATAGTTTTTCCTATGCTCACTGTTTCCATTTCTTCACTGGAGAGTGGTAAAAATTGAGCCTAGAGAAGTAGAGCCTTATGTGACATGGCAAGAAGGTTGGATTTTATTTGCGTGATAGTGAGCCTTTGAAAAATGACATTGTAAGATTGGCATTTTGGACCAGTAACTCTGGCAGTGGAGCAGAAGACAACATTTAAGAGAACAATTGTTGACACAAGAATGCAGGTTAGGAGACCACTGAAAATGTTCATTGTATGTATGATTTAGAGAAGAGAATACATTTGAAAGCTATTTCAAACATCAAGCTGGAAGAACTTAGTGACTGATTGGATACAGATGGAAAAAACTAGAGAGGAGCTTAAGTATAAAGCACCTGGTAGATATTCACAGAGATCAAGCAGGCAATTGGAGCAATCCGCTGGGGACTCAGAGGCTTTATCAGAGTGAGTGATTACTCTCTAGATTCAACACACTACCAAAGTCCTAGAAAATAATACATACTAAATACATGTTTGCTGGCTGAGTATTCTTAATAATATCAACCAGAAGCCTGCTTAGAATTTG
Organism: Dasypus novemcinctus; assembly: GCF_030445035.2. NCBI lineage: Eukaryota > Metazoa > Chordata > Mammalia > Cingulata > Dasypodidae > Dasypus > Dasypus novemcinctus. The sequence continues at coordinate 125,057,364 of NC_080683.1, read as the reverse complement.
GAAGAACACCATTCACTGTGCCTTCACACAAGGCCATAACTTATTCTTTTTACAGCATATATGCCCATGTACATACACAAAGGATTCTCTAAACAAGTAACTATCGTTTGAGATTTAGAATTATCCTTCCCCAAGTGCCCAAACATAATTTCATTTTATAAGGAGAAAATTTGTGCCAATATCATTTATAGCCCGGTTATTGTTAAGATTTAAATTTTCCTATATATTCTGGAAGAGAGAAGAAACCCAAAATTAGTGAATGCTTCTTTTGAGCCAGCCCACTCTTATAGGCAAATCACAATCACTTACTCATTTAATATTAAAAATACCCATCCATGGTAGATGTTAATATACTCACCGCATATAGAAGAACGCTCAAACTCAAAAAGGTTAAATTACTTACCAAAAGTTATAAGGCCAGGAAAATACTCTGGAGTTGGCCCTAAGATGTGATTTGCATCGTATTTGGCATGCCCTATGGAGAGGAAAGCATTTAGGAGTCTTCTCAAATACTTTAGATACCTGGGTTTAGAAAATTCCACCTTAAAGAGGTCAAATTTACCAAGGCAGTTTGTCTATCCCAAGCTAGGGAAAATCAAGAGATCTATATTGTGCTAAGGGTGACATAGGAAAAAAGGCATCAGGGCATAGAACTGTGACATTCAAAGGTCTTACCAAACTTTTTCTCTAGTGTTTCTCAATACAAATATAGAAGACTCAGAACAAGTTCCTTTAAAAAGCCAAACAGTATTGTGTGCATTTCAGAGGAGCCTGCAGAAATACCACCGTGGGCTATCCTCAAACTCTGGTGCTGAAAGAGAAATTGCTTCTAAAAAGGGGCTATCCATCTAAGAAAGACTTTTATATGTAATTCTTCCAATTTCCTCAACATCTTTTACATTGGAGATATTTTTCAGGTCACTTTAATTCCTTGAGAATAAAGCAAAATATAAATCAACCAAATCCAAAGAGTAAATGGAGTCATTAATTCCACAAATCCATATTGCTTCCTTAACACAGCAGCTATTGGTCTTTTGATATACTCGCTACTAAAGAAATAGAAAGAATTTCTTGATAGGAAATCTATTGTCCTAGAAACCTTGGTGCTAGTGAATGATCCAAGTCATTAGACTCGTCACTTGAGTGTAAGTCTTAGATGCACAGCAGAGGACGTGGCCTTGAAATCTGAAATGAGAGCAGTCAAGGACCTCTCTAATCAGAAATTTATTTAAATTATAAAAATTACCAAGAAGTGTATTTCATTCTCAAAACACAAATTTAAAATCAAATCTGATATGAATTCAAGAGGAAAAAAAATAAGGAAAAGGGTCACCTAATAAAATATAATCAGTTGGGCTCGCATCTACCATATGGGAGGCCCTGGGTTCGCATCCCGGGGCCTCCTTATGAAGACACGCTCACTCACACACTGTGGAGAGCCGATGGCCCGCAAGCGCCACAGAATACTGCCGGGCCTGCAAGCACCAGGGAAAGCCGACTCAGCAAGGTGATGCAATGAAAAGGGAGACAAGCAAAAAAAAAAAATGCAGAAGAGCGTGCCGTGAACGGACACAGAGAGCAGACAGCAAGCAAGCCACAAGGTGGGGGATGGGATAAATAATAATACATACAGACACAGAAGAATGCACAGCGAATGGATACAGAGAGCAGATAGCACACAAAAAAGCCACAAGGTGGGGGATTGAAAAAAAAAAATATATATATATATATAACTCTACAAGAAGATTACCTAGGGAAAATCTTATATGTTCATTTGACATATATTAAATATAGTAAGGATAATAAGAAAAAATGAAAAATCTCTGTTTTTTACTGCTACATGTAAAAAGAAGCAGATAGTTAAAAAGGTAGAAGCACAGTGTTTGCAGTCAGCTCCATAATTTATTAATTGTGGGGCCATGAAAATTGACAGAGTCTCAAAAATCCCAGGTTCCTCATCAAGAAAATAAGAATATAATAATACCTATCCCAGTATTCTTGAGAATTAAAAGAAAGTACTTGGTAGAGGACTGACAAATAGTCTTCAATAGAAGTGATAGATATTGTTATCATTATTAAAAAGAATATATCAAATGACATCAATTATTTGTTAGGGAAGGATGCTCCTTGGTATCAGAGAAGGTAAAATCTGATTATAAAAGGTTCATTTTTGAATAGGAGTAATTCACTACTGTTCAAAATTTTCATGAAAAGAATTGTTTTGTAGGCTTAATAATAAAACAAGTTTCTATGAATTTATGAGATAACATTGACGTTCCATCAGGTGAAAAATGGACTCTAGCATGACCAAACCTGCTTAACAGTCAATATGCAATACTGCATAATTAATATAGTTGGGTACAGTTCATATTGATCTGGTGTCTGGCCCCAGCAAACCACACTGTCTGGTTTGGCTTGCCACTTATAAACCCAAAATTGTAGACTGAAATATGAGAATTTCTTAGAAGTCTTCCACATTTGTTGTAACTAATAATTTTTCATGCTTAAACCTCATTTTTTTCGTGTCCTAAAAATTTTAGTATACTTGTAGATGTTTTGATTACTTAAACAGAAAAATCTAATTAAATTATATCATTTCTATCTAGGTAATGATTAGGAAATCTATTGTCTTGAAGGTTGGTATTCTAAAACAGCTGTGGAAGTTATGAAAGTTAATTATATGATAGTAATGAGAACAATGGCCATTGTTGGGAGAGTGATGCTTATGATGGCAGCAGAAAAGAAGCTAGTGATAACTCCAAAATGTGTTGAGTGGGGAAGGAGGAAAATCATCAAAGGAGAGGAAGCACCAGAAAAGAATAAGAACACAGGAAGGATGAGATGTCCAAGAAGCTCAGGGAGATGAGTACCTCCAGAAGGAAGAAGGGAACAATTATGTGGAATGTCCCTTAATTGGTGTCAATTAAGATTAGAACTGAAAAGTGTCATCTGGATTTAACAACGTGGAGGTAATTGGAAGCCCTAGGAAGATCAATGTTGGTGAAGTATTGGGAGCAGAAGCCAGACTGGAGTGTTTTAAGTAGTGACTTAGCCATAGCAACACCCAAGAGGATCTCCAGACTAAGTTTTAGAATTAATAAGGGATTTCAGCAAGGGTGCTATATATAAAATCAAAATAATCAAAAACAATTGCTTTCCTAGATCAAGCAACTAACAGAAAAATCTAAACAAATTATATTTTTTAGATCTGAGTAAAGAAGGTAAATTGAATACATTTCATTTACTTTTGCTCCCTCTGTAAAATTCACTGAAATGACAATAAAGTAATTTTTAAGGCACAAATCCATAAGGCAAAGAGGACAGGAAATGAGAAGACAGCAAGGGAAAAAAGTTACAAAAGCACATAAAAGAATAGCAACTGAATGAGAAGATTCCAGCAAATTGAATCTTAAGTTGGCAGTCAGAAAATTCATAAACAATTTCAGTTATTGAACCAGGATCACAAAACTTAAAAAAAAAAACCATCATGAATATCTCCAGGAAAAAGAGAAACAAACAAGAGCAGTACACAGTGTTTATAAAGAACATTAATGGAATAATAAAAGAGATTTTGTAGAAGATCAAAACATGACAACTGGAAAAAAAGAATAGAACGTCTGGAAGAAAATGTTGAAGAAAAGAAAAAAGAAAAAGAGAAAAACTAAGAATATAAGAAGACAAGTCAAAGAGTCCTAAATTCATATCATACAAGTTCTGGAATAAAGGAAAATAGAAGAGAGGAAATCATCAATGAAAGCATTCAAGAAATTTTCCCAGATGTAAAAGACATAATTTTCAGATTAAAAGAATCTACTGAATGCCCAGCATTCTAAATAAAAATAAATCTATACAAGTTGTACCGTTATGAAAATTTAGAACATCAGGACAAAAAAAAATCTATAAACTTCCAGAAAATAGAAAAGAAAAGTAGACCCCATATGACAGATTGGAAGTCATATTAGTTTCAACAGCAACACTGAAAGTTAAAAAGGAATGAAGCATTCTCTAGTCAACCAAGATAGTGCCGTAAGATGCTACAGAATCCCTGAACAATTAGCAAAAACTGGCAGAGCCATCTTCCTCAGGACTCCAGAAAACAGTTAAAGTGTTGCAAAATTTGAGTGAATATCAAATCAAGAAAATACAGCTTTAAAAACTGGTAGGAGAATAGCCAGAGATAGCAGCTATGTACAGCAGGGGAGACAGACAAAGAGTGAGAGGTGAAACATTTTCTTGATTTTTTTGCCTGTTTTTTGTTTATTATTATTATTATTATTGAAATAATGAAAACGTTCTAATAATGATTGAAGTGGTGAATGCACAACTATGTGATTATACCAAATCCCATTCACTGTACACTTTGCATGAATTGTACGTTTATTAATATGTAACAAAAAATTTTTGTTTAAAAAAATGGTAGGAGAGTCTCAGGGTGCCCTTGCTGGCTGCTCCTCCACCCCCTCCTTGGTGTCAGCCTGCACTCCCACTGTGAATCCCTCACCCTGTTCCACAGGGAGGAGAGTACCCCCTGTGCACAAACTGGGGTGCATGTATGCTGGTGCCAGTCTATCGAGTGTCAGCCTGAGAACTGAACCAGGAAAATTGTCTCTGGATCACCCTTCCAGAACTTTCCTTGCAGGCATAAGCATCTGGCAGAGAGCTAAAGCAGAGTAAAAAACAGTTGCTAAAGCTGCCTGGGGCAAAGGATTACCTGCTTTAAGTCACACAACAAAGCAACTGTGAGGAAAGACAGTCTATTTCCTAGGGAGTAGAGGAGTCCTTCAAATGCCTGTAAATGAGGAAATTCCTAAGGCCAAGAACAAGCACAAGCCCAGAAAAAGACAGGCTCAGTAAAGACGGAGAGGACCCTGCACTCCACATTCACCTTGGGATGACCTTCTTGAAAAGAGGGCTAAACTCTGAAGGGCAGCACCAGCCAATGCAGAGCCAATTTTCAAAGACTGTGAAAGGTGTTTTCTGCAGGTTTATTTTCCCTACTTCCTGGTACACAAGGAAATCTCCATCATATTACTATCTCAATACACCTCTGAGACAAATTCTAAAGTTAACACTTTAAAATACTGAAATATACAGTGTACAATAAAATATTACAAGACAAACAAAGAAATAGGAAATTATGGTCTATCAGAGGTACATGGTAAAAGTCCAGAAACCATCAACAAAGAAGACCAGACTTTGTAATATCAGACAAAGACTTTAAAAAAATGATTTTCAATATGCTCAAGGAGATAAAGGAAAACACAGAGAAAGAAGTAAAGAATACCAGGAAAACAATGAAGGCACAATATAAGAATCTCAATAAAGAGATAGAAATTTTACATAAGGAATCAAATGTAAATATGCTAGAATTGAAGACTACAATAAATGAAATGAACAATTCCCTAGAAGGTTTCAATGGCAGATTGGAGGTAACAGAAGAAATAATAAGTGAACTTAAAGACAGGACAATTGAAATGATTCGGGCTGAGAAGAAGAATGAAAAAGAATGGGGGAAAAAAGTGAACATAAACTGAAAGACCTGTGAGATACATCAAGGGTACCAATGTACACATTACGGGAATCTCAGAAGGAGAAGAAAGAGAGAGAAGGAAGAAAGGAAGATGCAAAGAAATATTGGCAGAAAACGTCCCAAATTTAACAGAAGACAAGAATATGCATATTTAAAAATCCCAACAAGCCCAAAACAGAATAAACTTGAAGAGATCCAAAACCAGACACATAGTAGTCAAACTGTCAAATGTCAAGAACAAGGAGAAAGTTCTGAAAGTTACAAGAGAAAAGCAATGTGTTATATACAGGACATTCCAATAATATTAAATGCCAATTCCTTATCAGAAACCAGGGATGCAAGAAGGCAGTGGGACAAAATATTTGAAGTACTAAAAGAAAACAATAGCCTACCACAAATTTTATATCTGACTGGCATAAAATAAAAATGATGGAGAGATCAAAACATCCCAGATAAACAAAAGCTGAGGGAGTTTCATCACTAGATCTGTCCTACAAGCAGTGCTAAAGGGAGTTATTCAGACTTAAAGGAAAGGACACTAGACAGTGGTTCAAGGCTGCATAATTCAGTAAAGATCTCTGGTAAAGGTAACCATATGGGTAAATTTATTTTTATACTATTGTATTGTAAGTTGGTATGCAACCCCAATTTTTACTTCATACTGGTTCTAAAATGAAAATGCATAAAGAGTAATGATAAATCTATGGTTTTGGACATATAATGTACTAAGATGCAATTTGTGATAAGTACAGCAAAAAAGGTGGGTTGATGAAGGGATGTAGGAACAGTATATGTGCATGCTGTTGAAGTTAAGTTGGCACCAAGCCAAACACAATTGTTATACATTTAGGAGTTTAAATTTTAGCTGTATGGTAAGCACAAAGAAAATATGTGAAAATATATGTAGAAAGAAATGACAAGGGACTCAAAATGGTACAATAGAAAAATCAAATAAATATGAAAGTGGGCATTATTGAGAGAATTGAGAAATAAAAAAAGGTGTAAGACTTACAAAGAACAAATATGAAAATGGGAGAAGAAAGTCTTGTATTATCTGTAATGACTTTAAATATAAATAGATTAAACTCTCTGGTCAAAAGGTATCGATTGGTAGAGTGAATAAAAAAGCCTGACCCAACTATATTATATTTACAAGAGACTCTTTTTTTTTTTAAATAAACCATTTTATTTATTTACTTTTCAGTAAGTTTAAATCCTTGAGCGGTACAGCATCACACGGACTCGGTGTCCAGTGGCCTTAGCTGGAAGGCTGCTTTGGAACTTAGCACGAACCACGCCACTATCCCATGGGCACGAGTTACCTTTCCCCAGATCACGCTGGTTTGTTAGGTTTGCCGCCAGGAGTCGCTGTGTTGTTTTTTTCTTTGTACGCATAAACACATCTCTTGCCCAAATAGAATTCAGTTTCATCTCGGGCATAAACGCCTTCAATTTTAAGAAGGGCTGTGTGCTCCCTCTGGTTCCAAAGCCCCCGCTTATAGCCAGCAGAAGTGGCTTTGGACCACAGCCTTCCAGACATATTTGCCGTTTTAGAAGTCCTGTTCCCAGCAGGCCTCCACAGGCTCCAAGATGGCAGAAAGAGAACAACGAGCGAGACTCGTTTTAATTCAAAGACACAAGAAGGTTGAAAGTGATAGGATGGGAAAAACATATCATACAAATAGTAACCAAAAGAGAGCTTGGGAACTATATAATATCAGATAAAATAGATTTTAAGACAAAAATTGTCACAAGGGGCACAGAAAGTTACTATATAAATCTAAAGGGATCAATTCAACAAAAAGACATAACACCATAAATATAGAGAGACATAAGAGCAGAGTCCTAAAATATATGTAGCAAATATTGACAGATTTGAGGAGAGGAATGGACAGTTTCAGATTGATAGTGGGAGATTTCAATACTCCACTTTCAATATTGGATAAAAGAGTGAATGAAGATCAATACAGACATAAAAGAGTTGAACGATGTTATAATCAACCTGAGCTAACAGGCATTTATAGAACACTTCACCCAACAGCAGTAGAATACCCATTCTTCTCTAGTGCACATGGATTTATTCTCTAGGATAAACCATATATCAGGTCACAAAATAAGTCTCAACAAATTAAAAATATTGAAACCACATAATGAATCTTTTCTGACCACAATGGAATAAAACTAGAAATCAATAACAGTGGAAGAACTGGAAAATACACAAGTATGAGGAAATTAAACAATGCACTCTTTTCATTAGTTATTTGCCTATAGTTTCATTTTGTGTTTTTAAAAAAAGTTCACATTTCTCATGTTTGAATCTTCTATTGGGGATTTATGTAGTGTGAAGTGCAGAGCTAACTTTATATTTTTCCCCTTCTGATACTTAGGCAAGTTTCTCAACATTAATATGAATGAAACCATTCCTTCCCTAATGCATTTTGGTGCTTCATTTTCTGTTTAGAGTTGACCATAGCACACTAAATCTTTATGGCTAAGAGGTTTTGTTACACTTACCCATTTTGGCTCCCACATTGCTTGCCATGTTTGTCAGTTTGTTCTCAAAAGTATTGAGGCCAGCTGTGTTTTTATATAAATTATGTTTTTATGGAAATGAAAATAGTAAGTCTTTTCATTTCTTTGTCTCTTTTTATGCTTCTCTCAAGCTTTATAAAATAAAGTTTTATTGAAGTATATCATTCATACATGCATACACATAAACAATAAGTATACAGTAAAATTTGTGAATTTACAAAACAAACATGCATATCAGCATATAATGCTCCGATATATCTCTCCATCACCAATACCTTGCATTGTTGTGAAACATTTGTTATGAACTATGAAAGAGCATTGTCAAAATATTACTACTAACTATAACGCATATCTTAATTTGGTGTATTTTCCTTCCAACTCACCCAATTATTAACACTGTTTTACTATTGTACATGTGTTATAGTGCATGAGGGAACGTTCTCATATTTGTTCTGTTTTAATCACAGTCCATCTTCCACTGCAGAATTCACTGTGCTATACAGTCCCATGCTTTGTACAATCCATTCAATATGTACACTCAGTAGCACTCATTTTCAGTGCAGAGTTGTGTTCTCATCACTTCAGTCAATTTTAGAACATTTTCTATCTCCAAAAGGAAAAATCCCATACCCTCATATATCCCCTACTGTTGTCCCTTAGTATTGAAAAAATATCTTCTTGCCATTTGTATTAGTCAGCCAAAAGGATGCTGATGCAAAATACCAGAACTTGGTTGCTTTTTACAAAGGGTATTTATTTGGGGTAGGAGCTTACAGATACCCGGCCATAAAGCATGAGTTACTTCCCTCACCAAAGTCTATTTTCACATGTTGGAACAAGATGGCTGCCAACATCTACAAGGACTCAGGCTTCCTGGGTTCCTTTCTTCCTGGGACTTGATACTTCCTTCACTCAGGGTTCCTCTCTTCCTGAGACTTGCTTCTCTTTCCTCTGTGAGCTTACTTCCTGGGGCTCCAGCTTAAGGCTTCAGCATCAAACTCCAACATCAAAACTCCAACATCAAAAACTCTCAACTCTGTCCTTTGCCATGCCTTTTATCTGTGAGTCCCCACCTTTGGTGGGTGAGGACTCAACACCCTAATGATGTGGCCCAATCAAAGCCCTAATCATGTCTTAATCACACCCAGGTACAGACCAGATTACAACCATAATCCAATATCTATTTTTGGAATTCATAACCACATCAAACTGCTACACTCCACCCTCTGAATTCCAAAAAGACATTACAATATTTTAAAAAACTTAAATCAGTTACAATGTAAGTACTAAATCATATCACAGTCAATTTAAAGAAACACAACTTGTCCTGGGGCAAAGTCTTGTCTGATATAGACCTCTGAAACTTACAAAACAATCCATCTATTTCCAATGCACAAAGGGACAGACAAAAGATAAACATTTTCACTACAATAAGGAGAAATTGGGAAGGAAACATGAGTCACAGAACTTCTACAGTTCAGTTAACCTGCAGGGCATCCTCCATTGATTTCAGTCTGAGAGTCATTCTTAAGATGATGGTGTCTTCTCCTTGGTGCAATATGGGGACCCACCCTTTCCACAGTCTTACCTAATGGCCATTTTCTTGGTTCTGCCCTCATCAAGCATTTGGGTGTCAACCAAGCTCCAGACCTCACCCTCCAAGAGTGTTGGGGTAATTGCTACACCTTACCCACTCTTTGGGTTAGAGTCTTAAAACCCCCTAGTACAGTGATGTGAAGACAACATTCCCCCTAACCTTTGACATGCAAGCTCAAACCTCTCATAGCAATGAGTTGACCACCTGGCTTTCCCTAACCTTTGGCATGCAGGCTCAACCCTCTTAGTGCAATAAGTTGACCACCTGGCCTTCCCTAATCTATGGGGGACAGGTCCACCCCTCTCAGACCTGTGGGGTGCTGACATTAACCACCATAATCCTTAGGGAATGTGCTCCACCCTCTCTCTACCCTGGGGTAGCAAAACTCTCCCAGAACATTGGGTGGGAACATCTACCCTCTTCACCTAGTGGTACAAACTCACCCTCTCTGTACACATGGGTGGCATTCCTCCCTTGGCCCAAGGTGATGTCTTAATTCCAGATCTCAGCTTCCATGGTTTTCCTCTTAAAGCTGTTTCTCCTTCAGTCTCTCCTTTCCATATCTCTTTTAGTCTAAGCCAACAGTGGATTTGTTCATACAGTTCTCTCAAAAACCTTGTTGGTTTAGCATGCAAGAAGCAGGGGTCCAAGCTATCAGACAGTAACACTTTCCACAGGTCTTTCTGAGATAACTGCATCTTCAATCCTGATTTACAAGTTCCAAGTTTAGTTAAGTCCTCCAATGGGGCATGTTCTTCTGGGAACTTGATTTCCAGAGGCTTGGAATTTCCAGAATTAGTTTCTGTTTTCTTTGTGCCTGACAGTTCAGTCCTCAGTATATCTCTCTGATCTAGCATTTTGCTATAAGCTGCAAGCAGAAACCAAGCTGCATTCTCTGGGTTTACATTGGAAAGTTCTTCCGCTAAATGCCCAGTCTCACCATTTTCAAATTCTGCCTTCCATAAAACACCAGGAATTAATCTTATTAAGTTCTCTGCAACTTTAAAACATGGATTGCCTTTCCTCCAGTTTCCAAGAATAGTTTCATCATTTGCTTCTAAGACATCATAAAAAGTCTCATTAGCATCTATAGTGTCATCAACAGTCTTTTCAAAGCACTGTAGGTCTTTTCTTCCAAGCATCTCACAATTTCTCCAAAAAAATATCCCTTACCCCTTTATAAAACCATTCCAGCATTTTGGTAATTGCAAAAGCACTTCCCACTTATCAGTACCAAATACTGTATTAGTCAGTCAAAGGGGTACTGATGCAAAATATCAAAAATTGGTTCACTTTTACAAAGGGTATTTATTTGGGGTAGGAGCTTACAGATTGTAGGCCATAATGCATAAGTTACTTCCCTTACCAAAGTCTATTTCCATGTGTTGGAGCAAGATGGTTGCCAATATCAGTGAGGGTTCAGGTTTCCTGGGTTCCTCCCTTCCAGGGTCTTGTTTCTTTCTGGATTCAGGGTTCCTCGCTTCCGAAAGCTCCAGCTTCAGCATCAAATTCCAACATCAAAACTCCAACATTTAGAACCCTCAACTCTGTCCTTTGCCATGCTTTTTATCAAAGGTTGGGGACTCTATCCTCTACTGGCACAGAGGTTGACATAATTACTTAATCAAGTAAACCCATGAATCCAATATAATCTAATATGCCCAGAGGAGAAGATCAGTTTACAAACATAATCCAATATTTCTTTTTGGAATTCATCAATAATATCGAACTGCTGCAAATGGCTACTTTTTTTTCAATCTAACACAAGTTTGGAGAGGAAATGGAGAACTAGGGACACTCCTTCTTTGTTGGTGAGAATGTAAAATGGAGCATCTGCTGTGGAAAAGTTGGAGATTCCTCGGGATGTTTAGTATAGAATTACCATATGACATAGCAATACCATTACTAGATGTATACCAAAAATAATTGAAAGCAGGGATTCGAACAAGTAGTTTACTCACCACTGTTCATTGCAGAAATATACACAATTGCCAAAGGTTAGAAGTAACCCAAGTGTCCATCAAAAGATGAATGGATAAAAATGTGTGGTATATACATATAATGGAATCTTTTTCAACCATAAAAATGAATGAAATTCTGATACATGCTATGATGGTTAGGCTAATGTGTCAACTCGGCCAGGTAATGGTTCCCTGTTGTTTGGCCAAGCAAGCACTGGGATAATTGTAACACAAGGGTATTTCATGGACTTTAATCATCACAGATCTACAATCAACTGAGGAGCTTGCCATCAGCAGGTGGATGACATCTCATCCAATCAGTTGAAAGTCTTAAAAGGAGAAGTGATTTCAGCATTCAGAGAGATCCCCATCTCTACTTCAAATAGCAAACATCTCCTGGGAATTCAACAAGTACCTTCATAAAAGTCCTTGGCTTGCAGCCTGTCCTATAGAAGTTGGACTTGTACATCCCCATGGTCGTGTGAGACAATTTTACAAAATCTCATACTATTTACACATAACTCCTGTCAGTTCTGTTTCCCTAGAGAACCATGGCTAATACACATGCTACAACATGGACAAACCTTGAAGACAACATATTGAGTGAATTAAGCCAGATACAAAAGGACAAATACTGTATGATTCCATTTATATGAAATACATAGAATAAGGAAACCCATAGAGACAGAATGTAGATTAAGGTTACCACTTATAAGGGAATGGAGAGTTATTGCTTATTGCATACAGAATTTCTATTTGGAGTTATGAAAAAGTTTGATAATGAATTCTGGGGATTGTAGCACAACATTTTGAATATAATTAATACTGCTGAATTATATATTTGAATGTCAGTAAAAGGAGAAGTTTTAGATTGTATATATGTTAGCAGAATAATTTAAAAAGCATAGGATTGTACAACACAAGCAGTGAACCCTAATGTAAACTATGGACTATAGTAAATAGTACAATTACAATAACATTGTTTAATCAATTGTAACAAAGTTACCATACTAATGCAAAGTGTTAATAATAAGGAAAACTGCATATGTGAGCAGGGGTATATGGGAACACTGTATTTTCTGCATGATTTTTCTGTAAACCTAAAACTTCTCTAAATAAAAAAAAGGAGAGGGGCATGAGGCAATACCTTGCAATTCTGAAAGAAATTACACCTAACCAAGAATTCCAGTTAAACTATGAATAAACAGGGAGAATAAAGACATTTTCCAATATGCAAAATCTACCCCCCTCCTGCCCCATTCAACTTTCCTGGGAAAGGCACTGGAGGATGTGCTTCACCAACTTATGCAGAGAATAAGGAAAAAAGATAGCAGAGGAAATACAAAATGGAAGAGAGGTCAAAAAATCCCTTGGAATGATGGTCAAGGAGGATTTCGAGGTGACTGATGGCTGTAGCCAGTTAGCCACCCAGACAGAACAGGTCTGACATCTCAATGCAGGCTTTCCACAGGATGATGAAACATATCACTTTCTGCATCTGGATGTCCTCAGAAAAGATTCAGAGACTGATTTGGGGTTCACTTAATAATCAATCTATCAAAAATCTATGGAAAAATAAAAAATCCTCCTCCCAAAAAATAAGAATGATTCACTTCAAGAAAAGCAAAAAGTCGTGCTTAAAGGAAAAGCAATCATAATGAAATAATACAGCTCAGCTGTAGATAGTACTTATGTGTTCATGATGAAATAAACCCTGAAAGGTAATCTAATAAAAATTATGATACAAACTACTGGCCAGGATTTGGAAAGTGAAGGTGTATGGTGGGGGTCAAGCAAGAGTAGGAAGTCATTAGAGAATTTATAAAATGGAAAAACCATGAAAGTAATGATAGAAGCATATATTAGTGTATTAGTCAGCCAAAGGGGTGCTGATGCAAAATACCAGAAATCAGTTGGTTTTTATAAAGGGTATTTATTTGGGGTAGGAGCTTACAGATACCAGGTTATAAAGCATAAGTTACTTTCCTCACCAAAGTCTACTTCCATGTGTTGGAGCAAGATGGCTGCTGACGTCTGCCAACGTTCAGGCTTCTTGGGTTCCTCTCTTCCTAGGGCTTCCTTCTTTCTGGTCTCATGGTTTCTCTCTTCCTGAGACTTGCTTCTTTTTCCACTGTGTGCTTACTTCCCAGGGCTCCAGCTTAAGACTTCCGCATCAAACTCCTACATCAAAACTCCAACATTAAGAGCTGCCCAACTCTGTCCTTTGCCATGTCTTTTATTTGTGAGTCCCTACCCACCAAGGGGTGGGGACTCAATGCCCTACTGGCACAAGAGGTTTACCTGCTTACTTAAGTAAACCTCTGAATCCAATATAATATAATATGCCCAGAGGAAAAGATCAGCTTACAAACAAATCCAATATTTCTTTTTGGAATTCATACCTACATCAAACTGCTACACTTAGCCATATGGAATTTAATACCAAAAAAAACACAAAAGTCTAATAAGTAAATAAGTAAAGATATATGAATACATATTTACTAATATACTTCATATCTTTTATCTATAAGATACAAATATATTAGCTATTGCATAATAAAAAATTTAAACAGTGAAGAAAACACAAGTTAGAGAGAAACAAGATGTTCTCTCAAAAAGCTCGAGAGGAAAAAAAGAAGAGATAAGGAGCTGGAAGAAAATGTGCAGCTGAAGGAGATTTTATTAATGAGAGATTCTAGGGAGTGAGAGGAATCATCCAAAAGAGAAGGAAATGCTGAAGATGCTGGAGAAAAGGGGACAGCCAATGGATTGAGGCTTCTGAGAGTATGAAGGGAGTATGGTCCCAAGCAGATGCGGTGGAATTTGCTTTGGAAAACAGCCCCTCATAATGTGAGACAAGGTAGAAAGAATACAATTCAGAAAGTTCGTAGATTTGAAGATCTCTGCATTCTGGAAAGCTACTGAGAACATTGCAGATGGAGGAGAAAAAAGAGATAGAATGTTGGAGGTGAATGATGAAGTTATGAGGTCATCATTTTGGAGAGTGTCAGAGAGCACTAAATAGTACTTGGCTTACTGGTTAACCTTACCTGTTGAGATGAGAAGCACTGTGATGCTCTGAATAATTTCCGCCAATGATGCCAGCCTACAGAAAGTGGAGTTCACCAGAGTTGGGTTTAGCCAGGTGGGTGGGAGCACCAGGAGCTGTTCTATGCACTTTATATATATTAATCCATTTCCTCCTACAATAATCCTATGGAGCTGGAATCATATTTGTGGTCCCCATCTCATTGATGAGGAAACTGAGGCACAGGGAGAGGAAGTCATTGTCCAGGTCACACAGCAAGTAGGTATTTCAGCTAAGATTTGATTCAAGGCTGTCTGGCTCTTCAGTCCATGCTACTAACTACTCACTCTACTCCTCTCAAGAGAATGAGGATGGAGGGAGCTTGTGGATCACCCATGGATTCAGAATTCTAAAATGTGTAATGGAAGAGCATAGGAGAGGCAGAGTGGGGTTTGAGTCAGAGGAGATGGTATTCAGGGCAGTAAAAGATGAGATTTTGGGGAGCAAATGATAGAAGAGACTTGTGCTTGGGCAGAAGGTGACACATCCTGGTTTGCTCAGGACAGACCCAATTTATGCCTGGTATAGATTAATTAATGCCTGTTAATTTTTAGTACCCTTTCACTCTCAAAAGTGTGATGGTTTGGATGAGTAAGCACATGGCCAGTCCGTCAATGACTACCCCAGTGTCCCCAGGAATAGAAGGAAGCTGAATTTGGTCCATCACAGCTTGGAGAAAGATTAAGAAGTGGCCTGGCAGTGTCCTTCTGTGACCTAGGGGTTACAAGGTAGTCAGGATCCCTTTAAATCCTGGCTAGGGATGTTGTCAAATTCAGTCACAGAGCTGCAGCTGTAACTGAGCAGCATATGTCCTCATTATAGGGAACGACCAAAGAAGGGAATGCGACCCACACTCTGACAGCTTTGTATTTCTCTTGGTTCCACTCAGACATGAAATGGCATAGAATATTCACATTCACATTTTGATTGGCTCATATTGAGTTATAAAGGAAACTTACAATTTTGAAAATCTGTAACCCTTTCTGCTCATTCTTCCCTGACTATTACTAATGGTAAAATAACTCTTCCTGTGTTCTTGATTCCATTCAAGATTTAGATGTAAACTGCTCTCCAGCAGCAACAAGTAGCAGAAATAAATGTAACAGGAGACATTACTGGGAATTTGAAAATTTTGTAATGCTATGATTCCCAATCTAGGAATGGCTTCAATTATCTTTAGAGATTGTGGTGGGGCAGGGTAAGAGAGAGAGGTGATAGATATATGATAGATAGATAGATAGATAGATAGATAGATAGATAGATAGATAGATAGATAGATAGATAGATGGATGGATGGATGGATGGATAGATAGATAGATGGATGGATGGATGGATAGATAGATAAACAAAATTGACAGATTTACTAATCTATTGATTGATATCCCCAAAGAGATAACAAAATATAAATGGCAGTATAGTTACAGAATAAATACATGCATTCCTCCATATACACTATGGTTAATTAAATAGTTAATTAAACATAGTAGGGACTTCCAAGAAGATGGCTGGCTAGAAAGACACAGGACTCTCTGCTCCTCTAGGAAAGTAGTTAAAAAAAAAAAAAAGCAGAGAGAAACACAGCCTAAGGCTGACTCAGCTTCTGACCCACAGATTTGGTCTACTGTGTCCCACCAACCCTTCCAGACTGGGTGGGACCACACCTTGGTTTGCCCAGGAAGCAGGTCTGCAACCCATTACTGGGTCCACAAGCCCAGTTTTGAGCAACTAGCAGGGACAATCCTAACAATCCAGTTTGAGCCAAAATCAAAGAGCAGTTGTAACACACAGCCTCCCATCACTAAATCCCTACAAAAGAGGAAAAAATTGAGCATCTAAGTAAACTACATCCTAATCAGATGCCTAGACATCAGCAAAAAATTATGAGCCATCCTAAGAAAATGAAAGACATGACCCAAGAAAAAGAATATACCAAAGACCCAGAAGACACACCAGATTTGAGAGAACTAATTAGCAAGATGTACACAAATTTCCAAAATCAAATTAATGATTTGAAAGACAATATTGCTAAAGAGTTAAATGGCATCAAGAAAACATTGAATGAGTGCTAAGAAGAATTTGAAATCCTAAACAGAAAATTAACAGATCTCATGGGAATGAAAGACACAATTGATAAGATAAAAAACACATTAGAGGCATATAAGAGCAGACTCAAAATGATAGAAGAAAGAATAAGTGATAGAAAACAGAACAGCTGAAATTGAAGAGAGAAAAGAACAGAGAAAGAAAAGAAAGGAAAAAATTGAGCAGGGGCTCAGAAAGTTGAATTATAGCATGAAACACAAAAACATATGTGTCATGGGAGTTCCAGAAGGAGAAGAGAAAGGAAAAGGGGCATAAAGAGTATTTGAGGAAATAATAACTGAAAATTTCCCAACTCTCCTGAAAGAAATTAACTTATATGTCCAAGAAGTGCACCGTACCCCAATCATAATAAATCTGAATAAACCCACTCTAAGACACATACTACCCAGAATGTCAAAGACAAAGAGAAAATTCTCAGAGCAGCAAGGGAGAAGCAAACCATCACATACAAGAGACACCAAGTAAGACTTAGAGCAGATTTCTCTTCAAAAACCATGGAGGCAAGAAGACAGTGGTATGATACAATTAGGATACTGAAGGAGAAAAACTGCCACCTGAGGATTCTATATCCAGCAAAATTGTCCTTCAAATATGAAGGTGAGTATATAATATTCACCAAAAAAACAGAAACTAAGAGAGCTTGTAAAAAAGAATCCACTGTTGAAAGTAATGTGGATTACTTTCCAGACTGGGTGGGACCACACCTTGGTTTGCCCAGGAAGCAGGTCTGCAACCCATTACTGGGTCCACAAGCCCAGTTTAGGTTCTAGGTTTATTTTAGAACCTAAAATAAAAAGACTGAAAAGAAAGGCCTGGAAGAAGAGTATAGAAGAAAGATAGAGAAAAGATAACCAAAAGAGTAAAAAGACAGACAAAAATATGATATGACATATGAAAACCAAAAAACAAAATGATGGAAGTAAATAATGTATTTACAGTAACATCATTGAATGTGAATGGATTAAACTCCCCAATCAAAAGATACAGGCTGACAGAATGGATAAAAAAAACATGAGCTCATCCATGTGCCACTTAGAAGAAACTCCCCTTAGAACCAGAAATACAAACCAGCTGAAAGTGGAAGGTTGTAAAAAGATACTCCACATAAATAGTGACCAAAAAAAAAAAGAGCAGGGTGGCTATATTAATACTGGATAAAACAGACTTTAAATGCAAGAAAGGTTATGTTACAGAAAGCTATTATATATTAACAAAAGGGACAATACACCAAGAAGATATTATAGTCATAAACACCTAACCAGAGTGCCTCAAAATACATGAGGCAAACTCTGGCAAAACTGAAGGGAGAAATAGACATCTCTACAGTAATCACTGGAGCTTCAGCACCCCACTCACATCATTAGACAGAGCAACCAGACAGAAGATCAGTAAGGAAACAGAGTACTTGAGCAATACGATAAATGGGTTAGACCTAACAGACATATACCAGAGCACTGGATCCAAACTCAGTGGGTTATACATTCTTCTGAAGTGCGCCTGGGTCTTTCTCCAGGATAGACCACATGATAGGGCACAATGCAGCTCTCGATAAATATAAAAAGATTGAAAGTATACAAAGCATATTCTCAGATCATAATCAAATGAAATTGGAAGTCGATAATGTAAATTTTGGGAAACAAAATGTAAATTTTCAAATGTGTGGAGGCTGAACAAAACACTCCTAAATAATCAATGGGTCAAAGAGGAAATTGCGAGTGAAATCAGTAAATATATTGAGACACATGAAAATGATAACACAACTTATCAAAACTTAAGGGATACAGTGAAGGCAGTCTCGAGTGGGAAATTTATAGCCTAAATGCTTGTATTAAACAAGAAGAAAGAGCTAAACTCAAAGATTTAAATGAACAAGTAGAGAAACTAGAAAAAGAACAGCAAACCAATCTCAAAGCAAGTAGAAGGAAAGAAATAATAAAGATTAGAGCAGAAATAATAAAAGAAATTGAGAATAAAAAAACAATAGGGAATATCAACAAAACCAAAAGCTGATTCTTTGAGAAGATCAATGAAATTGACAAACCCCTACCTACACTAAAAAAGAAAAAAAAGAAGAGAAGATGCAAATAAGTACAATCAGAAATAAAAGGGGGGAAATTACAACTGACCCCATAGGGGAGAAAAAAGGATCCTAAGTGGAAGTGGATTTGGCTCAACTGATAGAGCATCTGCCTACCACATGGGAGGTCTATGATTCAAACCCCAGGTCTCCTGACCCATGTGGTGAACTGGCCCACGCACAGTGCCATGTCACACGGGGGTGTTCCCTGCATAGGAGAACCCCACGTGCAAGGAATGCGCCCCATAAGGAGAGCCACCCCGTGCAGAAAAAAAAAAACGCAGCCTGACCAGGACTGGCGCAGCACACACAGATAACTGACACAGCAAGATGATGCAACAAAAAGAAACACAGATTCCCTGTGCCACTGACAAGAATGCAAGCAGACACAGAAGAACACACAGCAAATGGACACAGACAGCAGACGATGGGTGGAGGAGCGGAAGGGGAGAGAAATTAAGAAATAATAAAATCTTAAAAAAAATTAAAAAGATAAAAGATTATTTAAAGAAAAAAGAGGGAAACGGACTTTGGCCCAGTGGTTAGGGCGTCCGTCTACCATATGGGAGGTCCGCGGTTCAAACCCCGGGCCTCCTTGACCCGTGTGGAGCTGGCCATGCGCAGTGCTGATGCGCGCAAGGAGTGCCGTGCTACGCAAGGGTGTCCCCCGCGTGGGGGAGCCCCACCCGCAAGGAGTGCGCCCGTGAGGAAAGCCGCCCAGCGTGAAAAGAAAGAGCAGCCTGCCCAGGAATGGCGCCGCCCACACTTCCCGCGCCACTGACGACAACAGAAGTGGACAAAGAAACAAGACGCAGCAAATAGACACCAAGAACAGACAACCAGGGGAGGGGGGGAAATTAAATAAATAAATAAATCTTTAAAAAATAAAAATAAAAAAATAAAGAAAAAAGAGGATATTATGAGAAATTGTATACCAACGAAATAGACAACATAGATGAAACGGACAAATTCATAGAAATGCACCAACAACCTACACTGACACTACAAGAAATACAAGAATTTAACAATCTACCACATTTAAAGAGATTGAATCTGTCATCAAAACTCTCTCAGTGAAGAAAAGTCCAGGACCAGATGGCTTCAAAGGTGAATTTTACCAAGCATTTTGAAAAGAATTAACATCAATCCTGTCTAAGCTCTTCCAAAAAATTGAAGAGGAGGGAAAATTACCCCACATGTTTTATGAAGCCAACATCACCCTAATACCAAAGCCAGATGAAGCTACTACAAGAAAAGAAAATTAACAGACCAATCTCTCTAATCAACATAGATGCAAAAATTCTCAACAAAATACTGGCAAATAGAATCCAACAGTACATCAAAAGACATACATCATGAGACCAAGTGGGATTTATTCCTGGTATGCAAGTCTGGATCAACATAAGAAAATGAATCAACATTATATATCACATTAATAAATTGAAGGGAAAAAAACAACATGATTATAGCAGTTTGATATGGTTATGAATTCCAAAAATAGAATCTGCATTATGTTTGTAATCTGATCTGTACCTGGGCCTGATTGAGTTATGATTAGGGCTTTAATTGGGCCACGTCATTAGGGCATTGAGTCCCTGCCCATTGGTGGATGGGGATTCACAGATAAAAGGCATGGCAAAGGACAGAGTTGAGGGGTTTCTGATGTTGGAGTTTTGTGTTGGAGCTTAAGGCTGAAGACCCAGGAAGTAAGCTCACAGAGTAAAGAGAAGCCAGCCCCAGGAAGAAAGGAAACTTGAAACCAGAGGAAAGCAAGCCATAGGAACATAGGAACCCAGGAAGCCTGAACCCTCACAGACCTTGGCAGCCATCTTGCTCCAAATAGACTTTGGTGAGGGAAGTAACTTATGCTTTATGGCCTGATATCTGTAAGCTACTACCCCAAATAAATACCCTTTATAAAAATCAACCAATTTCTGATATTTTGCATCAGCACTCCTTTGGCTGACTAATACAATGATCATCTCAATCGACACAGAAAAGGCATTTGACAAAATCCAGCATCCTTTTTTGATAAAAACACTTCAAAAGATAGGAATAGAAGGAAAATTCCTCAATATGATAAAAAGGCATATATGAAAAACCCACAGCCAGTATCATACTCAATGGGGAAGTGTTGAAAGTTTTCCCTCTAAGATCTAGAACTAGAGAAGGATGCCCACTGTCACCATTGTTATTCAATATTTTACTAGAAGTTCTAGCTAGGGCAATTAGACAAGAAAAAAAATTAAAGGCATCGAAATAGGAAAAGAAGATGTAAAACTCTGTTTGCAGATGTCATGATCTTGTACTTAGAAAATTCTGAAATATCCATGACAAAGCTACTAGAGCTAATAAATGAGCTCAGCAAAGTGGTAGGATAAAAGATGAACCCGCAAAAATCAGTAATGTTTTTATACACTAGTACTGAACAATTTGAGGAGGAAATCAGGGAAAAAATTTCCATTTACAATAGCAAGAAAAAGACTCAAATATTTAGGAAGTATTTTAACAAAGAAGTACAGGACCTATATGCAGAAAATTACAAAACAACACTAAAAGGCATTTTTTCGACCTGGGCCGGTTCACCCCTCTTTAGACAACCTGGTGGTCCCCCGCTCCTGGGAGGTCACCATACTGATACCAAACTTAGTGCAGACACCCGATCGGCATAGCGCACTGCAGCCCAGAACTCCTGGGCTCAAGCGATCCTCTTGCCTCAGCCTCCCAAGCAGCTGGCACTACAGATGTGACCACTGAGCCCAGCTAAAAGACATTTTTTAAAAACCTAAACAAATGGGAAAACTTTCCATGTTCATGGATTAAAAGAATAAATATCATGAAAATGTCAATCTTACTCAAACTGATTAAAAGATTCAATGCAATACCAGTCAAATTTCCAACACCCTGCTTTACAGATTTAGAAAAGGCAATTATCAAAACATCTGGTAGGGAAAGTGCACCCAAATAGTCAAAAGCATTCTAAAAAAGAAGAGCAATGTGAGAGGAATTTCTCTGCCTGACCTTGAAGCATATTACAAAGCTACAATGGTCAAAACAGTATGGTACTGTCATAAGGATAGACACATTGATTAGTGAAATAGAATTGTGAATACAGAAATAAACCCTCACCTATACTGTCAACTGGTTTTTGACAAACCTATCAAGTCCATGTTAATGGGACAAAACAGTCCCTTCAAATGGTGCTGGGAGAAGTGGATATCTATAACCAAAAGAATGAAAAAGGACCCCTATCTCACTCCTTATACAAGAACCAACTCAAAATGGATCAAAGACCTAAATAAAAAAAGCCAGGACCATAAAACTACTAGAAGAAAATGTAGGGAAACATCTTCAAGACCTTGTAGTAGGTGGTGGTTTCTTGGACCTTACACCCAAAGCATTCACAACAAAAGAAAAATTAGATTAATGGGACCTCCACAATATTAAGCTCTCTTGCACCTCATAGGACTTTGTCAAAGGGTGAAAAGGCAACCAACTCAATGGGAGAAAATATTTGGAAATCACATATCCTAAAAGGTTTAATATCCAGGATATATAAAGAGATGTTACAACTCAACAACAAAAAGACAAAGGACCCAATTTAAAAATGGGCAAAAGACTTGAATAGACATTTGTCCAAAGAAGAAACACAAATGGCAAAAAAACACGTGAAAAAATGTTCAACATCAGTAATGATTAGGGAACTGCAAATCAAAACTACAATGAGATATCATTTCACACCTATCAGAATGGCCACTATTAAAAAGACAGAGAGCTACAAGTGTTGGAGAGGATGTGGAGAGATAGGAACACTTATTCACTGTTGGTGGGAATGAAGAATGGTACAGCCACTGTGGAGGACTCTTTGGCAGTTCCTTAAGAAGCTGAATATAGACTTTCCATATGACCCTGCAATACCACTACTGGGTATATATCCAGAAGAACTGAGAGCAGTGACATGAACAGACCTCTGCACACCAATGTTCATAGCAGCATTATTCACAATTGCCAAAAGTTTAAACAAGCCACATGTCCTACAACTGATGAATGGATAAACAAACTGTGGTGTATTCACACAATGGAATGTTATGCAGTTCTAAGAAGAAATGTAGTCGTAAAGCATATGACCACATGGATGAACCTGGAGGACATTATGTTGAGTGAAGCAAGCCAGACACAAAAGGACAAATACTGGATAATTGCATTATTATGAACCAAATATATTGTATAACACATTGTATGATTCGAAAAAAAATTTTATGTATCCAGTCATTTAATTAAGAAATATGTTTTTATTCAACTGTGTTTTCATTTTTTAATTATTGTTTATATTTTCAATTATTAAATGTACAAAATAAAGTAAAAAAAAATAGGGGAAAAAACATGGTAGGAGTGTGAAATTAAATAAAAGTGAGGATCTTCCAACTCCAATATGACCAATCCCAATGAGGTCTGCGCTCTCCTAGCACCTGGGAAGGGAGCCTTGTGATGGGTAGCTCACGTTCAACTCTAAGCAAGCCTAGTAACTTGTCCATAAGATGTTCATAAATTGGGCTGGATTCCATAAAAGGGACTTTCTCCTTCAAAGAACCATGAGGCACCAAGTTCAGTTAACAAAGTGTTAAGTCGTTGATGAGACTTTAAAGCGCACAGCACTCTATTTCTAAGGTGACACAAATGCAGACCTCTGCTATGACTCACATCCACAGCTCATCTTCACCTCCCAGCATGAAGTCCCTCTTGATGCAGACGCGCATCTCCCTGCCCCGTGAACTTCTGATGGTTCTGCCTCTGTACTTGAGGGCTGTCTTCTCTGCGTGCCAATGTCACTGCCCCAAAGCCCAGCTCCTGGCAGGAAATGTCGCTCTGCCCTGGTTTCTGCTTTTTCTGACCCCTTATGAACTTTGCCACGTAGATTTACACCAGGAAAATACCTGTATCCTGTGTGTCTTACAAGATCAAGGAAAAAGACAACATGTTTCTGGAGTTTAAGAATCAGATCAAATTGTCCTCTTGTAACTTGTGGTACAGATCCAGGCACATAATAGATTCTCAACAAATAGGTGTTGCATTGAAAAGTGGCAAAAGAGAGAATCCTGAGAACATGGCAGAAGGATCTAGAGTTGGAAAGCAGGGACTTCCTGGTTTACTGCCAGCTTGAGCAAATGGAGTGGATTTCAGTTCTCCCAAATGATGGAGCTTTTATCAGGACTCCTAAGTACTTTTCCAGACTCTACTTGGTCACATTGTGAAGGAATCGGATTCTCAACTTCTAATTCCAATTTCATTTTCAGTCCTGATCTTTAACTAAACTGGCATTTCTATTCTCTTTTCTCTTGGTGGGGATAATTACCTTACAAGGGATTTGATGAGTCAAAGTTTAATAGCACTTTCCTGAAGGGCCTATATAAAGATACATCGTCATTGATGCAGATAATGTACAAATTACAGGTTTTGTTGGCTTTTAACTTGCTTTTTTAACATGTGGATATACAAGTATCTGTATCATCAATTGATTGATGTGTTAGCATTTTATTATAAGAGAAATGCAAATAACAGACCATGGGGGAAAAGTACATAATTTGGGCTATATTTTAAAAGAAAACTAATTTCAGAGCTAATTCTAAAGAATGAAATGGTTACATATATTACAACTGATTTTGTCTTTATATAAATAATTTTTACATATTTCAAATGCATCTATTTTTAAAACACCAATATATGCATCTCAAATGATTAGTAATTACTATGATAAAATTAGTTTCTGGAAAAAAATTGCGTTCCAAAGCCAGATTCATTATCAAAGCATAAAATTTCCATTCTTCAAGCCACAAAATTTATATAACATTGAAGTATCAACAAAGATTCTTTCATGCATCCATATCAGATTATTTCTGGTTTTATTCCACAAATATGAGAAGATAAATCTGTAAAGACCTCTTAAACATCCTCAATGTTAGTAATGTAATAGTTTTCCCTGAAGAGTCTAAAAAAAATTTCTCCAGATTCAACCACAGAAATGAAGCAAATCACCCAAAAGAAATAATATATCCTAGGAGGTGGGGCAAGATGGTGTCTGAGTGAGTGCACCTCATAATCTCTCCTGCAAAGAAGCAGCTGAGTAGGGTGGGAGTCCTGCTGGACTGGGCTGTTTCAGGGGCTTGCAGGGCAGGAGGTGTCTGGACATCAATTTGGTGAGACAGTGATAGAAGAGATTCTTGTGAGAGGTGGAATTTTGGGTTTATGACATGGAGGTCAGAAGTTGTGGGCAGGACCCCTCACCCTAGGTCTGGCGGCCTGGCCTCAGGGATCCCTGAAATCTTTGTTGTGCTGCAGTGTTCCCAAACCCCATATTTACTGGATGCATGGTTCCCAGGTCTGTATCCCCTAAACCCTGGTAGCCCACACTCTAGAGACTCACACACCTTGAGTCTGCAATATCACAAACTTCCCATCCCCAAATCCACCACTCCCTGAGGTCCATCTGAGGTCCTTGATTACCCTAGCCCTCAGCATTTTGTGTATTTTTTTTTTCTCCTTGAGCTTGGAGGAGTGAACCAGCTGACTTGGGGAGAGTCTGGGAAGAAAGCAGAGGCGAATCTGCTGAGAAAGCCCAATTTACCTAAACGTCCTGGAATAGGAAGCTTGGTCTGGGAGAAGGTGGAGTCAGAAAACCAATTAGACCTCCCCTAGCACACCGAAGGGGGAGGGACTGTAGGACATGCTATCCAAGCTTCCAATAGCTTATTTGGGGTTTCTGGTGAGGTGTAGGTGCTCTCACACTGGAAATAAAGAGTCATTGTCTTCTGTGTTGAGTTGGTTCAACAAGGACCCACTTGAATCTCCTACTGGACCTCTCAGGCAGCTTTCCTGCTCCCGTGGGGGAGAGAGAAGTGAGGAAGGGAGAAAGGGGGAATGTCAGATCCCTAAGCATTTTACTAACTTCAAAGAGGATTCCTAGCTTGAAATGTTGGTTCTTTTTTGCTGTTGGTGTGGTTGCTACCGTGGCATTGTCTCCTGGTCTTTTCTCCTGTTTTATCCCCCAAGGTCCTTTTTCATTTATTTAGTTTTTTCTCTTTATCTTTATCTTGCTTGTTCCCACCCCCCGTTTTCTTTACCCCCCCTTTTTTCTCCTTTTTTTCCTCTCCTTATCTTCTTTTTTAATATATGTTCTTTATATAATAGGTGCTGCAGAAAGCGCTTCACATTTGCTGTGTTTCCTCATCCTCCATTTCCTCTTTCCTGTGTGTATTGATTTTGGCCAAATACACTATCCCCTTTCCCCCACATCTTTCTATACTCCATCATCTGCTGTTTCTCTTACATTTCACCTCCCTTTCTTTGGCCCCCAAATTGTCTGACATTTTATTTCTAATACCTTTGTTTTGTTTCCTGTCATTTACCCACTCTTGATATTATTGTCTTTCTTTTCTCTTTCCCTCTCTCATGAAAAGACTGGCCTTTTAATTCATTCTATATTCCTCCCCATATTCAGTTGACTGTCTCATTATAGGTACTCTACTTACTATTATAACTCTAAACAAATTACATGAGTCTAATATCCATTCTCCTAGATCTCAAATTGTTGCTCTGTTAACATTTATTACCAATACTACTTTATACATTTTCTTTTCTTACTCATTTTGCTTTCCCTGGTCCTAATATTTTCCTTCAAAGTGAACTTAAAGTAAGAAGAACAAAGTGACAAAGAAAAGACATAACACTTATGCATGAACAACAACTAATTAATCCCCAAGACTAGACAAAGAAGCTAAGGAACTGATTAAACCCATCAAGATAAAATGATGACCAGACAGCAACAAAAAACTACAAACCAAACCAATAATCAGGAAAACATGGCTGAATCCAATAAACAAACTAAAAACCAGGAAGAGGAGCAGAACATCAAACAAGTAATTAAAGATCTCAAAACATATATCAGAGACCAACTTAATGAAGTAAAGGAAGAGATTAACAATATGACTAAAACACTTGGAGAGGAAATTGCAGACAAATGCAAAAAGATAACAGATATGATGGGGATGAACACCACAGTTCAAGAAATCAAAAATACACTCTCAGCAAATAGCAGCAGATTAGAAGAGGCAGAGGAGAGAATTAGTGATGTGGAAGACAGTACATCTGAAATCAAACAGATAGTAGAACTGATTGATAAAAAGATAGAAAAAATCCAGCTAGTACTTAGGGACCTGAATGACAATGCAAAATCCACAAACATTTGTATTATAGGCATCCCAGAAGGAGAAGAGAAGGGAAAGGGGGCAGAAGGGGTGTTGGAGGAAATAATGGCTGAAAACTTCCCAAATCTACTGAGGGAGATGGATGTACATGTCCAGGAAGCACAATGCACCCCAAACACCATAACTCCCACTGGGCCTACCACAAGACATATACTTGTCAAATTATCCAGTGCTCAAGAAAAAGAGAAAATTCTAAAAGCAGCAAGAGAAAAGAGAACCATCACATACATGGGAGGCTCCATAAGATAAAGTGCTGATTTCTCATCTGAAACCATGGAGGCAAGAAGGCAGTGGTATAAAGTTAAGGTACTAAAAGAAAAAAATTTCCAACCAAGAATACTCTACCCAGCTAAACTAGCATTCAAAAATGATGGAGAGTTCAAAATATTAACAGATAAACAGAAATTAAAGGAGTATGCCAACAAAAACCCTGCACTTCAAGAAATACTAAAGGGAGTTCTGCAGGAAGAAAGAATAAAAACAGGAGAGACAGAGTTTGAGGAGAGTGTAAGAGCAACAAAAAGGACAAAAGAGAAGGAAAAAAAAAAACAAAAAATATGACAAACACAAGTCCAAACAAAATATGGCTAACATAAATAATTCCTTGAAAGTAAGAACACTGAATGTCAATGGATTAAACTCACCTGTCAAAAGATTCAGACTGGAAAATTGGATAAGGAAATATGACCCATATATATGCTGTCTACAAGAAACACATCTTAGACTCAGGGATTCATGGAGGTTGAAAGTGAATGGCTGGAAAACAATCTTACAAGCAAACAAATAAACAAAAAAAGGCAGGAGTAGCTATATTAATGTCAGACAAAATAGACTAAGTGCAAAACAATTGTGAGAGACAAAGATGGATACTACATATTAGTGAAAGGGATAATCATTCAAGAAGAATGAATAATCATAAATATTTATGCTCCTAACAAGAATGCCTTCAAATACATGAGGCAAACACTGGAAAAACCAAGTGAAAGAATAGATGCCTCTAAAATTATAGTGGGAGACTTTAATACACCACTATCAACTTTGAACAGAATGTCTCAAAAAGAATCAATAAAGAAACAAAAACTTTGAACAGTATATTAGAGGAGCTGGATCTAATAGACATATACAGATCATTACACCCAAATACAGCAAGATATACATTTTTCTCAACTGCACATGGATCATTCTTCAAGATAGACCACATGCTAGGTCATGAAGGAAGGCTCAATGAATTCAGAAAGATTGAAATCATACAAAATAATATCTCTGAACACAGTGGAGTGAAGCTGGAAATCTGCAAGGGCCAGAGGCCCAGATTTCACACCAAGATATGGAAATTAAACAGCACAGTCTTAGAAAAACAGTGGGTCAAAGAGGAAATCCCAAAAGAAATTAATAACTACCTTGAAACTAATGAAAATGATAACACAACATGTCAAAACTTATGGGATACAGCAAAAGCAGTACTGAGAGGGAAATTTATAGCCATAAATTCATACATCAAAAAAGAGGAAAGAGCAAAAACTGAAGAACTAACTGCACATTTGGAGGAATTAGTAAAAAACAACAAAGTAACCCCACAGGAAGAAGAAAGAAAGGAAGAACAAAGATAGGAGCAGAACTAAATGAAATAGAAAATAAGAAAGCACTTGAAAAGATAAAAAAAATCCAAGAGCTGGTTCTTTGAGAAGATCAAAAAATTGACAAACCCTTAGCTAGACTAACAAAGAAATAAAGAGGAAAGATGCAAATACAAAAAAATAAGAAATGAGAAAGGAAATATCACCACTGATCCCACAGAAACAAAGACTATCATACGAGGATACTTTGAAAAACTATATTCTATCAAAAATGATAATTCAGAGGAAATGGACAAATTCCTAGAAACACATAAGCCGCCTATATTGATGAATGAAGAAATTGACGATCTCAACAAACCAATCACAAGTAAAGAGATAGAATCAGTCATTAAAAGCTTCCCAACTAAGAGGAGCCCAGGGCCAGATGGCTTCACAGGTGAGTTCTACAAAACATTCCAGAAAGAACTAACACCAATCCTGCTGAAACTCTTCCAAAAAATCAAAACAGAAGGAACATTACCTAACTCATTCTATGATGCCAACATTACCCTAGTACCCAAACAAAGATACCACAAGAAAGGGAAATTATAGACCAATTTCTCTAATGAACCTAGAAGCAAAAATCCTCAATAAAATACTTGCTAACCGTATTCAACAAGACATTAAAAAATTATACACCATGACCAAGTGGGATTCATTCCGGGTATGCAAGGATGGTTCAAATAAGAAAATCAATCAATGTAATACACCATATAAACAGACTGAAGGAAAAAAATCACATGATTATATCTATAGATGCAGAAAAAGCATTTGACAAAATATAGTACCCTTTCTTGATAAAAACACTGGAAAAGATTGGAATACAAGGAAATTTTCTGAACATGATAAAGAGTATATACGAAAACCCACAGCCAACATTGTTTACAATGGTGAAATCCTAAAATCCTTCCCTTTAAGATCAGGAACAAGACAAGGATGCCCACTATCACCTCTTCTATTTAACATTGTCTTAGAAGTACTTGCTTGAGCACTGAGGCAAGAACCAGATATAAAAGGCATTCAAATTGGAAAGGAAGAAGTCAAAATTTCATTATTTGCAGATGACATGATCCTATACATTGAAAACCCTGAGAAGTCTACAACAAAGCTTCTAGAACTCATAAATGAGTTTAGTAAAGCCGCAGGTTATAATATCAATGCGCAAAAATGAGTAGCATTTCTGTACAACAATAATGAGCAAGCTCAGGAGGAAATCAAGAACCAAATATCATTTACAATAGTCAATAAAAAAATCAAATACCTAGGAATAAATTTAACTAAAGGTGTAAAAAACTTATTCACAGAGAACTACACAAGACTGTTCAAGGAAATCAAAGAAGACCTAAATAAATGGAAGAATATTCCCTGTTCATGGATAGGAAGACTAAATATTATTAAGATGTCTATCCTACCAAAACTGATCTACACATTCAATGTAATTCCTATAAAAATCAACACAGCATTCTTCAAGGAACTAGAAAAATTAGCTATGAAATTTATTGGGAAAGGAAAGAGGCCCCGAATAGCCAAAGACATATTGAAAAAGAAAAAACGGAATTGGAGGAATCACACTACCTGACTTCAAAACATACTACAAAGCTACAGTAGTGAAAACAGCATGGTATTGGCACAAGGAGAGACACGCTGATCAATGGAACCGAATTGAGAGTTCTGATATAGATCCTCATATATATAGTCATATAATATTCAATAAAGCCACTGAACCCTCTCAACTGGGTGAGAGTGGCCTATTCAACAAATGGTGCCTGGAGAACTGGATATCCATATGTAAAAGAATGAAAGAGGATTACCATCTCACACCTTATACAAAAATCAACTCAAGATGGATCAAAGACCTAAATATAAGAGCCAAGACCATAAAGACTTTGGAAAGCAATGTAGGGAAGCACATACAAGACCTTGTAATAGGAAATGGCTTCATGAACTTCACACCAAAAGCACGAGCAGCAAAAGAAGAAATAGATAAATGGGACTTCCTCAAAATTAAAGCCTTCTGCACCTCAGAAGAGTTTGTCAGGAAAGTGAAAAGAGAGCCTACACAATGGGAGAAAATATTTGGTAACCATATATTGGATAGGAGACTTATAACCCGCATATATAAAGAAATCCTATATCTTGAAAATAAAAAGATAAACAACCCATTTAAAAAATGGGAAAAAGATTTAAACAGATACTTCTCCAAAGAAGAAATACAAATAGCTAAAAAGTACATGAAAAAATGCTCGAAATCTCTTGCTATCAGGGAAATGCAAATCAAAACTACAATGAGATACCATCTTACTCCCATAAGATTGACAGCTATGAGAAAAACGGAAGACTACAAATGCTGGAGAGGATGTGGAGGAATGGGAACACTCATCCACTGCTGGTGGGAATGCAGAAGGATCCAGCCATTCTGGAGAACAGTTTGGCAGTTTTAAAAAAACTAGCCATAGATTTACCATATGACCCAGCAATTCCACTGCTGGGTATATACCCAATAGAACTGAAAACAAGGACAGAAACCAATATATGCACACCAATGTCCATAGCAGCATTGTTCACTATTGCCAAAAGTTGGAATCAACCCAAATGCCCATCAACAGATAAATGGATAAATAAAATGTGGAATATACATACAATGGAATACTACTCGGCTTTAAGAACAAATACACTACAAACATACGTGATAACATGGATGAATCCTGAGAACCTTATGTTGAGTGAAGCAACCCAGGCATTGAAGGACAAATACTACATGATCTCAATGATACGAAATAAGTAAACCAAGCTGCCTCAGAAAGCAAGAGACTGGATGACAAGTTTAAAGAAAATTGGGGGGTAGAGGAAGGATGTAAGCTGACACCTACATGGGTGAAATCTCTGATAAGCTGGAGGTAAGTATTTGTACAAGGAAGGAATAAAATGGGGGCCCAAGGTTACCTTTGGGTGGGGCTATGCGGGCTTGAGGGGTCTAGGGATGGGAGGATGGGTAATATTGCCCAAGAAATTGGGGGGAGGGTGGGGTAACATACAAATATAGGAGATTATGAGGTATTTGGTTGAGAGTATAATGCTGAGAAAAACCTTTTAAAAAATATCATAAGGAAAGTTACCTGTTTAAGATGCTTAAAGGGGATAATCTGATGCAAGACAGGCTCCTAGGGAATATGTGAATGCTCATTTTGCCATAGTGGGCTATATCATTGGATAGAAACCCATATAATGAGAGTGAAGGTATACCCACATCCTGGGGAGGACAGATGCCCTCAAATAGAGGGAATTGTATCTCGAGAGAAATGGTGGCTCCCAGTGCATTAGGGCAGTTGAGCATGTCAAGCCCTCAACACTGTTGCAACTATCTCTGAACACGGCCCTTCAGGCAATGAAGATTGACTGTCACTGTGGGCCCTAAGGGGAAGGGGAAAGAGATATTGAATAGATGGAACCAATGTAACTGTGTGGGCAATAAAAGTGTTCCACAAGAGTATGCAAGGATGGATATAAGACGTAAAATTACACCAAAAATATATAGGGGCTGATAGGCTAAAATGTAAATCATAATGTAAAATGTAAGATAACTAAAAATTTAGAAAATTGTATAGTCTAAAATATAAACCACAATGTAAACACAAATGTTACCTTGTTGGAAAGCTATTGTCTCAATATCTGTACATCAGTTTCAGTAAATATAGTATGAATATGTAAAAAGATTATTGCTGTGGAAGGGAAAAGGTATTATGTTGGATATGTGGGAGTACTGTATATTGTATATATGAATTACTGTGATCCAAAACTCTTGTGAAGATAAGCATAATAATTAGAAAAAAGAAAAGAAAAAGATAGGATGTAGACACTGAGGAAAAGACATAAGTAGTTACCTTGCCAATTTGCATACAGGGCAATACTTATTGCAGTGATGGAAGGCAAAACTCAAAAACAAAGCTTTTGCATTTTTGAGTTTTTTGATACCCCAATTTATTTTTACCATAATGTTTCCAAATTAATATGTATTCTATATCTAACCTTTATACTCATCGCTATATTCCATTTTACTATTAATGGAACATGGCGATATATTGGGCTTCACTTTTCAGGAGGTTTTGGATCACAGAGAGGTTCAACAATGGCAGGGGAGGAATACTGGTGTGGGATGTTATTGACAGGGGACACATGGTTGGCAGCGAGTTCTCCAGGGGCATATATCCAGGGTGCATACAAATGTTTGGATATTTTCATAGTGGTTACAATTAAAAACAACAACTGAGGGAGTGCTGAGTTCCTAGCCAGAGGAGCTCTATCACAGTCCCTAAAGGAACAGCAACAATCCCCAAAGTGCAATGGCAAAGACCAAAAAAGAGGGAAGGTCCAACAATGAGCCCTTGATACTAATGACTATGAGTGTGAGCTTGTGCACCTGAAATAAGAACAAGGCCTAGAGCTGCAGGGTACCTAAGGGTTACCTCCTGAGAGCCTCTGTGTTGCTCAAATGTGGCCGGTCTCAAAGCCAAACTCAGCATATAAATGCGTTCCCTTCCCCCCAGCATGGGACATGACTCCCGGGGATGAGCCTCCCTGGCGCCGAGGGGTTACTACCAAGTACCAGCTGATGATGTAACTAGAAAATGACCTTGAATAAAAGGGTCAACTTGGACTAGCAGAATATCTCAGTCTACATGTAATACCAGGAGTTAAAAATGCTTTTTGACCTGAATAAAAGGGGGAAATGGAAAGGACAAATGAGTTTATACAGCTATGCATCTCCAAAAAAAGCCGGGAGGTTATCAGAGGGGTTGCCCTTATGCACACCTGAGCAGAGTTCCAGAGACAGATAAAGTAGATACAACCCCAGGTATTGGTTCTTCTGAGGGCTACAGAGACCCACAGATTCTATGGTCATGGCACATGGAGCTCAGTGCCATCTCAGTTGGCCCTACTTTGGAGTTCGTGTTTCTGTGTGATAGAACTGGACTCAGATGTAACCTTCATTCACAAGCCTCTTCTGTTACTTTTACCAGATCGGTAGTTGGTGCTGGGGTTTAATGTATACCTAGGGGACCTGAATCTCTGGACTAACCATGTGATAGCCAGGCCCTGAGCCTCAACAGACTTGCAACTCCTACACTCTGGTTTATTGGACTTACCCCACTCAGCTAACATGGAGGTGAAGAAAGTCAACCACCACACCAGGGAGCCAAGAGTGCCTACAACTGAAAGCAGGAGAATTGCATCCAGCATCCATGTGGAATCTAAGCCCCCTCTTGATATAGATGTGGAGTGAACACAACCATTCTAAGGTCCACAGGATGGAGGAATAGAGTATGGATTAGAGTGGACTTACTGATGTTCTATTCATGAATTATTGTGATTAGTAATCAAAGAAAATTGGCATTGGTGTGGAGAAAGTGGCCATGGTGGCTGCTGAGGGTAGGGAGTGGGAGGAAGAGATGTGATGTGGTGATGTTTTCGGGACTTGGAGTTGTCCTGGGTGGTGCTGCAGGGACAATTACCAGACATTGTATGTCCTCCCACTGGATGGACTGTGGGAGAGTGTGGGCTATGGTGAGGACCATTGACCATAAGGTGCAGTGGTGCTCAGAGATGTATTCACCAAATGCAATGAATGTCTCATCATGATGGAGGAGATTGTTGTTATCGGGGGAGGAGTGGGGTGAGGGGGGGTGGGGGGTATATGGGACCTCATATTTTTTTAATGTAACATTTAAAAAAATAAAGGCAAAAATCAATCAATCAATAAAAATTAAAAAAAGAAATAATATATCCTAAATCTTTAGCATTGGAAGATGACCAAAGTAGCATGGGATTGAGCTCCAGGAGGTAGAAGCAAATGCAGAATGAGGATAGCCCAACTACAAGCAAGACTTGATATGGTGCCCAATGCCATTCATTCAGTGAGCACAATTAACTACCTTGTGTGACACCACACTGAGGATGGAGGATAAAATAAAAATGGAGTTCTCAAGTTTAGGGCTTTTAGAGAAGGTAAATATGTAAACAGATCATTGGAGTATGATGAAATAAATGCAACAATACAGAAAAGCAATGAGCAAGTAATTTGTGTAGGAAGTCTGGAAATCCTTCACAAAAAGACATTAGAGCTAGGTCTTTCAGGAGGTATATGAAATTCCTAGGGCTGTCACTGCAAAAGCTTAAAACAACAGCACTTTATGCTCTCATCGTTCTGGAGACCAAAGTCCAAAATCAGGGCTGGCTGCTTCTGGAGGCTCTGAGGAGGATCTGAGGCAAGCCTTTCTCTTAGCTTCTGGAGTTGCCTGCCATCCTTGGCACTTCGGGCTTGCAGATGTCCCACTCCAGTGGCTGCCTCTGTCTTCACATGGCCTTCTCCATGTGTGTCCTTTCTCTGCTCTTAGAAAAATGATTGTTATTGGATTTAGGGCTCTCGCTAATCCAGGAAGAACTCCTCTTGAGATCTGTAACTTCATTCCACCTGCAAAGACACTTTTTACACAAAAGGTCACATGCACGGGTTCTGGGTAGATCTATCTTCTGGGGACCCACCGTTCAACCCACTCCAGAAATAACAGGAATTTTCAGGGCATTTTACTAATCTATGGCATGTGCCATAGACCTTCAGGAATGGGCTTGCCGTTGAAGTGCAAGAGGAGCAAGTGCAATGTGATCAGGGGGAATCTGGAGAAGGGATGGGCCGGACTCAGGCAGCCTGAGAAGTACCCTGTAAACCACCCCAAGAATACTTCACACAACTCAAAACCTTTAGGGGTGAAGATCTCTGCAATGGCAATTTGGAGGTTAGAAGAGCTAGAGAGGAGACCATTAAAAGAAGGTTGACAAATTTTTTCTAAAAGGAACATATTGTATTTTTGGCTTTGTGGGTTTTATGTGGTTTCTGTCACAACTACCCAATTCTGCCACTGCAACACGAAAGCAGCCGTGGAGAAGCAATGAGCAAGGATGGGTGCCAACAAAGCTTTATTTGCAGGTACTGAAATCTGAATTTCATATAATTTTCACAGGTCATGAAATAGTATTATTCGATTTTTTTCAATAATTTTAAACTGTAAAAAATATTCTTAGTTCACTGTCCATAAAGAAACAGAGAGCAGCCTGGATTTTCCCGTGGACTGCTGGCTGTGGATCTGATTTAAGAGCTCATTGCAATAGCACAGACAAGAGTGTTGGGCTAGTTGTCCGTGACCAGTTTGTAAATTTCATAAGCACCTTGAACGTAAGGACAAAATTTGTCTTATTTATTGCAAATCCTCTGTGACATAAACAGTCAAATGCTCAATAATATTTATTGAAAGCAATGAACACATTTCTGATCAGAAGACTGGATAGAAGGCCTTTATCACCACTAGGAATATCAAAACTAGAATAGAGTTTGGAAAGAGGGAAATAATGAATTCTTTGGGAAATACTAAGCCTGTGGGAATTCCAGGTACATGCATGTGAGTGTTTATGTACAAAATGTGGGCCTACAACTTAGATGACAGATCAGAACTACACATATAGACATTCGGATTTGAGAAACATTAACATATATGAAATTGGTGTCACCCAAAAGCATGGTTTTCAGCTTCAGCCAGCCCCTCGGCAGTGATCGATAATCTATTTGTGTGGCCCTGATTAGTTCTCCCCAACTTCCCATAGACTAATAAAAGGAAATTCACCATATCATTGAGTTTCTTCTTCTACTACCTTCTTACAGTCTCCAAGGACTACCTCCCATGATATAAAGATGATCAAGGAAGACCCTGTTTCTGTTTCACATTCATCTATAAACCAATCCTCATTTCTCTTTTCCCTTTTTCTCAGAAGTGTAGTGGCCTACTCCTTCCTCTAACTAAGGCAAATCTTTCCCCTGTACCCTAGTGCCATACCCTCCTATCCCCCAAAGTCCTCCTTATTGCAAAAATTTTGCCTTCTCTTGGCTGGCTCCTCTTCAGCCTATCAGTGTGTTCAAGTCTCTCTTTTCTACAAGCTCATTTCTCCCACCTCTCTTCCTCTCTCCCCACCACCCCCCTCTCTCACACATACACTCAATCCAGAATTCATTCTCACCATAATTAGCCAGAGAGAAGGAGAATAGAACACCAGGCAATGAAAAGGGTGTGAGCAAAACTGCTGAGTTTGAGCAACTCTGACTGGGCCAGAGAAGAGTATGAGATCCTCTTCTGTATCAGGGATGGCAATTGTATTAGCCAGCCAAACGGGTGCTGATGTAAAGTACCAGAAATCTGTTGGCTTTTATAAAGGGTGTTTATTTGGGGTAGAAACTTACAGTTACCAGGACATAAAGTGTTAAGTTATTTCCCTCACCAAAGTCTGTTGCCATGTTTTGGAGCAAGATGGCTGCAGACGTTGGTGAGGGTTCAGGCTTCCTGGGTTCCTCTCTTCATGGGGCTTGGGCTCATTTCTCTCCAGGCTCAGCTGCTCTGCTGTCTCCACAAGGCCAGCTGCAGATTATCAGGCAAATGGCTCATCTCTCTTCCCAGGGCCTCTGCTGTATCTGCTTCTCTGTGTGCTTACTTCCAGGGCTCCAGCTTAAAGCTCAAAACTTCCTTCTCTGCAGTGCAGTTTCTGAGTCCCTGCCCACCAAGAGGCAGAAACTCAATATCCTATTGATGTGACCCAATCAAAGCCTCAATCATTATTTAATCAAATAAAAGTGAAACATCTGAATATAATATAATCTAATATGCCCAGAGGGAGAACCAATTTACAAACATAATCTAATATCTATTTTTGGAATTCATAAAAAATACCAAACTGCTACAGCTATATAGGGTGCTATTGTTCTGAGGTGCTAAATATGATCAGGTAACAACCAGCACTGTTCTGAAGATCCTGTGAGGTCAGTGATGAAGTCTGATCACATCCTTGATTCCTAGCAGAGTGGCTGAGAAGGGCTGGTGAAGTAGGGCACAAGGAAAGTTGAAATGCCACCGAAAAGGATATAAGGGGAGCTGGATAGGGGAATTTGAAGGGAGCATGAGGGTTCAGTTGAGGGTTAAATTTATGAGTTTTATTGGGACCAATCTGCACATCTTTATCATTGGTCAACAACCTAAGTTAATGTGCTTAGCAGGCAAATGGCAGGACAAGTAGATAGAGAACGCAGAATAAAACAGGTGCAGGGCTAGGCTGAGTAGCACACCTGAAAAAGTGGGACTGATCTGGAGGCAGACACTGTAATCTAGTGGCAAATTCTTGACTAGGATTAAAAGTGCTAGCACATATAAATTATTGTTTCATATGATCATTTATATGCATTAAAGCTTCTAAAAGGAAGAAAGAGATGTGGTCAGAAATTCACCTTGTTAAAGGTTAGTTTTATGTGCAAACAGCCCTACCCCTGTAGCTTGGGTGTGCAGAATCTGCCTAAGACTGAGACTGAATCAGGAGAACTGAAAAGAAACGTATCACCACCATAAGCCTCATACCAGTTAACAAGAAACTGCTGAGGGAAGGAGCATGGAGAAAACCCTCCTCAGAGGCAGAGGAGCTCAGGGCCTGCTGAAAGCTGGGAGTGTGCAGGAACACAGAAACTGCTCCTTCACTGCGGGCCTCACAGTCGTCACAAGACACCTGCAGTCCCCCACTGAACAAATGAGGACTGCGACTCACTAAAGACAACTGTAGCATCAACAACACCCAACTCCAGCTCAACCCCCGATTCTATTGGCTCCATCTTCTGTGAACTGAAAAAGACATGTGCCTATTTCTGGGTGTGAGTATTACTCTTATATACAATCAGGTATTCAATAAAAATGACTAGATGCACAAAAAAGGCAAGGAAAAAAAATTAACCAATGTCTAGAGATGAAACAGTAAACCAAACCAGACCAGCGATGCCCCAGATGTTGGAACTATTAGGAAAATAATTTGATATAACTGTATTAATATGTGAAAGGATCTAGTGAAAAAGATTAATAACATGCATGAAAAGATGGGAAAGAGACTAAAAGGCCAAAGGTAAAAACTAGAAACAGCAACCAAAAAGGAGACAAAGAAACAAAAAAGTCAAAGGTAAAAGCCAGAAACAACAACAAAAAAGAGGTAAAAAATTCCTTCAGTGTGCTTATCAGCAGATTGGGCACAAAGGGAAAAAATCAATGAACTTGAAGGTATGTCAAGAGAAAATATCCAAAGTCCAAACTGAAACGAAAAGAAGAAAGAGTGGAGAGAAAAACAAAATAGAGCACCTAAGTGCTGTCAAATGGTCCTACACATGTGTATCTGAAAATAAAAGGAGAAAGGCAGAAGATATATTTGAAGATATATTGGCCAATAATTTTTCAAAATTAATGAAATTCAAAAAATAACAGTTCCAAGAATCCCTGAGAACCAACAGAAAGATAAACTAAAAGGAAAAGTCAGCTAAGCACAACAAAACCAAAGGTAAAGATAAAACCTTGAAGGCATCCAGAGAAAAATGCAACATTATATAGAGAGAACTAATAGAAGAATGCCAGCAGACTTCTTATCAGAAAATATGCAAGTCAGAACTCAATAGAGCAACATTTTAAAAATGCAAATGAAAACAATAAAACATTGCCAACCTAAAATTCTATATCTAGGGAAAATATCTTTCAAAAATGAAAGACAAAATAAGACTTTTCATACAAGATCTAAGAGAAGTCATCTCAGTAGATCTGAACTACAAGTAATCTTAAAGGCAGCTCCTCTGGCAAAAGAAATGATACTAGATATAAATTTGTATCTACACAAATGAACAAAGTATGCCAGAAATGGTAAAAATTTGTGCAAATATAAAAGTCATTTTATTCTTATTTTAATGCCTTTAAAAGATAATTGAGGGAAGCAGACTTGGCCCAATGGACAGGGCGTCCGCCTACCACATGGGAGGTCCACAGTTCAAACCCTGGGCCTCCCTAACTCGTGTGGAGCTGGCCCATGCGCAGTGCTGATGTGCGCAAGGAGTGTCGTGCCATGCAGGGGTGCCCCCCCGCATAGGTGGCCCCATGCGCAAGGAGTGTGCCCTATAAGGAGAGCCGCCCAGTGCGAAAAGAAAGTGCAGCCTGCCCAAGAATGGTGCCGCACACACAGAGAGCTGACACAAGATGATGCAACAAAAAGAAACACAGATTCCTGTGCCACTGACAACAACAGAAGCAGACAAAGAAGAACACACAGCAAATGGACACAGAGAACAGACAACTGGGGGGGGGAGGGAGAGAAATAAATAAAAATAAAAATAAATCTTAAAAAAAAGATAATTGATCCTCTAAAGCAAAAAAAAGAAGAAGAATGTATTGTATGGTTTAAAACAAATGTACAGGTAAAATATGAAGAATGGAAAAGAGGAAATAGAGATATATTATTGTATACTCTTGTACCCTCTTACACTATTTGTAAAGTGCAATAATATTATTTCAAGCTAAATTGTCATAAGTTAAACATGTATATTGTAAATCTTAAAACAAGATTAAAAACAGAAAGTGAATCACTAATATGTCAGTAGTAGACATAAAATGGAATCATAAAAAATAACCCAAAAGAAGACAAAAAAAAGCAAATTATAAAATACTGGTGACAATTGAGCTTGAAATGGGCTGAAAACTTCTATTTTCAACTATAACCTCCTTTCTTCTAAATTAAAACTTGGTGGAAAAAGTGAAATTAGTGTAATGAATGACTGTCATAGTTCTTAGCAGTGAATAGATAGTGTCATAGATACTTTCATCACCCATTAGCCAAGTACTAATTGAAGACATAATCACAAGGTGAAAGTGTATT
This sequence comes from Dasypus novemcinctus, assembly GCF_030445035.2. Classification (NCBI taxonomy): domain Eukaryota; kingdom Metazoa; phylum Chordata; class Mammalia; order Cingulata; family Dasypodidae; genus Dasypus; species Dasypus novemcinctus. The sequence continues at coordinate 125,016,836 of NC_080683.1, read as the reverse complement.
CCAACAGGGAGTGAGAGCAGATATATTTATGATGATGATGACAGTTTTCATTTAGAAGAGAAAAAAAAGTTTTTAAATATGACTGAGAAATAGGAGGTCATATGCAGGGTCCAGAAATAATCAACAAATAGAAAGAACACGAGGCTAAAATATTCTCTCACGAACTGAAGAACTCTAAATCCAGGAAAAGGCAGAGGCAAAGAAATGCTTTAAAAGGTCAGAGAAGGCAAAAGCAGAATCTAAATCAAGTTTCCTGGTAGAAAAACCAATATTTAATTAACTACCATAAAAAAACATGGACTTCAGAGCTACAGGGATTACACTCTTGCATGCTCATTATATTTCTTCTGAATCTTATAATAGCTTGCCTCCCTGTTTATTTTTCATCAAAAGGCAGTACGTCATAGTGAAGGGAGTATGCACCGAGATTCAGATGGATCTGACTTAGAATCGTAGATTTTGTACTCACTTAGGTGATAACATTAAGAAAGTTACTCTCACACCTTCTCAGTCTCCTTTTCTTCAACTTTAAGATAGAAATGATAACTTCATGGAGTCATTTGAAGATTAATAAGCTCATGTATTAGTGAGAAGAGGACCTAAAACTGCCTGTCAACAGAAGACATGAAATACGTGATTGCTGTTCTTACAGAAACCGAAGCTACCTGGTTTTTCTAAAGGCTGTATTTATAGGGGGCACTAATTAGATTGACGCAAGTTTGCCTATGATTTATCATACGTGGAATATCTAAACTGTGGAGTATATACTGCTTTGAACAACGTAACAATGTCCTGATGAGGATCTATCTTAAAAGTAACCAATCTTTTCATCACCAGATATTTCTCCTATATTCCTTTCATGGATGCAAAGAATTGAAACACTTTACTTAAAGCAAGGCAAAATTATCATGTTGAATTGATATAACCCAGCCAAAAGCAAAGAAATCTAAGGTTTGTTTAGCCTATGTGGACTTACCTTGAAAAGAAACATTCTACTTCTTTTAATATTGAAATTTCTGGTGGGCCCCAAAATGGTCTTTGAGAAGCCTCTGTCCCCCCAGGATCCCTGCCAGGAACGAGCGCGCTAATGAACGTAAGGGGCATGCCTGGAAAAACCCCATCTATTTTTAGTGTGTTTAGTATTTAAGATACATTCACTTTCTTTGTCTTTTCAAACATGACTTTTCATGTTTTCTATTTCAAATAAGTCAAACTTCCAAATTGAGAATGACAAAAAGGTATAAAACAATGCACAGTGACAAATAACATTTCAGGAAACCTGAGCTCTCAGATGGCCCAGGGCAGTGGCTCTTGGTCAAAGGGGGTTAGGTGAGTCAGCCGCTACAGAGGAGGGCGAATCGGCAGCGGGATTTTGAAGGAGAAAAGGATCTTGGACCAGTAGAAATATACACGGTGGAGGGGCTTCCAGGCGGGGCTTGTATGCACAAGGGCTTATAGGCAGGATGAAGGTGGGAAGAAAGGTGAGTTTGGAGAAAAAGTAGGACTTTATTTGGGAATAAAGCTCAGCCATGGTATGACTGGGCGAGGCATCTATACTGTTTGCTGCTTCCCCCAGAGAGCGTACCCAAATTATCATGAGCTGGTTTTGTTTGTTTGTTACTCATTTTTTTGCTTCTAGGATTTCTGAGCCAGACATTCCACCAGCCTGCTCCAGGGCATGTAACACGGGGAGTGCAGTCTCTAAGGTAAACAGGACTTGCGTTGGCAGACTCTTTCCCCCATGCATGTAATTTTGCTCTGCTTTGTTTTTGCCAATTACAGATTTCAACACTGAAACAGCCTGCTAAAGAAAATAGCTTCTGGATATATGCTGTTCTTAATGACTGGTTACTGAGTTTTTTCAGATCTTAATTTTGGGTAAGTCCTTAGTGTAATTATTGATTTCACTTTGAAGCTTGAGAGTAAAAGGGTTATTGTGCTCTCATGCATCAGTCCTGCTTCCAGGTTATTAAAATTGTGTTATTTTCTAACATTTATTGCTAAGTGTCTCTGTTTGTTTCAATGGAAGGTGCTCAAATTTCATCTCAGACATAAAGCTTAAAACCAAAAAGTCCAGAGCAAAATATTGATGCACTCATTAATACATCAGCTATTTACTAAGGGCCTACTTAAAATAAACATATACATATATATTCATATATATATATACACATACATAATTCAAACTTCTGCAGTGATCAATGACTATCAAATCAGGTTTTCTGTTTTAATCTATTGAACTTGAAGAACCAGAAATAGCTAAACATTTAGGAATTCAGGTACCTATGTAAATAGGTATTTAACTCAGTCAAATCCAGTTGATCTGAATTCCTTTAGAAACTGATTATACATTATATTAATGGCACACGTCATTTCCCTTCCAGAGAAACGACAGCTTACTTGTGACTTCGTGAGCCTCAGATAGCCCTACTTTCAAACACAAAGTTAGGAGCCATGACAAAATCCTGTGTTTGCTCTCTACTCTGCAAACATAGTACAATGTCCGTTTCAGGTGGCATTGCAAATGCTTATCATCACTTTATCGCATCCAAATTTCCTTTTTATATCGATCGCCTTAGGAAGTTCATCTTTGGCTCTGACTCGTGGACGATGCTGAGGAAAGGTTTCTCCCCCACAGTCTACTTCTCCTTGCGACACCCTGACTCCTCCCGGATCCGCTCCTGCTCCGCTGGCTGCTGGCAGCTCAAGGCTAGTCTGCCCTCACGCGGGCGAGCGTGCACACCCCTCCCCAGAACCCACAACACCGCCTCTCCCCCAGGCCCCTCGGTGCCTGCTCCACCACCCACCTCCACGTGCGTTGAATAATTTGCTATTCTTCGATGTGTTTTATTTTAGATTATAAGACCACAATAAAATAATAGAAAGATAGATAAAATGCATACCCAGGTGATAAGTAAAGGCAAAATACCTATGTGCTCAGAGAAACACTGGCGCACAGCGGCACAGATGTGACATCCGTGTGCTGTACATACTAACAGCACAAGAAACACACTGGGAGTTCACTGAGTTACAAACCTGACATGTTTTTTACTTTTTTCCAAAAAAACCTATACCAAATTAGTTCTGTTGAACTTCCTTTGCCTACTGAGCAACTGTTCTCTTACCAGCGTAGCCAGATAATATGACTTTTTAGCCACTTTCAGTTATTACAACGGTCCAGTTCCAGCTTTTAAGACTTAGCCTTGTTCATTTTTAAATTTTAAGTCCACATCTGATTCCTCTCGTCCTGGCTTGGGGGGACCGGGGTCCTGGGGGAGGATTTGGGGCAGGGCTGCCTGCTTTCCCCCCACCCCCCACCTCTTGCTCTCCACTGAGCTGAGCCCCACGGAGGGGCAGCTGGGAGCAAGAGGCTCAGGGCGGAGTCTTCGATGGCGACCAGTCCGCGTCGCCGGGGGAAGCCCGCGTGACCCTCGAAAAGGGCTTCTTGGCTTCCCATTGCTCAAAACCTGGGAGGGAGCTGCACAGCGCTGACCTCTGAGCGCCAGGCCTCGCGGCACTTTCTGGAGCTGGCCCGCCTGCAAGGCAATGGAACCGTCCCGCGTACTGAGCCTCCATCCCAGGAGAGCGGAGGGGGCAGAGGTGTGACAGGTGGTTTCCAGGAGCTCACCCAGCCACCTGTGCCGCTGCTACCACACGATCCCCACACCCCAAGAGGCAGAGATGGGTGGCTATCGCCCCTCTCCGCTCCACCCCTCCCCACACAAAGATAAAGTGAGACAATAAGGATTGTTGATACTCAGTGCCAAAGTGAGATTTTGATGGAGACTCCTGGATTTCCCCATTCTAGAAAGTAAGCTCCTTGCCAGCCTGACCTTTCTTGGTGGTGGTTGTTGTTTTCACTCCTGTAGCCCCTCCTCCAATAAACAGGGGCAGTGCTAATACACAGGAGATGCTCAGTAAGTATTTGTGGCGTGAGAAGAATCAATGGTCTCCCCTTCGAACTAAATAGCTTGTAGCCCAAGGTGGTCCTTGTGGAAGTGTGGAGGGCAGAGGGCAGGTTTTGGTTTGGCCTCGCCCCACCCCCTGCTGGAGGAAGGGGACAGGGCTCTCCTCCAAGTGCCCTGGGCATCAGAAGACAGCTTTGGGGTGACCCCAAGAGGCTACGTGCTTTGCCCTCTCCTGACTCGGCAAGACCGTAACCCCCTCTGGGGCCAACTCTTGCATCTTCTTATCTCTGTGAATCCCCACTTTGTCCTTCTCAGTGTTTGGAAGGAAGGAAGCTCTGAGCCACCCAGCCCGGTCGAGCGCCGCAGAGCCCCTCATGCGGCTTCCTCTCCCCTTGCGCTGGTGATCCAAGGGCAGGTGAGCAAGCCACGGCCAACCGGTTTTCTAAGCAGGACCCTGAGGGCCAATCCCGCTCATGCAGGCGTCCCAGTCTTCCGGTCATTCTCTCTGGAGGTCCCTTCCCTTGCCTTGGGAACAAGGGGAGGAGGGAATACCTTTCCACACAAACACTGCATTCCACAACCCCACTACATCCCCCCATGAAGGGTCGGGGTGAGACGGCAGGTGGGTGGCGCCGGGCTTCTTTAAGGGGGAAGGTGGCTGGTCCCAGTGCTGGTGGGTCTTAGAAGGTAGGCGGTGGACTGCGTCTTGCTTTTATTGTCAGCTTTGGGCCTTAGCCATAATTCTGGAACGACAAGAAAAAATTTTACTTTATGTCTTATCAAACCTTCCTTAACAGAGTCTCAGTTGGGTTCAGGTAGTTGCCTGAGTCCCTGACCTCAGGGAAGGTTGGACTCTTTGCTACCCTCAGAACGACATGCCAGTCATTGGCGCCCCCGTACCCCGGTCTCTCCTTAGATGCGCTCTTTCCTTATTCCTAGGAGCTAGTTCCAATCAGTGAAACATAAAGAGGAAGCCCTCTGAGAGGCTCTTGGGGAAAAAAAAAACTGTTGCCAGATGAAAGGTGAGACCTGGCAAGGAGAAAGTCTAATGTCCCTCCCTTCCTTCCCACTCAGGGTACTGCCTGGGGCATCTGCAGCCACCCTGAGACCATGAGGGGAAGGGAAAAGAAAACCTGGCTATGCTGACAAAGTGAACTGATATGGCTGAGTTGCTTTGCAAACCTGCAACCAGCTTCTCCCAGACTTGCTGCTTTTCTTATTTAAGCTACAGTTCGTCAGGAATTCTACTAATTGCACACAGAATCCTTCCTATCTGATTCAATCAATGGTTTTAAGAACAAATTCCCAATAAATTATAAATTATTAGTGGCCATGTATTTTTCATAAAACGATTTCTATTTTCCTCCAGATCATCTCCTCTCTCATATTGGGGCATGCAGACACACACTGGGTGACAATCTCTCCACCATCTTGAAAGACTAAATGTTGCTCTCTGGAAGAATTCCTCATTGGTCTCTTTGTCTTCAATACTCATGATTTCAAGAGATTGAGAGTTAAGAACTATTTTTCTTCAAAAACAAATGCAATCCATTATCAATATATTGAAAATAAGCCTTATAGTTGGTTCAATGGAAAAAAATGGACTGTAATTCTTAGGCTGCTACAAATGGGAAAACTGACTAAGCCAGTTGGAGTCATGGGAAATAGATCACCTAAAGAGACCCCTATAATTTGAACATCTGCCTTTGCATATAGACCATTAAACGTGGGAGAAATTGCTTCATGGCACTAATTCCTGCTATTTTTTAATTTGCTATATAGGTAAATTTAACAAACTCTTTTAGGATAGCTGACAATAACAATTTTATGTCATATAAATTTTTGCAAGGAAAAATTTTGAAAATTAAATTCAGTCTACCATGTATGTGAGTGGAACAATAGAATATTTTAATAATGTATTTCAGGTTGTGTTATTTTCTAAATTCTAATGAACACTTCAGTATGTAATTAATAGACATCTTCTATATCCAGCTTTATGCTGGAGAATAGAGTAGCATACTCTTTTATCCTGAATTCTAACTCTTTTGTATTTAATCATCTATTCATAATACGTGTTCAAGTTACAAAATCAGGTTTTGTTCCATTTTATTGAGCTGATTAGATGTGATAGATAGCCACATTGCCTCCTTCCTTCCTGCCTGGGGGAGTTAGCTCTGTTTCTGTTTGCTTCATGGTCTAGTCTACTTATTGCAGCTAAAAGTAAATGGTTGTTCTCTAGTTGGAGATTGTCTCTTTCAGGGGAAAATAAAATATGAGTTTGTTTATGCAGGTTCAACCAAGTTTGTTTCCCAGAAGGTATATAAGACAGATATTTTCAATGCATTACTCTCAAGCTAAATTTGTTAATGTTTCAACAATGAAATTGGTTTGGGATTTTTTTTCCTTTTACCACCAAGGATCATGAGACTGTGTGTCAATGAACCCATTCGAAAGGGAAGGGCTGTCGTCTCCTGCAGCGGGTCTATTCCCATTCTTTGCTGTTCTCAAAGGGCTTGCAAATTTTGCTGGTGTCCTACCCAACCAAAGATAATCTTCTCTGCCTGTAGCCTGGGGAGCGACAGACAGACAAAACTGCCCTGGGTAGCGCTCACCTTGAGGCCTGTTTACCCAGGTCTGGAGCGTTCTTTCCTCACTCGACAAGCCCCACCTTCAAGCCGCAGATCCCACTGGCTGCTGCTCACAGCCCCCAGGCGCTGGACTCCCAGGCCGGGGCAGCTCACGCTCTCCGCCCACGCTCTCCGCCCACGCCCTCAGGGCGCTGCTTCCCCTGGTGACTCTTCTCTCACCTGGCTGGGTAGCCCACCCAACCATCCCCACACTTAGCAGCCACCCCAAAAATAGACATGCTGCAGGAACTCTAAAGTACTACGTAAATATAAGGTGCCATTATCATTACTACTGTTCATTCCACAATAAGTCATGTTTCCTGAGTGGCTCCTGCTTGCCGGGCACTTTGCTAAGCGATTGGGAGACCAAGAAACAAAATCTCTGAACTCTTTGTACCGGGAGAAACAGAAACGAGCAGTAAACACGACACTCAAGGAGGCAGTTCCACCACAGCAGACCAGCGCCGAGGGCACAGGAAGGCGGGCAGGGGCAGGAGCACGAGCGGGCTCGAGAGTGGGCTGCGGTTTCGAAGGGGGCGCTCAGAGGGGGCTCCTCGGAGTGCGCGGAGGAGACGACCCGCAGGGCCTCGACCGCCCCAGGGCAGGCATGAGGGTGCTTGGGTGGGGGCGTGGAGGGTGCTTGGGGGGAGGAGGACGCCCAAGGGCGCCCTTCTGGCTGGGGCAGGGGTGGGCAGCCCCAGGGGGCCACTGCGGGGACTTTGGGGTGCCAGGAAAGGCGGGTGCAGAGCCGGGGCCTGCGTCCGGGTTTAGCGAGGTGACTCCGGCCGCTTTAAGAACGGGGCGCGCGTGGAGGCCGTGGGACGCGTTTGGAGACCAGTGAGGAGCCCAGAGCCCGGGCGGAGGCGAGGGCGCGGCGCTAGACCCCGCTGGGGCGCAGAGAGGGTGAGAGGCGCGCGGGGCCACCGGGCGGGGGGGGGGGGGGGCAAGGGCCCCGAGTCCCAGCTCGGGCGGCTCAGGTAAATCAGGGGCTCCAACAGACGGAGGAGCGGCCGGGGGCGGGCGCCGGGCGGGAAGGGAGCTGCTGAGGCGGGAAGGACGGAGGACCCGCCAGGGCTCGAGGGCCGGACGGCGCTTACTCGAGGGCACGGCGCGGCCGCGGGTCCTGAGCCCTCGCCCCCAGCCCTCGCCCTCCACCGCAAAGCCCTGCCGCCCGGCTTCTCTCTCTAATCTCAGCTCTGCAGCGACCAGCCTCCCCGCCCCCAGCCCACCGAGAACACCAGGACTGTCCCGGCTCACCCCCAGCAGGGCGTCCCCCGCTCGCTCGTGGCGCAGAGCAGGCAGGAAGGAACCCAGCCCCGCGCACCGCGGCCCCGCGCTCCTCCTGCCAGCACGGGCGTCGGGCCAGCGGCTCCCCTCCAGGCCTCCTCCCTGGCCTCCCTCCTGGGACCCTCCGCAAGCCCTCCACTGACCCTGGACCCGCCCCACCTCCCACTGCGTCTCCCACCCACGCCCCGGGAAAGGGGCCCGGCCTGGACGCCCCCTCGGCCCCTTCCCTCCTGCAGGGAAGCCCTCGCCGCCTTAGGCGCTCGCGCAGGAGCCGCCGCCGACCCCCAAGGCTCCGGGGCCCGCGTCCACCCGTGTCCTCGTCCACCCGTGCCCGCTCATCCACCCGTGCCCGCTCATCCACCCGAGCCCTCTCATCACCCGTGCCCTCTCGTCACCCGTGCCTTCTCATCACCCGTGCCCTCTCATCCACCCGTGCCTTCTCGTTACCCGTGCCCTCTCATCCACCCGTGCCTTCTCGTCACCCGTGCCCTCTCATCCACCCGTGCCCGCTCATCCACCCGAGCCCTCTCATCACCCGTGCCCTCTCGTCACCCGTGCCTTCTCATCACCCGTGCCCTCTCACCCACCCGTGCCTTCTCATCACCCGTGCCCTCTCGTCACCCGTGCCCTCTCATCCACCCGTGCCCTCTCGGTGTTTGCCGGCTGCTAATGCGTGAAGTCTCCTACTCCGGGAACCTTTGGGCCATTTTGGGAGGCTTCCCGTCCTGCTGCTCGGCCCACGTCCTCTCACCTCCTTCTGAGGTCCTGCGCAGGTATTTGCTTTCTAAAAGGAGGTGCTGCTCTGCTCTCCTGCGGCCGGGTCCTGGGACTTCAGCCGCGTCTGTGCTGTGTCGCCTGCACCTGCGCTGCACCTGAACCCTGGGCTCCCGGGGCCCTCGGCTGAACCGTTCCACCGGTGAACCGCGCTCCCTTCCATGCCCGGCTGTCCACGGGCTCCTGACACTCCACGTGGCCACGTGGGGATCGTCTTTCCCTCAGGTGGACTTGCCCCTGGCCTCTGGAAGGCTCTGCTGGCTGGCTGGGGGCTCCCGCCTCCCCACCCCGCTGCTGCCTCGACCTCCCCCTTCCCCTTCTGAGCTCGCTGCCCTCAGCGGCCTGGCCCGCTCCTCCTTGGCACAACCAGAATGGTCTAAGACACTGGAGGAACCCGGCGTCTCCCTGACCTACACAGCTCTGCAGCTTCGCAGCAGCAGGAGGTAAATGCCCAGGGCCTGGGCACGGTCTAAGTGCTCCGTGTCAACCACCCTGGGCTACTGGCCGGCTTTGCCTCACTTTTTGCCTTTTCTCCCGGGCTGCGCCCTCACTCTCTCCTCTCTTCTGTGCCCCCCACACTCCGTGCTTCACAGACAAAATTCCATTACACGATTTTTAACTTGTATCGGCCTCTCCTTACTAGATGGCAAGCAAATTGACAAGGACTGTACCACATTCAACTACACTCCCAAGGGCTCATACAGTGCTTGGAACACAGCCCTGGAGAATATCTGCTGAACAGTCAGCGGCATGGTAAACCAGGTGCCATACGGTGGGGGCGGGCTGCAGGGCAATGACTGACGTGCACCTGCAGCCTGAGGTGGTTCCCAGGGGCCTGAGGAAGTCTGTTCTTCCTGAGCTGTTTGTTGTTGTTTTCCTCTTTCTTCATTTCTTTTTTCCTTTTCCTTCTTTTTTCTCCTTAGTTTTTTTAGACCTTTTCTTTCTTACCTTTTCCCCTCTTCTGTTGCTTTTCTTTCATTTCACTTTCTCTTGCTTGGTTTTCATGTTTTTCTTCCTCTCTTCTCATCTTCCCAGTCTTTTATTTTACTCTATTTTTTCCTTGCTTCATTTTTTAAATTCCACCTTTTTTATTCCTATTTCTTTGTATTTTTTGATGATTTTTTCACTCATTACCTATTTTTTCCTGGCTTTTTTATGGTTATTTTGCTATCTTTTTAAAAAGTATTACTATTATCCTTTTTGTCTTCTTATATCTTTCCTTTTCTATAGTCTTAATATTTTTTCAAGGGAACACAGACAAAAGGATATAGAATAAGTGGAACCAAGGGTCAAAGAGGAACCTTAAAATAAAACAAAACCGTAGAGTAGAAAGAGAAGCTAACCATCTCAATAAGCCCATCAAGATAAACAGATGCCTAGACAGCAACAAAAAATTACAAGCGATACTAAGAAACAGGAAGACATGGCCCAGTCTAATGAATAAACTAAAAAACAGGAGGAGGTGCAGAATGTGGAACAAGTAATCAAGGATGTTCAAACAGATATCACGAATCATCTTAATGAAGCGAAGGAAGGATATTAAGGATATTAAGGATATTAAGAAGACACTGGGGAAACATACTGAAGAAATCATAAATATACATAAAAAGATAACAGATCTGGTAGTGATGAATAGCACAATGCAAGAAATAAAAAATATGCTGGAAGCACATAATAACCAATTTGAACAGGCAGAGGAAAGAATTAGTGACATCAAAGATAGTACATCTGAAATCAGAGAGATAGTAGAACAGGTAGATAAAAAGATAGAAAAAAAATCAGCAGGGACTCAGGGAATTAAATGACACACAAAACACATAAACATATGCATTACAGCATCCCAGAGAAGGAAGAGAAGGGAAAGGGGGCAGAAGGAGTATTGGAGAAAATAATGACTAAAAATTTCCCAGTCTTTTGAGGGACATGGATATACATGTCCAGGAAGTGCAGCACACTCTAACCAGTATAAATCCTAATGTGCCAACCCAAGATATATACTTATCAAATTGTCAAATGCTCAAGACAAAAAGTGAATACTGAAAGCAGCAAGAGAATAGCTCTTTCTTGATAAGATTAAGCACTGATTTCTCATCTGAAACCATGGAGGCAAGATGACAGTGGTATGATGTAGTTAAGGTGCTAAAAGAGAAAAACTGCCAGCCAAGACTTCTGTATCCCACAAAAACAAGAATCAAAACCAAAACAGACAAAAAATAGACCTATCTCTCTAATGAACCTGGATGCTAAAATCCCCAACAAAATACTTGCTAATCATATTCAACAACACTTCAAACAAATTATACACCATGATCAAGTGGGTTTAATCCCTGATGTGCAAGGAAGGTTTAACATAAGAAAGTCAATCAATGTAATACACCACATTAACAGATAAAAAGAAAAAAAAATCACATGATCATCTCTACTGACACAGAGAAAGCATTTGACACAATACAGCATCCTTTCTTGATAAAAACACTTCAGATGATAGAATAGAAGGAAACTTCCTCAACATGATAAAGGGTATGTATGAAAAGCCCACAGTTAACATCATATTCAATGGTAAAATGCTAAAGGCTTTCTCCCTAAAATCTTGAGCAAGACATGGATGCTCATTGTCACCACTCTAATTTAACATTGTGTTAAAGTACTTGCTGAAGCACTTAAGCAAGGAAAAGATATAAAAGACATCCAAATTAGAAAGGAAGAAGTAAAAATTTCACTATTTTCAGATGACATGATCTTATGTATAGAAAGCCCTGAGAAATCTACAACAAAGTTTCTAGAGCTGGTAAACAAGTTCAGTAAAGAGGCAGACTATAAGATCAATATACAAAAATCAATAGCATTTCTATACACAAATAATGAGCAATCTGAGGAGGAAATCAAGAAAAAACTTAAAAACTAAAAGAAGCAAATACCTAAGAATAAACAACTGAAAATGTAAAGGACTTGTGCTCAGAAAACTATACAACATTGTTAAAGGAGCTCAAAGAAGACCTAAATAAATGGAAGAATATTCCATGTTCATGGATTGGAAGACTAAACATCATTAAGATGATGTCTGTCCTACCCAAATTGATTTACAGTTTTAATGCAATCCCAATAAAAATTACAACAGCATTTTTTACTGATCTTGAAAAGCTAATTATGAAATTTATTTGGAAGGGCAAGGGGACTTGAAAGCCAAAAACACTGAAAAAGAAAAGTGAAATCGAAGGAATTATGCTACCTAACTTTAAAGCATACTACAAAGCCACAGTGGTCAAAACTCTATGGTATTGGCACAAGTACAGACACACTGACCAATGGAACTAAACTGAGAGTTCTGATATAGACCCTTGCATACATTGTCAACCAATATTCAACAAGGCCATCAAGCCCACTCAACTGGAACAGAACGGCCTCTTCAACAAGTGGTGCTGGGAGAACTGGATATCCGTATCCAAAAGAATGAGAAAATATCACCATGTCATACCCTAAACAAAAATTAACCCAAGAGGGATCAAATATATAAAGATAAGAACCAAGACCCTAAAGCTCCTAGAAGATGACGTAGTGAAGTATCTATGAGATCTTGTAATTGGAAATGGTTCCATAAACTTTACAACCAAAATGCAAGCAATGAAAGAAAAAATGGATAAATGGGATCTCCTTGAAATTATAAACTTTCGCACTTCAAAGGAGTTTGTTGAGAAACAAAACAAACATGAAAAAAAAAACAACTCTCATTGGGGAGCAGATGTAGCTCAGTGGTTGAGTGCCTGCTTCCCATGTACTGAGGTTCAATCCCCGGTACCTCCTAAAACAAACAAAAAACTGCAATGGTGGGAATGTTCTTTTAGCAAATATGGCAGGGGAGAGTTATTGATGCAGCATGTTGGGGGTGGGGGAATATGTGGGAAAAGGCGCACCTGGGTCATGCTTCTATGGAATATAAAAATGTTCATTTGTTATAGGATATTATCTCAGTGTGAGGAGACCCACACAATAAACAAGAAAATATTAAACTCCCATCCTGGGGAACCCTGCAAGGTTCTCAAATAGAAGGGCAAGAGTCTTTCGAGAACGTAGGCAGTGCCTAATAAAGGAAGATAGACCAGAATTTCAAGCCCTCAATATTAATGTATGTAATTATGAACCTTATTCTTCAAAAATTGCCACCTAGTGGTTACCATGGGTTCTGGGGGGGGGGGGGGGAAGAATGGATGAAGAATGAAGACTGGGGCCTTTTTAGGGCATGGAATTGTTCTGCATGATCTTGCAATGATGGATATAGGCCATTATGCATTTTGTTAGAACTTATAAAAATGTATAGCACAGAATGTAAACCATAATGTAAACCATTGACCATGGTTAGTAAGAATGCTTCAATATTTGTTCATCAATTTTAACAAATACACCATACTATGTAAGATGTTATTAATAGGGGAAATTTTTTGAGAGGGGGAGTGGGTGGGATATATGAGAATCCCCTATATTTTCTATGTGACTTTTCTACTACTTAAAGCTTTGAAAATAAAATGGGAGGAAAAAAAAACACTGGAGGAACATACAGAAGAAACTGTCACTGTGCACTGAAGATAACAGATCTTGTGGGCAGGAAAGACAAAATACAAAATAAATTTTAAAATTTATATCTCTATTATTTTATTTTTTTATAAATTAAAATTTTTATATATTTTGTTTTGTGTTTTTTATTATTTTTATTTATTTACTTTTGGCTTTGTTTTTGATGAGTTTTTGGATTGCAGAAGAGTTGTAACTGTGGCAGGGGAGGATCACTGATGTGGGGTACTGGTGGTAGGGGGATGTGGGAGGAGGGGTGCACCTGGAGCATGCCTCTATGGAATATGAATGTATTCAAGTGGTCATGGAGTGGTCTTGGTGGAGACCTGTTCAGTAACCAAAATAATATTGAATTAGCATCCTGGGGAGTCCTGCTACATTCTCTCATAGAGTGGCAAGAATCCCCTGAGTACATGGGCATTGCCTAATGAAGGAGGACAGATAACTGGGCCCTTGAAACTGATGCTTGTACTTATGAAACTTTTTCTTGTGAAATTTAGCCTAGTATTATATATTGTCTAAGAGTTACTTTCTGAAAGCCTCCTTGTTGTTCTAATGTGGCCTCTCTCTAAGCCAAACTCAGTATATAAACTCACCACCTTCCATCTAGCATGGGACAAGACTCCCAAGGATTAGCCTCGCAGGCACCAAGAGATTATTACCAAGCACCAATTAGTGATGCATTTAGAAAAAGACCTTAACAAAAAGAGTGAAATATTAAATACAAATAAGATTTTATGGCTAAGATATTTCAAAGTGAGTCAGGAGGTCATTCCAGAGGTTATGCTTATGCACATCTCAGGAGGATCTCACTGACAGCTGCAGTAAACAGTAAACAGTGCCTCAAACATGGAGAGGCACCTGAGAGCTCTAGAGACATTGGGACACTATAGGTAGGGCATACAACCACAGGAATTCAGCTCACTGTCAGTGGGCCTAACCCCGGTATGTATGATAACCTATCCCCCAATGTATTGGCATTGGACTCATTTATAATTTTCCTACACATGGTTCTTATGCCCCTTTTATTTAAACTTATAATTAGCACTATAACCACTAAATATGTGTCCCAGACACTTAAATCTTCCAGCTGTTCATATGCCGGTTGAGCCCTGAATCTCAGCAGAGTTGCTGCCAACACCTATCCTCCAATTCATCAGACTCACCCAGGACAGCTAACAAAAGGATGATGGACAATGCCCCTCCCAAAAAACAGAATATAAGTGCAAGTAAGACATTTCTACCCATCTGCCATGGGATCTAAGCCCTCTCTCAATTGGAAGCAGAAAGGGCATCACTCTCCCCAAATCCTCAAGACTGACAAATGAACAAACATAAGGAGGGAATGCAAGTATGGACTAAAGGAGACTTATTCTTATTATTCTAGTAATGGAAGAACTTGTAACATTGATATAAAGGCAGTGGCCACCAGAGGTTCTGAGGGGAGGGAGAGGGAAGAATAGGTATAACATGGGGCACTTTGGGGACACTGGAATTGTTCTGCATAACATTGAAATGACAGATACAGGTCATTATACATTTTGTCAAAACCTATTATGTGGTGCAAAGTGTAAACTATAATGTAAACTATAGTACATGGTTAGAAGAAATGCTTCAATATATGTTCATCAATCTTAACAAATGTACCACTAATGAAAGACACTTGCTAATGGGGAAAATTGTGGGTGGGGGAGTGGGTAAGGTGTACAGGAATCCCCTATATTTTCAATGTAACATTTATGTAATCTAAAGCTTCTTTTAAAAAATAAAATAATAAAAGATTTTTAAAAAGTTAGTGAAGGGCATTTTCCTGTGAAACTTGACCCCACAATAGCAAGGCACTAATGTTTTTCCATAAAATTGAAGAATATTAAATTACAGCCACAAGTTCAGACTAAGTTATGAAACCTGCCTAAATTGATATTTTGATACCTGTTACAAATGACTTTAATACACCATGTTAAAAAAAAAAAACACATACACTTTGACATAGCAAAAGGACCCATCAAGATAAAATTAAAGAAGCACTTTTTGTTCCTTATATATAGATATAATTTCTGATCTATTAAGAGAATATGCAGCATATGGTATGGAGAATCTAAAAGCAAGTTTGTTTACATCTACAAACAGGATTTTTTCTATCATTCATTTCAATATTTTGCATTTTCTAATGATGGTATACAGCTAGCAGTTATTACAGAAATATTGCATTACATCTCCTTTAAACTGACATGACAAAAAGGATAATGTTGAGAAATGTTTTAACTAAAACTGGTTCTTTAGGGGCATAGAAACTTCAATCAAACTAGAATGTTTTCTAAATGCATATCTTTATTCAAAATGACTGAACACACATACATAAATATTCTATTCTTCATAAGAAGATGCCTCTTTTGTAATCAAGTTGATAATCACTGGTGATTTGAATTTATTTTAAATATTTGATTAAAGATTTTGTTTCTGCCAACATTTCCATTATGAACACCTCCACTAATGAAAAAAAAATTATGCTTTTCAGGTTAATTTTAATTTTTCACACTCAACTGGAAAGATATTGGACAAATATGTTATTCTGCATAGGAGAAAATAGACTATTTAAAGCAATAGGACTCCTTCACAGATTCCTGGTAGAACAGGGGAAATATTCCCTCCCACCCTTTTTTCAAACAAGAGATATATTTAAAAAACAAAACTCTTTTATTCAAACTATTTTGAGTTTTACCTGCTCAAATGGCTATTTTTACATTGTTGGGCTAAGAATTTCTCCTACATAGGTAATTACCTTTCAAAGAAGCAAAATGCAATGAAATATATAATGTAATATAAGATAATATAATACCTATGTTAATTACAATAAGTATTTAAAGAGGTAGTTAAAACTGTTAACACCCCTTAATTATCATTCAAAATAAAGTTCTGGACCTCTTGGACTTTCTAGATGCTGTGAACCCAGAAAAATAAATTTGTTTTGAGGTTTGAAAGAAGACATTCTCTGAAAATAATTTCAAAAATTGGACCATTTCTGCCCATGTCTCCACATTTCTGAGAGTCCTAGGACAGGCCTCTTAACATTCTCTTCCCAGGTGGTCTCGTGTTCCTCAGAGTGGGTTTGCAGGACCTGCAGCATCAGTGCCACCTGAGAAATTGTTGGAAATGCAGATTTTCCAGAGCTTCCACGAGCGCTCTAAACTGGAAGCTCTGGGTGCGGGGCCCAACAAGCTGTGCCTTACCCCCCTCCAGGCAGTTCTGATGCCTGATGTCTGAGAGCCACTGGGCTAAGAATTCATCCTACCCTCGTTTGTGGTCATTTGTTATGGACACCCTAGGAAACTAACACAGAGGGAAAGAATTTCAGAGTCAATTTGTATAATTTTTAAAAAGCCTACCAGAAATCATGCAGTTCTAAAGAAACTTGCTCAAGTTATTTCATCCATTAATTTCTGGACAATTTTCCAGGAGCCCCTGTCAGCATCTCACAGCCTAGGAAATGCGACACAAGGCCTTCTGGCCCCTAGGCTAAGCATGAGGAAGAGAACTCTCTGTTTGGATATTCTTGAGACTGTCCAGATCTGCAACCCCATTTGTGTATACAGTATTGCCTCACTGTGCCGTCATTCCGTTCTGGGGCCTCCTGTCCGTCGGGTGTCTTCACCGCCGAGGGAGAGACGTTTTTCTCAGGGCAAGATGTAGTATCCCGGCATCACTGCAGTCCTGTTCTCCTCAAGGTCCTGGAGCCAAGCCCTCCAAGATGGCAGCCACTAGCCACGTGTGTCTCCTGAGCTCTGAAATCTGGTGTGGATGATCTGAACTGTGCCATAAATGTAAAACGTATACCAGATTCTGAAAACCAAGGGTGCAAAAAAAAAATCTCACTCATGATTTTTAAAATATTAATTACATGTTACAAGAATAAATTTGGGGGTACATTGGGGTAAACATTAAGAAAAAAAGGAGCCAGACTGGAAAAAGCCATACTTACATGGGGGAATGTAAACTTTACCTTGAAGGAAAAGGTGCACTTCAAATTAGAAATAAGTTAATCAGAAGTGTTTCAGAAAGACAACACTGGCACTGTGGAGGGGCATGTGACTGAAGCATTGCGGAGACCCAGTGGGAAGAAAGTGGGGTGAGTCTGGCAATGGCGGTGGCCAGAACTTTGTCATCAGTAGGATGGTGGGGCTGAGAGGAGTCAAGGATGGAGAATAGAACGAAGGCAAGAAACCAATAAATATTTACTGTGTGCCTCCCAAATGCAGGAACCCTACTCTTCTCTTAGACAACCAGATGCTACTAACTAACTTCCAGGATGTCATCAGACATCAAGATTAAAAACAAACACACCAAAATCTTGAGACCTATTATATTTTCTTAGCTTTAGACACTGTTCCAAACTCCACCAAATTTACTGCTCCAGAAAGGCTAGTTACGTTAAAATTAGTTGTCCAGGGATTTTCATCTTATTTTAACAGTAGTAATTTTCACTTCAATTCTTTTTCAATGTACTTTTGTAGGACTCAGGACAACACAACATATTTATGTTTCTAATATGTGAAAATTCTTCATATTGTTACAAAAGATTTTTTAGTCCTGAGTAAATCATCATTTTAACTCCTCTGTCAAGGTATAAATGAGTTTAATCAAAAACATCGTTCAGTTTAAAAGTTTGAGACTTTTTATTATATTTATTTATTTATGTATATATTTGAGGCACTGGGGCCAGAGAATGAACCTGGGACCTTGTATGTGGAAAGCCAGCACTCAATCACTGAGTCACGTTGCTACCCTGAGTGTTTTTTCGTTTGTTCATTTGTTGTTTGTTTTTGTTTTTAGGAGTCACCAGGAACTGAAGCTGGGACCTGCCAGGTGGCAAGCAGGCACGCAATTGCTTGAGCCACAACTTCACCCCGGAGACCATTTTTTAAAGCTGCTCATTTTGTAAAATCTTTAAGCTGAGACAATAATTAAAAGAAAAGCAAATCCATAAATAAGCACATCATACAAGTGAAATGATATCAAAATCTAACACAGTGTATGAGTAATTATTGGCTGAGTTAAAGACAATAAATCATCATAGTATCTCTATATAATTCAGTCATTAAATAGGAAACATTTAGGGAAACAAAGAAATACATTTAAACTTATTTCATCTATTTGGTGTCACTTGGCTGAAGCCTATCTACTTTGAAAAGATAAGTGTAAGGTAGACAAGTTTTATTTAAATTAAGAATGGTTGGAAGTCAGTGTGGCTCAAGCAATTGGGCTTCTGCCTACCACATGGGAGGCTGCAGGTGGCTTCCAGGTGCCTCCTGGAAAAGGTGAGCTGGCGCAGTGGACAGGCACAGCAAGCTGGTGCAACAAAATGATGCAACAAAAGAGAAACAAAGAGGAAAGACGGTGAGAGACACAACAAACCAGGGAGCTGAGGAAACTCAGGTGATTGAGCGCCTTTCTGGGTTTGGTTCGCAGTGCCTCCTAAAGAGAAGACAAGGAGACACAGAGAGCACACAGCAAATGGACAAGAAAGCAGACAGCAACTGCAAACAACACGGGGCGGGGAGTGGGAGGGATAAATAAATAAAATAAATCTTTAAAAGAAAGAATTGCATCATGCCAAAACATCTGAATGCAATATTCCACCCAAAGACAAAAGATTGAAAGCTGATATTGTAGAAGTCGAGAAAGGTTCAATTATTTGCACATAGAAAGTCCAGGACTCAGAAATAATTTTGGGAAGGAAAAAGGATTTACTTACGACCTGCCGGGCTCAGAGCTTCTCATTCAAAATCCTAGCCCTGAACAAGATTTTTGAGTTCTTTTTATACAGTGGAAGGGCCAAACGATTCTTTGTTTCAGTGCTCAATAGGCTTGAATTAAGATATATCTTCCACATCCTAGGTAAGCTTTTAGCATGACTTCATATATTCTAGATAAGCTTTTAGCACATTTGGTTTACATTTTCCCTGAATATTTAAAGCATATAGGGTTTGAATTGCTAAACTGTCTCTCAGGACTGGAGCTGTTGTCATGGTTACCAAGGGCAGGGCTGCAGTTCTCACTATCCCCCACGCACAGCTCAGTCAGGTTATCTATGAAGAGATGAACAGCCTCCTCACTCATAGCCTACATTAACATGACTTTCAGAAGTATTGAAGTGTCAAAAAAATCTAGTACCTAACTTCAGAGACGATATGCACCTCTTATGGTTCTCTCTCTCCAGGTACCTGTGTTTAATGACTCAGTTCACGTGTCACCTTGACTAGACTATAGTGTCCAGTTGTTTGGCCAAGCCAGCACTGGCCTGATTGTTATTGTGAGGGCATTTCATGATTTAAATACTTAGTAAGTTGGTTGCATCTATGGCCAGTTGCGTCTCCAGTTGCCTTCAGCAGTTGTAGAGGGAGAACTGAGGACCTGAGCAGTTGGAAGGAATCTCCATCTCTACTTCACCCACCCAGCTTCTCCTCGGGCATTTGTCGTCCCGTCATCAGAGCTCCCGACTTGCAGCCTGCCCTACAGAATGTGGACTTGCCCATTTCCACAGTCACATGAGCCAAGTCCTATAAATCTCCTCATATCCTGTCAGTTCTTTTTTTTGGAGAACCCTGATCAATACACTAAGGAAAATTCCCAACCCGTCTTTCCCCAGAGAGTTAAGATTACTGATAAATTTCTAGGGAAAAATGGGGGAAGGAAGCAGTGGTGTGCTGAGTGGAAAGAGCATGCAATCACAGTGTTGTAGAATTTGAGAGAGGTTCGATTATTTGCGTATAGAAAGGCCAGGGCTCAGAAATGATCTTGAGAAGGAAAAATGGTTTATTGACGGCTGACCGGACTCGGGAGCTTTCTGTTGCAAACCGGAGCCCCGAACAAGATTTTTGAGTTCTTTTTATACAGAGAGGAAGGGCCAAATGGTCCTTTTGTTTCAGTTCTCAATAGGCTTGAATTAGCATATATCTTCCACAACCTAGGTAAGCTTTTAGCATGGACTTCATACATTCTAGATAAGCTTTTAGCACATTTGGTTTGCATTTCCCCTGAATATTTAAAGTCTATAGAGTTTGCATTGATAAACTGTTTCCTGGGACTGGAGTCATTGCCATGGTTACCAAGGGCAGGACTGCAGCCTCTCACCATCCCACACGCACAAGTCAGGACAGACAGCTTAGGTGAAGGTTATCTCTGAAGAGACAAAGAGCCTCCCACCCATAGCCCACATCAATAGAGACCTGGGTTTTCTCCTCAGCTCCCCCACTTCGTCTAGCCAGCAAACATTTCATAAATACCTTTTGTCTGCAAGGTAACTTGGTAGGTACTGAGGCTTCAAAGATAAAATCTAGTGGAGTGACTCTCAACCCGGGGAGATTTTTGTCCCCAAAGTACATTTTGCAGTGTCTGAGGACAGTTTTCATAGTCACAATGGAGGGAGGGGCATCTCGTGGTGGAGAGTGCTGCTACAAATGCCACAATACACAAGGCAGCCCCCACAACCAAGAATTACCATTCCCAGATGTCAACAATTCCACAGTTGAGAGATGCTAAACATCAGACATGCTTTTTGTTTCCAACATACTGCACTGCCCCCTCCCCCAGCATGTTTCCTCCTGTTAGTCGTGAGACATAACGTCCACCTTATACTATGAGAGGACCTGGGCACTGTGTGTGGGGCATGGAATTTAGCGGATGCTCAATTCATGCCCTCTTATAGGAAAGGTTGCTTGTTATTCTGAACTAGGATCTGAGGGCGCAGTGTGTGTGGAGGGCTGCTGCAAAGGGGGGTCCCCCTTGCCTCCCTAGGATGGGCTTCCCCCTTGCCCAGCACCCGAGCTTGGGCCCTCACCAGCTCTCTTCCCCCCAAGCAAGAAGGGTCCTAACTGGTGTCTCTTCACCAATGCCTCTTTCATCTACGCACCCTCTGGTCTGTGTCCGACATCGTTCTGAAACCTTGACTTCAACTCCGCATGGTCTGGCTCCAAAGCCCAATGCAAGAGTTTCCGTCTCTCCAAAGCTTTCCCCAGCTTTCCCAAGTGGAAGAACTAGCTCCTTCCTCTGGGAGCTGTTTAAATATTCCATCGTGACACTTCTTGCACTGTAGTTTCCTGACAGATTTGCTAGTTTTTCTGTTCTCCAACCTAGGGTCCACTGCAGGGCAGGGTCCGTGGCTTCCCCATGTCCCCAGACCTGGACACTGGAATAATTCTAGTGTTGTAATGTCGCCGAAGTTTCTCAAATTGGGTCTTATGTCATTGCTGGGGATTGAATCATGCCCCCACAAAGGGCACATAAAATCCTGTCCTGGTTTTTGTCTTTTGTGGTCCCCAGAAAATTTTGTTCCTACACTAACCCTTCCTGGGCATGGAAGCCTATTGTATGTGGGGACTTCCGGTTAGATTAAGGTAAGGGACCTTTTGATTAGATCACTGTACCAGTTTGATATTATTTATGAATTCCAAAAAAGTATTTGATTATGTTGTAAACTGGTCTGTTTCTCTCGGCGTGAGAACCCTCTGCCTGTATTAGATCAGCTGAGATGGCTTTGATTAAATTATGTTAAGATTAGGGCTTTGACTCAAGCATGTCGTTAGAGTGCAAATCAGCACTGAGTCCTATCCCCTTTGCTGGGCTAATAAAACAGACTCTCACATGGAAGTAGATACACAGAGGATCCTGTGCACTGGGAAGAGAGATGAGCCTGTCAGTTTACAGTTGACCTTAAGAAGAGAACAGAGCAGCTGAGCCCAGAAAGAAATAAGCGCCAGGAAGAGTGACTAGCTTTATGTCAACCTGCAGCTGAGATCGGAAGCAGCTGGGACCACAAAGCCTTAAGAGGAAAGAGGAAGGCTGAGCCCTCCCAGACTTTGTCTGCCATCTTGTATCAACACGTGCCAGCAGACTTTAGGTAAGAAAGTACCTCTTAAGATACCTTGAGTTGGACTCTTTAGGGCTTGGTAACTGTAAGCTTCTACCCCAAATAAATACCCTTTAAAAAACTAAGAGAGTTCTGGTGCTTTGCATCAGCACCCCTTTAGCTGACTAACACAATCGCTTTTTTATTAGATCAATTTCGGGCCTTTAATTGGGCTATGTCAGCGAGGCATGACCCAGATTAGCTCTCCACCCTCTTGCTGGGGTCTCGTATAAACTGAAAACTGAAAGCAGAAGTACGGAGAGAAAGAGAGCTGCAATTTTGACCCTGCCATGTGAGAGAAAGGGAGAAACTCCAAGAGTCTGAGAGGACAGAGGCTGGCATCAGTGGAGAAGCTGAAAGAGACAGGCCTGGGATGAGGCGAGCCCTGTGCCTGGTCACCCACAACTGAGCCAGAGAAGGTGAGCCTGGAGGGGAGGGCACGGGCCTCTGCAGGGACCAGCTGCCATTGTGCTTTGCCATGCGACAGAAGTCCAGGATCTGCCAGCTTCTCTGCTGACGCCTGGATGTGGTCATTTTCACAGCTTTCCTATTTTCACGGTAAGCTTCTACCCTACTAAATTCCTTTTATAAAATATACCCTATTTCTGGTGTTTTGTGTGGGCAGCTTTAGCAATCTAAAACAAATCCTAACCCCTGTCCTGTGGGCACGAACCCATTTGAAAATAAGACCATTGAAGATGTTATTAGTTAAGATGTGCCCAATCGGAATGAAGGTGGACCTTCACCCAATATGGCTCAAGTCCTTAGGACCAGAGAATTTGGCCAAAGAAGGGGGAGCCAGAGGAGGAGACAGGTCTTACTTGGCATGAGCTGCTATGACAAATACCACACAATGGGTTAGCTTTAACAACGGGCATTCACTGGCTCAGTTTTGAGGCTACAGGCCACGCAAATCAAGGAACACAGGCAAGGCCTTGCCTTCTCCTGGGGCCGTAGCCTTCTGGTGCTGGCTGCTGGCAATCCCATCGCAGGGAAGTGTCCTCTCCTTTTCCTCCCAGGTTCCTGCTGACTCCCGGCTTCTTCTGTGGCTCTCTCTGACGATGTCTGCTTAAAAGGACTCCAGTGATGTGGATCAAGACCAGCCCCCTTCAGCTGGGCCATCAGAACACCTACAGGAGACCCCACGCACAAGGGTGGACTCCGACAAGGACACAGAGCCTTGATCTTGGACTGATCACACTCCAGGACTGTGGAGACAATAAATTAGTGTTTAAGCCAACCAGCATGTGGTATTTGTCATGACAGTCCTGGAAAACTACCATCATGCTGTGAATGTGTTCAGAAAATGGACAAAAGAGTGTAGGAAATTAAGACCCAGAAGAATGTTAATGTGATTATAATAATGGATCTCATATCAGAGAAGGCTGGAAAATTCATTTTGGAAGTCAGGAGGGAGGTTTTATTTATTTGATTTTTTTAAAACTTTAAATGTCTTATTTATTTAAATTTTATTTTAGTTCTACTACTTAGTTGAATTTTACATGGATCATCTGATTCATTGTGGACAAATAATTGATTTTCTAGCTGTGATTAAGTTGTCCAATTTCACAGCATTTCCAACTGGATGCAATGTCCATTTAATAATGTGATGCGTATCTTGGGTCTTAAGGTCATATGTGGAAAGAATAGTCGGTCACAGAGGTAACTAATGTGTGTGAAGCCCTGAGTTTCCCACACCATGCTGACTCACCTCCGTCATACACAGAAGGGAATATGCTCACGAATCCCTTAAAGCGGGCATCTGCACCCCCACTCTGCTTTTGATGAAACTGTGACTCAGAGAGATAAATAAGCTGCCTGGGCGGGCGCAGCTAGCAAGTGCTGGGTCAGGGATTTTAACCTGTCTTCAAACTTTGTTCATTCCACTAGAAATGTGAGAACTATGCCCTTGGCTTCGAAGTCCCCCACCCAGATTATAGGATGTATATGCCGTGTTTGAATCTGGGTCTCCTGGGAAAGAAAAGATCCAAGATTCTAGTTGCGATAGCAATGAAGATACAAGATTGCATCACCTATAAAGTGGCCCCAGCCCAAGCTCTCCCCTCCCTCCTCAATCATGACTTTCCCCCCAAATGCATTTTTTTAAAACTAATTCTGTCAATATAGATACAGGCCATTAAGGAATAGGAATATTGTAGGTTAATTTATTGAGGCTTATGACTCTAAGTAACATTTATTATGCAGTTTTGAGACCTACAAGTAAAATATTCTTTGAACATTTCAAGGACCACCATTATGCCTTTTTTTTTTTTATGATTCAAGGATTCATTAATCCTTGAATCATACTGCTAATTGCATTGGCTAGAGATCAATGTAGAAACACTCCACAGTTCTGCAACTCTCAATTTTAGAATTTTTGTTCTGGTGGTTTCAGGTTCCAACACTGTACTCCTGCCAGGGTGTGAGGTGTACAGAGCACTGCCAGCACTAGCGCCGAGCCTCCAGAACCTCACAGACCTGAGAACTTTCTCAAGAGAAGCAGCGGGGAAAGCAGGGGAGGTAAGGGAAGGGTCAGCAGGACGGTGATGCTGCAGGAGTCTGAGCTTAAGAACATCTCAAATATTTCAAAAACTAGGAAGTTGCAACACATGATTTTTATGCCTTGTTACGAAGGAAAGCACAAACCAGCTATGGATAAAGTAATGTGAAAACAGGAATACACTTTTTCTAATCTACAAAACAACAAAATTCTAATGGACTGTCGGAAAGATTCTGTAATACAGGAGGCATATTGCTGGTTAAGAAAGGGTTGTATGAGAAAAGCACTTACTAAGTTCAAGCTAGCAACTGTGGGAATTAAATGCCCAGTTTGGGGAGGAATTGTAGGTGGAAGAGAAAGGAAAAGCTTAAGAAAAATACTTACTGATAATACCGACCTTTCTTCATAATCTACTGCATTAAAATTGTACCCATGACACTTTTATTCAGTTTAATTATTCTGTGTACAATATAGTATAAATTAAATTAATCTCCACTGCATATTTTGTCAAAATGCTGTCTTCATCTTTGATCACATTAAGGGCTGCACACACCCCAGCCCAGTATACCCCCACGAAGAGCTGAGCCCTTCATAGAGGAAACATAAGAATCAGGTTTCTGTTCAAAATCTCAGCAAAAGATAATTTAACTAAAAAAAAAAAAAAAAAAAATTCACTACAAAATAAACATGGATCCAAAGAGTTGAATTGTTATACTCATTCTATTATGACATACCGGACAATGTTCTGCAACGAACATGGCTTGATAAATTATTGGGCGCCCTGAATGGCAACATTTCATCAAGGAGGCTGTGCCTTCCGGCTTCACATACCTGCAAACTAATTAGGAAGGGTCCGTGTTTCCTAACATCAGAGGCTACCAAGGGCTTTTTAAAAAACAGTTTAGTGCTGAGTGTTCATAACACAACAATGCAGCTTAGTTCAAAGGTTATTTTGGCAACTCAATCTTAGCAAGAATGGGGCTTTCGAAAAACAAGGTTTTAACAAGGCTTGCCATTTCGGGCTAAATTTTAAGAGAACATGAAAGTCTGAACTCCTAAACTTTAAATAAACAAAACCTGGAAATTACTGACTGGTTCAATAGGGTCTTAGGGAAAAACTAATCTGTAACAATAACTTGGCATTGAGTGTGAAGTCTCCACAGTTTCTGAGCAAAGTGTACAAAGGTTCCAAGTGGGATGGGGGTGGGTGGGTGGGGGTGCGGGGTGCGGGGCTCTGACACTTACAGCAGCAGCATCTTCTCCTCTTCTTGACAGGGGTGGGTGGAGGGCTGCTGGACAGCTTCGTCAACGCCGCCTGGGCGCCGAGCGTGCCCGGTGTTTGACAGCACCCATCTCCTTCGCCATGGCTAAGCCCTTGGGATAGGTGACGGGGTCAGCCTCTTCTCCCTCAGTTTCTCGATCATGTCTTTGTCATCCCTAAGATCAAGTTTAGTTCCCGCTAGGATAACTGAAGTGTTGGGGCCATGGCGTCGCCCCTCAGGATACCGCTTTGCATGGACATTTTCAAATGATGCAGGACACAGGAGGGGAAGACAAATTAAGAAGACAGCTGTTTGCAGATAGGATACAGGGCGCAATGGGTCATAATCTTCTTGTCCAGCTGCATCCCATAAACCAGAGCCAACGGTTTTCCACTACCATAAAACTGGAGAATAGCTGTCAAAGATGGGGAGTATATTCTCCGGGAAACGCATTGGTTGCTAACTGATCGGCAGGCTCATCTCCCACCACCTGCACTTGGTGTGATCCATCTGGGCTGCCCACTGGGTGGAGGGACTGCGGGCGCAGGGTGCGGGCGCCGGGCCACTGTCCATGCCGCCTGACCTTCAGTGCCCAGCAGCCAGAACCCAGCAGGGGCCACCACCCAAAGCTGGAGGAAAGCTTAAATGCCATTTTTAAGTACAAAAATGGTGAAATTATACTTTCTTGCCAGGGCTTTAAATGCAAGGAACTTGGAGAGGTGATTGGTCTCCCCAGGATCTATCCTTTTCCTGATATATACATTTGCAAGGTTTGTCAGTATAGGGCTTGTGAGTTCCGTGAAGACCGAAGGCCAATCGAAGCCACCTTCAACTTGTAGCTTTCCCTTCATCTCCTTTTTCATAAAAAAAATTCCTCCTGATCCCAAAGACCAAAAAGCCAATCCATGACTGTCTACCAGCTACAACCAATGGCAACCCAGTGAAGACACTGCACACTCAGTCTGTAACTGCACTTAGATCAAGGAATCATCAGGGGGTTTATGATGCCAAGGAAAGCCCTTTCCCAGCCTTTATCACTTGTGTGCTTCAAAGGCTTTGAATTGGCAATCAAATGCCAGAGATGCATGTCTTCAATTTTAAGTCAATTCCAAGGTCTTGGGAAAAACAAAGAATGCCTAAAAATACTAATTCTGTGGGATTTATCAAAAATACAAACAACAACAAAAACCCAGGCATTTTCATTGCAAACTTCTTTGTACTTGTAATATCTTACTTGTACTACTTGTACTATCTTAAGATATCTTTTAGTTAAGGTTGAAAATTTTCCAAAAGTATCATTTACAATATAACTTTCAATGAATAGTTTTGTTTTTCATACTTAGGATATGTCTGCTAAACTATCTATTTGTGCTTTATTTTCTATTTATTTTCATGGTTGATTTTGATATTTTATTTCCAGGAATGGAGCCCCAGTTTATAACATTATGGCTATAGGAAATAAGTGAATTATATGAGCTTGATTTTTAACCATCTAGGGACCGGTGAGGTCATGAGATGAGGGTCACCTGCTCAAGTGGTTCCCAAATATCTATCCTTGAATTATCTTCACAAAAATTATCTGAGATGGTTGGACTTTTGAAAAAAATAAATTCCTAGGAGCTTATAGTCAAGGTGGAGGCATTATGACATTGGACATAATTAATAATCATATACTACTACTGCATAATTGTATCTAAGGCTCAGTGAGGAGTTGAGGAGATTATAGGGTTTATACAGATCCAGTTTTGCCTTTGTCACAAGGATTGACCTAACCAACACAGCATGCTGAGGTCTGACTCTGGTACCAAGCCTTCTGGTGGCAGAAGTTTGGGGGCAGTCCCTCCTTCCTTCTTTGGCAAGCATCGTTTTGTGCTAACTCTATTATGAACATACTTCCTTGAGGTTTTAGATTCATTTTGAAAGTGCTATATCACATTCAAAATGGCATGTAACAGTGGCCTTTGAATATTCAAAGAATATTTTACTCCTAGGTCTCAAAACTGCACAATAAATGTTACTTAGAGTCATAAGACTCAATAGATTAACCTACATTATTCCTATTCCCTTATGTTCTGAGTGTACACTGACAAAATTAGTTTTAAAAATATACCATGGGGGGGTGGTGGGAGAAGTAATGGCTGGGGGAGGGTGGGGAGAGCAGGGATGGGTCCGCCACACGGATTATGCCATCTTCATAGATTTTCACTAACTAGAATCTCAGATCTCTTCTTTCCCAGCAGACCCAGATTCAAGCTTCTCCATACTTTTTCCTAATTTATGAGCATTGCCTTTATTAACACCCAAAACAAATTCCTAGGAAGAAATGGTGAATTTTCTACTGCTTGTGTCATCAGTTCACTTCCAAAAGGGCATTTGGTGTACAGATCACAAATTTTTGCTTTACAAATTATAAGAGGCAGAAGGGACACAGCTTGAGTTTTCAGTTTGCAGGCTGAGCTTGCAGCAGGGGATTTCTAAATAAACCTAACCTGTAAATCGCCAAGGAAGAATTCAATTGGAAGTTGACAATGGAACCTGTCCAGGGCTAGCCTGAGGAAAAGCTGTGGAGTTCAAAACAGGTCACACCCCTCCTGCCCCACAACAGTTGTGCCTGCTCCTGCAAAACGTGCCCAGTCCCTCTAACACCTTTTTCTTTCTTTCGGCTGGCACTGCTCCTTCACCACGGTTGATCACCCCTGCCAGCAGTAATTCTTCAAGACCTTGTTTTGACCTCCCTTTCCCTGTTAGCACTGAACACATTTTACTGATGATCTTTCTACTGAGCAAAACGCATTGCCGGGACTGAACTGTCACCCTATCATCACATGCCTCTTACCTTCACTGGTCAATGTCAACCTAGAAAGTTGGATGACTCCATCATTTCTTATTTTGATTTGATAGATGATAAGCAATAAGATACTAACAGGAGGCAACACAGAGAGGTCAAGATGCATTGCACGTCCTGTGTTCTTAGAGCAAAACTGTGGCCACATCACTGGTTTCACTGAGTCTCAGATTCCTCTTCTGTAAAATGGAAATTAAAAATCTCCCATATCACTGTTCTAAGAATCACATGGGAAAGTGATCATGAAAGGGTTTTGCACACATAAACCCATCAGTTAGACTCTGCTGCTAACGTCCATTTGTAAAACAGCTGAACTGAGTCAGAAGACACTGGATCTACAGCTTTGGCTAGTGAAACCCACAGGAAGCAAGGGGACTTACCACCCTATGTTTAAAATTTCCAGGAGCTGTTGAACTCTGTGAACACTGAATGGCTGGCTGATAAGATGTGCTTGCTTCCAATCAATTGCTTGCCAGTTGTGGAAGGCCATTGGTCCCTAGCATCTACTGGCAGATGAACTCAGCATTGCCAGAGGTGAACAGGTGTCTCACAGCTGACGGTTTCCAGGGAGCCAGCATGCAAATGTGAACAATGTCTTTTGAAATCAGCTCTGGTAATTCTAATATTAAGAGACTTTACTCCATAGAGGAAATTTTCAAAGGATTCACTATATCATTAGAAAATTCAAGAGGGGGAATTTGTTTCATTGTAACCACTGTATGCCAGTATACAGAATTGCCCATTTCTAGTGGAATCTATCCTTTAATATCTTTATTAACTTGCACAGGATAGCTGAAACTATCTCTAGAGGTGAGCAGAGATAAAATGATGCACTGCTTATTCCTCAGTATTCCTGCCTGACACCAGCAGCACACAGCCAAACTGTGAGTCCAGTTCTCTGCTCCAATGCTGGGAAGTGATGTGAAAATGATCAAAGATAACCTTTTATGGCACGATATAAGTTTAAATACTGATTTCAAGTCACATTTCCCAGGGAAAGAAAGGCTCTATATTGCTTGTGCTGCACAATGACTGGCTCTCCAGAGAGAGGGGCAGTCTTGCCCCCTGCTCCCCCAGCTTCCTGGGGTAGACTTGTATGAGCCCTGGGGGATCCTGGAGGCTGGGGGAGACTGGAGGAATCTGGAGAAGCCCTGGGGGACACTGGAGGAGCCTCCAAAGAGCCCCGAGGGGACCTGGGAGGCCTGGGGGGAATCTGGAGGAGCTTGGGAGAGCTTGGGGAGCCCGGGAGGAGGCTGGGGACCCTAGAGCCCTGGGGAAGCCCGGGAGGGATTTGTATGAGCACTGGGGGAGCTCTGAGGGAGATGGAGGAGCCCAGGGGAACCTGGGAGGCTCTGGGGGAGGCTGGGGGCCCGAGAGGAGACCTGCATGAAACTTACATGATGCCCATCGACTTTCTCGGGACGTGGGGTGCGGGAGACCCCAGGGGACTAGAATCCCGGGCTGCGCTTGGAGCCGCCTGTGCACCCCGCGATTGCGCGTGGGTGGCTCCTCCCACGGCAAGGCCCTAATTCCCCGGCCTTCTCCCGCCCGTTGGGAGGCCAGGCAGACCCTCCGCGAAGGCTCCTCCCGGCCGGGCCCTTGTGCGTTTCTGCTGGACGTTCCGCGGAGGCCGTTTCGAGGAGTCGGTGGCGGCGCTGCAACCCTTGCTCAGCTCATCTGCACGCCGCGGAGCTCCGCCCCCGCCACGGAGCCCCGCCCCCGCCACGGAGCCCCGCCCCCGCCACGGAGCCCCGCCCCCGCCACGGAGCCCCGCCCCCGCCACGGAGCCCCGCCCCCGCCACGGAGTCCCAATCCGAGGTTCCCAATGGCCTGGCGCGGCGCTATCGCGAGACCGTGGTAGTATCCCGGGAGGTGGCTAACCTTGTGCGCTTGCGCAGAAGGGGCTCCGAGGCCATTGCGGGAGGAAGGGGGCGTGACGCTCGACGTGCGCGTCCACCTGACTCTACGCTCTCGCGCGTGCCGGGTAGCCGGAGCTGGGTTTCCGGGGCGCCTGGGACCCCGACCCGAAGCCTCAGTAGGCGCACGCCAGCCCGGCGAACGTCCGGGGGTTGGCGAGCGCGAGCCTGGTACCCGCGGGGCTTCGGAGGGCCGGGCCTGCCACCGAGACGCCCGAGCGGCCTGGAGCACCCGCTAGGTAGGCGCCGGGGTGACGGGGTCAGGGGTCAGAGGTCAGGGGAGGCTGGCCCGCGGGGCTAGAACGGGGACTCGGGGTGTTGCGGGGTCCGGGAAGCCACTAGGCGGAGAGGGTGACGCCGCGGAACTCCTGCCCAGTTCCCGTCGCGGAGGCGCAGGCCTTGGGTGGGAGAGGGGTCGTGAGGAGGGGGTCGTGGTGAGGGGAGGGGCGTGGCAGGGGGAGAGGGCGGGGTGCGTGGGAGCTGCGGGCTGCTGTGCGGTCCCGCCACTTGCGTCGGCCTCCGGCCCCCCTGACCAGGGACGGGGCTGTGGGTACCTGTGTGGTGATTGGCGGTGGCTCAGTGTGAGGTCTTGAGGGGCCGTCGAGCCTGCGCCTTTCTCCCGAGGGACCTGCCGGACCCCGCAGGTGGGAGGCCCAGGTGTTGGGTGTGTCTCCCCTTGTACTTAACTTGAGGCTCTGACTGAAAATGAATTCAGATCTTTAGGACAGTACTTATTCCAGTGGACGACACAGGGATGACGAAACTTCCATGAGCAGAAACGGCTGTAAAATCTGAAATTCTCACCAAAAACGGTTTGATTTTGACGTGAGCGAGCTGGAGGCAGGGTACTGGTGAGCAGCACAGCTCAGTGTGCCTGCGCGGGCTCCTGCGTGGGGACGGAGCACCGAAGGACCAGGAACCAGTGAGCTTGCAGGCAACGGAATAAAATGCTTTACTTCTGAAAGACCTTGTTATATGGCCCTTTTGCCCAGCCTAAAAGAACTATACCCTACAGTATTATTAAACAAACCATGTATGGAGGGCTAGGCCAGAAGGATTTAGGGCACAATCCCAGAAGCTGGTGTAAAGGCTTCTGGTGACGGCATGTATTTCAGGTTCTCACCCTGCTGGAGTTGCTGCTGCGGAAGGGCAGCGCCTGTCGGTGCTGTTTTCGGGAGTTTCTCCTGCACAGGCCTTTTGGAACACAATGCAGCAAGTCCTCCTTGTCCCCTGGACGGGCCACGTCTCTTGTGACTCAAGATGTTTGTGTCTGTTAACAAAGAGATAAAAAATCTGAAATTTAATTGATGTCCATTTGTTGTGTTGTCTTGGTAACAACATTTTAGGTTTATTTTTCTAGCAGTCTGTGTTTTCTGTCAGGCAGTGATACAGGTAGGTTAGTTTAGGACCAGGAGTAGCAAGGAAGAGTTTCACATTACCTATTGTTCTCTGGGTGTGGTTAAGGGAGACTCCTCCAGAAAGAAACATGAGTGAAGTACAGCTGGACGCTAGAGAAAGTGTGCCTTGCTGGTGGGCCCTGGCTTGGGGTCCGGCTTCAAGTAGCTCAGGCTCAGACAGTGCGGGACGCTTAGCGGCCGGGGCTGGGAGAGCTCCCACACAGCCTGCCTGAGCATGGATGGCTTCCGGGGAAAATTGGGCCAGCATCCTGCAGAAAAGTGGGAAAGGGAATTTCTGGCAGAAGACTTTCTATATGTAAATGCAAGACAGAGAAAGTGTGGTCCATGTAGAGAGGTGCTGGTCATCTCGTGACACTGAAGGGGAAAGAAGCAGAAGTGATTCGTGAGCTACGGAGAAGACTAGGAAATAGGGAAGATAGAGATTTAGAATTTCTCCAGTACTTGGCCTATTAGTGCCAATTAACATTGTAGTTGTAAGGAGCTTTAAGTAATATCTTCCAACCCAAACTGGATTTTTTGTTCGTTTGGATAGTATGTGTTTGCTCATCAGAGAACCAAACAAAGAGAGAGCCTTGCCAGATGGTTTGGAGAAATTGCCTTCCTAACTGAGAAATACCTTGGACTGTGCCGATAGAAGAATCAGGTTGGAAGAAACATCTTAAGGGATGTGTAAGATACCAGATGGTCTTCCCAGGTCAGAGTGAATAATGCCTGCTGCTGCTGGGGAGACCTCTCAGGGCATCGGCCCCCACTGACGCGCCTTGGCGGGAGCTGGTGGTAGGAGCTGGTCACTGGACCTGGGCTGCAGGGGGGCTGCACCACCCTTTCCCAGCCAGATTTTCGTGGGCAGCTGGTTATGCTCAACGAGGCTTCTCAAGTTTGGCTGCACACTGGAATCACCTAGAGAACTTAGAAAGTAATGGAGGCAGTGCCTGGGTCCTGCACACACCTATTGTGATTGGCTGGCATGCTACTGGGCATGCTACTGGGCATCAGGCTTTTAAAAGCTACCCAGATGACTAATGCACGTCAAGCTTGAGAAGCCCTGATCTGTGCTTCCCCATTATGCCACAGTAAAGAATGTTCTGTTACTGCAAAGCATAGTTTAGAGAATTAGGATTAGGATAATAGCAGCTATCATTTGTTGAATATGCTATATTTCAGAAACAGTGTTAAGTATTATATTATTTCACTGTCCTGCAGTTTAGCTGCTCTTTAGCCCCATTTTACAGGTGAACAAGCTGGCACAGAGAGGTTAGGTAATTGTTACAGTGCCATGCAGTTAATAAATGCCAAAGCCAGAATTAGAGTCCAGGACTCAGAGGCCCACATGCTTCTTTACACCACATGGCTTTGCAGTGGAGACAATCCAGCCAATTGCTTTTTGGGCTTCTGTTGTTCCTGGTCCATAATGACTAAGGTGTCTGTATTATAGTTGGAGTGACAGATGGCACCCCTGGCCCCACCCGCAGCCCCCACACCCTGCCCTTGGCCTTGCACGGTCCTCCCCAGGACATGGGTGCTTTGGGTCTGTCCATGTGCTGAGGCCAGTCGGCCCTTGGTGGTTTTGATGTGCCCGAGCACTCTGAAATGTGCGTGTGTGGTGGGATTTGTGCTTTTGCCCTCTGCCCTTGCGGTAAGAACATCCCAGCTGCTAAGCTGCTCCTGCAGACAGACCAAGCCGCGGCCAGCCAGCCCTGGCCCATCTGCGGATCTGTGAGGCCGAGCGATGGAGCAATGGCTACTTCACGGTGTGTGGCGCAGCATGCTTGTGGCGATGGTTAACTGACAGGCTGGTGTAGCCCAGCTTCACCAAGTTCGAGCACAGTGACCCAGGTCCCCGTTCCAGCCTGTGCTCTGGGGAGAACTGGATGAAGAGAAATGCTTACCCAAGACGAGGTGCTTGGAGAGTAGTTGACCAAAGTCAGAAATTAGTTATAGCCAGCCCTACTAAGGGAGTGGAATGCTTGTGACTTAGACTTTTTTTTCTTCTTTATTTTTTTTCATGTTACCCCCTACCCCCCTCACCCCATTCCTCCCACATCAACAACCTCTTCCATCATCGTGGCACACCCACCGTACCCGGTGAATACATTTGGAGCACTGCTTCACCACGTGGACAGTGGTCTACAGTGTAGTCTACACGCTCCCCCAGTCCTCCCCATGGGCCGTGGCAGGATGCACAATGTTCTGCATCTGTCCCTGCAGTCCTTCGGCAGTAAGGTGAACCAGCCTTTCCTGTGCTGCCCAGTGTGGTAGCCACTGGCCCTGCACAGCTGCTGAGCACCTGAAGTGTGGCTGGTGTGACTGGCACGCACATTTATATGATTCATCTTTATTAATTTAAATTTAAATAGCTGCATGCAGAGAGTGGCTGCCTTATTGGACCATACGCAGAGAAACTGGGGACCCAGGGCCACCTTTTCCAAGTCCTCAGCGTAGCCGCCTGGGTGGCCT
Organism: Dasypus novemcinctus; assembly: GCF_030445035.2. Taxonomy (NCBI): domain Eukaryota; kingdom Metazoa; phylum Chordata; class Mammalia; order Cingulata; family Dasypodidae; genus Dasypus; species Dasypus novemcinctus. Next base: position 124,982,371 of record NC_080683.1, on the reverse strand, counting down.
AGACATAAGTTAAAAGTTAACAACTCTCCGCAGAGGGAAGAGAGTGTGTAGATGTTATCGTGAATGATAATCTTCCCAGAGCAGTCCACATCCTTGGTAAACATCCTTCCTGCAAGCACAGTGAAAACATCACCAGACCCCAGGTGTATGCGTCCCACCACTCTAAGAGAAACTGTTGTAGTACCCTGTGGAATGTCCTCGCCCTTAAATACCACCCCTCATTTTCTCATCTCTGTGGAGCATTATCTTAATTCTTTGAACCACTGCCATCAGAGACTCTGTCCTGCCCACAGGTCCCAATAAAGCTTATGCTTGACCCAATCCCAGGTGCGTTCTTTGGTCTCCGCCACACCAACTCATGCCATTGGAACAGTTGGAGAGCCATGAGCCAGGAGACCGACGGGCCACGGCAGTGATGGACATGAGCTCCGGGAAGGGAGAATCTGCATGGTAGACCCCGGGTTGGCCTGTGATGTCCATGTGGGGAGGCGTGGCTGCCCTCCAGGGCACGTGGGACTGCTGAGATGATATGGGGACGGGCAGAAAACTCCAGCAGGTATGCTGGCTGAGCTCCAGCAGCTAGCAGAGCACTGCGCTTAAGTGAGGTAAGGGAAGACTGCCAGGTAGTGCAGCTAGAGTGTGGCCCCTGTTAGGCGGTGGCTCCCGAGGCTGGAGAGGCAGCAGAGGCCTCTGTGCGCTGCTGGGAAGGAAAGTTACAGTTAGAAGGGGTAGTAAGCCTTAGCGCAGGCAGAGACGAGATTCTGATCGCCTGTGCCTAGTTGATGGTTAGTTACATTGTAAAACTGTGTAAACTGGAAGAATTAATGAGATGTTATTTTGACAAAGTTTGAAGTTTTAGTCCCATTTTATTTTGATCAGAATTTTATGAAAGAACGTTCCATTTTGAATCAGTAACTTACTCTTGAGCCTGGAGTCTAAGTGCACTCCTGAAGAGTAATCCAGAATGTAGGAGTATTCCTTGTCCGTGAGTCTGAGCTGCTAAGTTAGTGCTTAACTGCATCTGTGCTGCTCCAGTACCCCTGACTGTATGCTGGTTACTGCTAACAGTGTTTCCAAGAAGGAGCTCACATGTCACAGGCAGCACTGACTCCACAGGAGACTTAGAAGCTGTAAAGTCAGGTGCGGACTGATGAGAGGCGGGAGACAGCCGCACGGGGAGGACTGTGAGTCGGGTGGGAGCCAGGGTCCTGCTATGTCCTCGCTCCTCCCGTGTTTATCTGCCTGGTCAGTGTGTATTTTCATACCTCTGGATGGTAATAGTAAACTAACAAATGAAAATTCTTAGAAGAGCTCTAATCAGAGGGCCAAAAATTAAATAAGCACTTACATTGGTAAATGAGTACTCCTGAAGCCCAAAGGAAATGGAAAGCCAGACAGCATAAAAAGCCGCATGAAGTTTAAAGGAGAGAAACTAAAAAGTTTATCCTGAATTCTCCCATCATCTTTCTATAGCCTACCATGATTGAATTCCAGGGACTTATTAAAACCCAGTTGAGGAAACGGGATATGCTGGATGTGGAAAGATAGGGGAGATGTGAATTTTGCCTGGAGTTCTATCTACTAGGCCTGGAAATAAAATGATAGGGCCAGGGATGTTACAGAGTAAACCCTGTTCTGTATACTCTGACCTCTAATTCCCCAGTTAAATTTGAACAGGTTTTGGGATGACAGTTAGAATATGGCCAAATTTCAGTAAGGAAAGAAAAAGACCTTGAAACTACGAAAGATTTTTCTAAATTATGATTAAAACAAATTAAACAATTATAATGTATTCCAGAATTTGGCAGTCAGTCTGCTTTTAAGGTTATTTACAATTTTAGAATTTTATTAAAGAAAAAAAAAGTTTTAGCCTCCTGTGGAGGAAGAAAAAAGAACATTTCTTGCATAAATTATAATGGTTTCAATTTTCCTTAGCATGCGTGTACTCTTAAGTTTATAGGATATAATAAATTAACATTATATGTATTAAATCTTTAAGGCGATAAAAATTATAAGTTTGTGTTTAATAAAATTGAAGCCTGTTCTAAATTACATTGTGTGTATTAAATCTTTAACAAGATGAAAATTGTAAGTTTTTGGCTAATGAAATTATTTCAGACCTCCTTTTAAAAAATTGTTTTTGACTAAATTGAAATGAATAGATTTATTTTTCTTCACAGAACAGAATGAGAGAAATGAGATTTGAATGAATATGCAAAGTTGCAGAAGGTGTTGTAGAAGGTAGCATTAAGTAAGGGAATGTGTTTTGTAAAGGTAAATTTGTCTTGAGATGAAGTAACTATACTCTGTGGTTATGGGTAATTATGTGAAGTTTGTAACAGCATTTTCTAAACTGAAAGATTAAAATGTAAGTGATAAATTCCCGGAAATCATTATTAAGTAGAAATCTAGAGTTAATATTAATAACAAAAAGTAACTTATGGTTAATTACAAGAAGTTTGCGAAAACATTGTCTAAACTGAAATACTTTAAATGGCTAACTCCAAGAAGCCATTATTAAATAGAAACCTAAATTGTTACTGATAAAAAAGGTAATTTTAGAGCAGGAAAAATCAAAACAAAACTGTTGGACTGTTGTAGAATTTGAGAGAGGTTCAATTATTTCCGTATAGAAAGGCCAGAACTCAGGAATGATTTTGAGAAGGAAAAATGGTTTATGGACAGCCAGCCAGACTCTGGTGCTTTCTGTTTCAAACCCGAGCCCAGAACAAGACTTTCAAGCTCCTTTTATACAGGGTGGGGCGTCAAATGGTGCTTTTATCAAAGAAAACTTTCTTTGTTAGTTAAGTCTTTGCCTGAGAACCAGGTAGGTTTTGAATTAACATATCACCCACACCTCAGGTAAGCTTGAATTAGCATCTTGCCCACATTCCTGTCTGGATGCAACCTTGAATACACATTCAGTCTTACATCCTTTCTGAACATTCAAAGCCCATATCACTTAACTGGATTTCTAGAGACTAGGCACACTTGGATACAGAATTAGATGATTTTGAATTTATGTACAGGCTGTATTATATTTCCCATCCGAGGCCAAGTCCAAGTTCCCTTAAGCTTTGGCATCACCACCATCAGAGTTTCCCTGGACTGACTGGCGTGTATATAGAGTTTGCATTGCTAAATGGCCTCCTGGGACCTGAGTCAGTTGCCGTTCCACACCCACAAGTCAGGACAGACAGTTTAGGTTAAGGTTCTCTCTGAAGAGACAAAGAGCCTCCCACCCACAGCCCACATCAGGACAACCTCTATTTTGACCTGTGCTAACTAAGATTTGTTTACTGAATGGTATACTGATGCAAAACTAAAATTTGACTTTCTCTCTCTGTTAAAGTAAAAAACAAAAAAACCCTTTTTTTCCCAGTACTGCTGAAGTTTCTTTGTGGTAAACAGTATCTTTCTAAAAAAGAAAACAAAAAAGAAATTAAATGTGTAATTTAGTTATATATTTGGGGATTGTATAAAAAACCCTTAAAGACTTTTAAAGTTCTTTCTGTCTATTCTAATACTGATCTGCATGGTGATATTGTTGGTTATAGTTTTAGTTATTCTTAGAAAAATGTGATGCTGTGAAAACAATCAAAATCTCTTAGTGTTTTCCTCTGATGCTTCTCTAAAAGAGCATGCAGTCACCCATCATAAATGAAAAGGAACTTTGAAGTGTTGTAGAAGTTGAGAGAGGTTCAATTATTTGTGTATAGAAAGGCCAGGACTCAGGAATGATTTTGAAAAGGAAAAATGATTTATTGATGGCTGGCTGGACTCTGGGAGCTTTCTGTTTAAAACCGGAGCCTCAAACAAGATTTTCAAGGTCCTTTTATACAGGGTGGGGAGTCAAATGGTGCTCTTATCAAAGGAAACTACTTTCTTTGTTAGTTAAGTGTTTGCCTGAGTACCAGGTAGGTTTTGAATTAACATATCGCCCATATTTCAGGTGAGCTTGAATTAGCATCTTGCCCACATTCCATCTGGATACAACCTTGAATACACATTCAGTCTTACATCCTTTGTGAACATTTAAACCCCTATCACTTAACTGGATTTCTAGAGACTAGGCACACTTGGATACAGAATTAGATAATTTTGAATTTATATGCAGGCTGTATTATATTTCCCATCCGAGGCCAAGTCCAAGTTCCCTTAAGCTTTGGCATCACCACCATCAGTTTCCCTGGACTGACGGTATGTATGTAGAGTTTGCATTGCTAAATGGCCTCCCAGGACTGGAGGCGTTGCCATGGTCACCAAGGGCAGGACTGTAGCCTTTCACTGTCCCACACCTGCAAGTCAGGACACAAAGGGATGAACAGCCTCCCACCCATAGCCCACATCAGAAGGAAAAGCAAAGCAAAAATTTGTTTTGTTTTGCCTGTTGATTAACCAAGATTAACCTTAATCTTGGTTAAGGTGTAAAAGAAAAAAATAAAGTACTAAAGATTTATTTTATTTGCTTTATTTATCTCCCCTTCCCCAGATGATTCATCTCTCTGCTCACTGTTTGCTCGGCTTCTCCAGGAGGCACCGGGAACTGAACCTGGGACCTCCTATCTGAGAGGCGAGTGCCCAGTGACCTGTGCCTCATCTGCTTGCTGCGAGCTGTGGTGTCTGCTGGCTTGTGGTGTCTGCTAGTTGCAGCAGGGCCAGAGTCTAGCTCATTGCAGTGGGAAGTGGCGTCTGCTAGTCATCTTTTAGGGGCACTGGGACTTAAAACCCAGACCTCCCATGTGGTAGGCAAGCATCCTAGGGGTTGAGCCACATCCACTTCCCAAGTCCACTTAATATGTTATAAACTGCATTGGACGTATCTAGAAAGTGTATAAAAATTAAGAGGTAGACTTCAGTATTGTCAGACTTTTGTGCATGCAAACCAGGCCTCCAGCACCTTGTGTGCCTCTCCGTTTGATTTACTGGCTAGATTTGTCATTGCAGCCTGGATCTCCCACATCTCTGGACATACTCGTGAAGTGGGTGGAAAGTACAGGGCAGTTTTGGAGTCCTGCAGCAGCTGGTGATAGCTCGATATGGCCAGATTTGCAGTGAATGTTACCCACAGCCTGGCTCTGTTTCACGGTGCTGAAGGCGCTATGCCCAGGCCTTGGCTTCCCTCTAAGGGCCAGCGGCGCGGGAGCAAGCCGGCTGTGCAAAGGGCACACCAAGCGGAGCAGTGATTACCAGAGTGATGTGAGCAGGACCTAATCAGACACAACTGGCATTACGGCCTGCTCCCATGGAGAGACAACAGGCATGGTATTGCAAACCTGGAGCTTAGCTCTATTAACTGTAGCTCAAAGAGGGACTTGTACATTGATTAGTGTTAAGTACTGTACCTATATACCTGATGAGTATGATAATTTTTATTTTAGATCATATGCAGAGGGATACTGAACATGTTAAAAATCTTGGTAAACTTAATTCATTTTCTAAGTATTTAATGAATGTGCCTGTGAGATAAGAATGGCTCTCTTAAATATTGTCTCTGTTTTGCTTGCCATATGCTTGTCTTGTTGTGCCTACACTGTCTTTGTGAGTTTATGTCTAGGGCAGTGTCTCTCCTCATACCTCTCCCAGCTGTCCTAGGCATAACCACTTCTATGGGATCTGGGAGTGGCAGTTTCCTAGAAAGCATTTGACATAAGATCAAGCCCATCAGCTTCTGGAGGGTGCAGCCTCTGGAGGCACCTGGCCTTTCTCATTCCCACGGTCCAGGACGTCATGGCTGGCTGCCTTTTTCTTTATCCTTTTAGTAGGACCATGTATCTTCAAAATTCTAACTTGTTTAGTTCTTCCAGAATCAGTGCCTTCCCGAACAAGGTATTAACCATGTGGGGATTTCATGCAGTTCCCACCGTGGTACTGGACTCACCTTCCCTCAACCTCAGTAGACTAGCCAGAGGGCTGCACACCTGTCAGGCAGGGCCTCCTCCCCTCGCCAGCAGGAAGCAGCTGCAGAAGAGGGACCATCGCGCTTCAGCTGCCCCTTAGGGATAATGGTGTGAACTTTTTGGGGGGGAATTGAGGCAGGTTATGTGGGACATAGGGAAGGCGGCTGGTCAGAGTGAAGCCTGCCAATGACCCTGGTCACGAGTAGTCCCAGACTGCTTTGTTACCTACTAATGGAAATGTTGCACATATATTGTTAGTCCAGCACGATCTACCCTCACTGTTTCCCGTGAACATCTTCCTTTTCGCCTGTGGTGCCCTGGCCAGTACCCCTCCAGTGGGTTGGGTAGTAGCCCATGCCCAGAGCGAGGTGTGCCCAGACTTCTGTCCTCGGGCGCCCCTGGCCTTCCTTGGGGTGGAGCCCCTGCACATTGGACAGCATGCAACACTTGGCTGGCGTGGCAGAATACGATCTGCCGACACGTTCGGAACAAGACCTTATTACTTTAGACCAGCTGCTAGCTGCTGGGCTTCGGCTGCCGTCTTTCAGTGAGACCTGTAATTGCGTTTTTCCCGTGTAAGGAAGCAGGTGCATAAGCCCAGGCCTCTATTAGTGTATGCTGTATGTAATGGTCCAGGATGGTTAACAGCTGAGGCTGTCACCCTAGTTGGCATTGCCCCTGTCTGCACGGAACAAGAGGGACTCTGGTGTGGGCTGGCTGCCCCCGAGTTGTGTAACTTACTGTCAGGGCGAGATACAGAGGAAGGCGTGCCCCCTGGTGGTTCTGCCCAGGGGCCGTTCCTGCCAGGTAGAGCCACACTTGTCACTGAAATACACAGAGCGGCTTTAGCCATTCACCCTGCTCAGCCCTTAGTGACTGCAAAGCAGCAAGTTCCTTACTAGACAAAGAAACTACCTAACCACAAAAGGTAGTTTTATGAAATGGGGTATAAGATATTCTCACTGCGTCACAAAATCATGGAGTTAATAATTAGAATATAGGTCAGCAGAAAATAGAAGGAGGCTAGAGTATGGAAAGCTGAAGAGAAATCTGCAGAATTGGTAAAAAGGTTGTTTGTAAATCTTTGGAAATGAATAGAAATGGTGAAAGCACATCATGGTGTTTGTAACTAGCAGAGCTTTTATATGGGTATGACAGTGGTTGAAATGAAGTCCAAGGCCATGTATATTACTAGAAGAAAAGCTAAAAACCATAACATGGGACTGTATAAGATAGTAAAACCTCATTTAATACAAGAATATGGATGATATTACATGTATAAGACTGTTTTTACAAAATAGAAATACAAATATACTAGAGAGAGGGAAGAAGAGTAGCACCTGTGTACCGCAGGGGAAGCATAGAGAGATTGAGAGGTGATGAGTTCTGTTTGTTTTTTATTATTATAATAATGAAAATGCTCTAAGAGTGCTTGAAGTGATGATTGCACAACTGTGTGATTACACCAAATACCACTGATTGATTTATCTTTATTAATATGTATCAATAAAATTGATTTGTTAAAAACCAGCAACAGAAAACCCACTGTGCTCATTCCTGCCTGGGTTCGAAGCCCGGTAATTAGGTGGGGCCGGGGTGGGGGGAGATGCCCCTGTGCCCTCAATTTTGTCTGCATACTTAGAGACCCTAGACGGGTGCTTCTTTTTTATCTCCCCTAAAAGGTAGCACAGTGCTGAATGCAAGTGGGAACTCTGTAAATACCCAATATTAAAAAATGTAGTTGTTGAGAATATTTCTTAAAACTGCACTTGAAATCAAATTGTGTTGTTTACACATCACTTTTTTCCAGCTACATGGTTAAAAGAGGCACGGGGCCATTGTTATAGCTGTGATTTAATCTTTTGAGTTGTTTCACATAGGAATTGGCTTTTGGGGGGAAAATGTAGTTTGGGACACGTGTCATAGAGGCTGCCTTCTTCCCCAGTTCCCTCTTCTGAGATGACCAAGTTTTCTTTTCTTTGCCCTGCATTTTCTGTCTCTTTCTTCTTTTATTCTCTTTGCTCCACCTCTGCTGGCTGCTCTCACCACCTTGTTCCTTGCCCAGCTATCCGTCTTAACCCTCTTTATCTTCTAGTCCATAAAAAGAAATACATTTCTGTTGTTTTCATTTTCCCCTTTGAAAGAGAAGATATGGTTTCAGGAATGTTTAGTGTCTATAGGGGTCAAATGAAGCTTTGTTAACTCTTTAGGATGATTATAAAATAATATTGGAATTCTGTAGTGGTAATGCAAGTTTAAATGTTACTGAAACACTTCTGGTAAGTGTTTCCAGGCTATTTGAGAGATTTCCTTTCCAGTTATGCTGCTTTGAGACGTTATTAAATGTACTTTGAGACTTTATTTTATTTATACAATTATCTTGATTGAATAGATTAAAGACCTGTAAAGCCATTAAAACTCATTTGAAATCTGAGTTTGTGGCCCATATTTCCTTAGCTCTATTTGGCATATTTAAAACTTGTCCATTGCTTTTTGGATCCCTCTGAATATTTATGTTACATGTGTAGACAATGGGCTTATGCTGTGTTTCTTGTTTGCTAATGCTTTAATACTAAAATCCCCTCTTTGAGTGCCCACTGTTTTATTTGTCTTCTAGAGTTCACATCTACCAACCAAGAAAAGCTGAAAATGAGCAGCCGACGGAAGCGTGCTCCTCCTGTGAGGGTCGATGAAGAAAAGCAGCGGCAGCTTTGTTGGAACATGCACGAAGACAGAAGGAATGAGCCTCTCCTAGATGAGGACGAGCAGCCGTGCCCAGGCTCGGACCTCTGTGCTGGCCAGGGCGGCGTCCTCGAGGACAGCGTAAGGGAGGAGGCGGCGCACAGAGATAAGAGGAGGTGTTCGCCGGAGGCCGGCATCTCTGGGCCGGAGCAGAAAGAGGAAGCTGTGGGTATATTTTCCCCTTCATTTGTAAAGTTGGATATTGTGATTTCTCCGTACCACCTAGATAACTCTTGGAAAGCATTTCTAGGAGAATTAACTCTTCAGCTTCTTCCTGAACAGAGTTTAACTGAAAATTTTTCTGAAAGGAGCTTGACATTGGTGCATTCCGAGCCCAGTGATCAGCTCCTGATCTATGTTCACCCGGAATGTGGAGAAGTGGAGCAGCCAGGAAAAGGTCTCCACCCGCCGGTCAGCGCTGGCGGCAAGGGTATTCAGGTGGAATCATCCTTCAGTGCAGATGTGCTGGAAGATTTGGGGTGGCTGCAAAAGAAGAGAAGAATCAAACTTTACCAGAGGCCGGAAGGAAGCTGCGCTATAAAGGTACTCCCTTTCACGGCACCTTGGAAGTTCCTCTGCCACTCTCCTTTCTGAGTTCCTGTAAGTGGAAGGAGGCCTGGAAGGCCAGTGAGGAGCTTCTCCTGGTTAGGTTTCTCAGGACGCTCTGTTTTGAGCTTTCAAGGACCATTAGGAAAGTACTTTAGCCAGTCGTTTCCAGGCCTGGCACCTTCTCCGGGTGTCTTCCTCAGCCCTCCCTGTCCTCTCCTCCCCCTGCCTGGTTGTGCCTGACCCTCACTGTAGCAGTCATGTGACCATCGCCCTGCTTCCTTTTATCCACTCTGCCTCTGAATATTGAAATAAAAATGCAACTTAAACTATATGCTTTACTGCTTACAGAATTAAGTATAATCTGTTTGGCATGCAAGCCTTTCCTTTGATAGGCCCTTGTCTGTCTCTCTAGCCTTGTCATTTGTAATTCTGCTTCATATTTGTCCCAGATGGGTTTGTTTCCTGTGCAGACCCGTATTTCTTTGCCTTTTGGCTTTTGCTCTCACTGTCCCCCTACCTTGGTCCCCTGACCCTCCTGGGTCACTCCTGGCCATTCTTGAATGTTCCACTCGCCATTCACGTCCTCCAGAGAGCCTTCCCTAACTCTTGGGCGGCGTCATGTGCTGGCCCTGGACTCTGGACGTGCGGGTTGGTTTTCACTCTGGCGGCTGCAGTGGCCCCACCCTCACTGGGCCACGGGCCTTCCACCCCTGCGGCCAGCTGGTTACGAGTGAGTGGGTTTGTAATTCCTTCCAGGGGCTGCCTTTCACTGGCCAGGTAACTTCATGTGAACCATATAAAAGCACCAATCCCAGCTTCTCTTCTGAATGAAAGTAAACAATACCCATTCTTCTTACCTTATAGGATTGCATTGCAGTCAGGTGATATGTGTAAATAAATGTACTTTGTTAGCTATGAAGCAGGTTAATAAACCTTCATGTTAAAACTTGAAAGGAAATTCTAAAATTAAATTCACCTTTGTTCAATTGAAAACGGTTTCTTAAACATTTCTCACATTAAAAGCCCTAGTTATAAAGCAGAAAGGAGAACATTTAGAAGCATTAGGCTGCATTTAGTTTTCTTTGGACACTGAAACTTGGAGGCTGAGAGTTCCCTCTCTGTTGAAAGCCAGTGCAGACAAGTCTGTTGTGAATTCCTGCCTTGTATATCTGCCATCTGGTCACCTCCCCACAAACCAGGTTCTGACCTATTCCAGTCTGTTTTCCCTGAGCCTGATTTTTATAAATATGTAAGCACTTTACTGGTTTTGTGGTAAGCCCCAGGGGTACACAAGGCCAGGTACAAATATATAATAAAACCTCTGCCCTTCCTTTCCATGTAATGCCCGTTGGATTCTGCGAGACTCTCAGGGGTTAACGGTGGGAATTGGGTCCAGGATGTCGGGAGTGAAGGGCACTGACCTCTCCTGAGTGTCCACCATGAGTGCCTTCTACAGCTGTGTTATGTCGGCCGGCTCATGCAGGCTCCTCCCAGGGAAGGACATTTGGGACGAATCAGCTAATTGGTCCAAGTTTATTCAGTTCTTCATAGCGGTGCTGGCCTTCAAATTCAAGCCTTTAAAAGACTGCACTGCCTCGCCCCCATCTCGAGGTCCGTCTTCCTCTGCCTTGGAGTGCTTGGCATACTCATGGGCTCCAGCCCGTCTGTGAGCCCCACCACGTGCAGAGCGGCTTCTGAGGAGTCTGCCGGTTCAGCTGGTGCTCCTCGGGCGGGACCACCGCCCTGGTGGTAGAATGGGGTGTTCTCATCCCGTTAGTCTGGATTCAGATCCTGCCAGGAAATGTTCTTTCCCTAGCACTTTGAATGGTGCCCTGCCAGGGAGAGGGGCTGGTCCGGGCAGCCCACTGGCCATACTGGGGAGACGCTCCACAGCGTCTTCATGCTGGGATCAGTCTCTGGCCTTGGCCATGGACTTGCTTCCCTAGCAGGCTTCTTGCAAAGCTTCATAATACTATTCAGAGCAAATCATCTTACACATGCAGTTGTAGAGTGAATTCATTGTCAAAAATGAAACTATGTGAGGGAGATTTGGGGGGAGAAGCTGAAGAGTTTAAAAGGGGTGATGCTAGGAAAGCAGACTTGGCCCAGTGTTTAGGGCGTCTGTCTCCACATGGGAGATCTGCGGTTCAGACCCTGGTCCTCCTTGACCCGTGTGGAGCTGGCCCATGCGCAGTGCTGATGGCGCAAGGAGTGCCCTGCCACACAGGGGTGTCCCCCCTGTAGGGGAGCCCCACGCTCAAGGAGTGTGCCCCTAAGGAGAGCCGCCCAGCGTGAAAGAAAGTGCAGCCTGCCCAGGAATGGCGCCGCACAAACGGAGAGCTGACGTAGCAAGATGACACAACAAAAAGAAAACACAGATTCCTGGTGCCGCTAATAAGGATAGAAGCTGTCACAGAGGAACTCGCAGCGAATGGACACAGAGAGCAGATGGCTGGGGGGGAGGGGAGAGAAATAAGTAAAAAAATCTTTAAAAAACTAAAAAATCAAAAAAATAAAAGGGGTGATGCTAAAAATGTTTTTTCTTAACATCCTCATGAGGAATGGTATATGCCAATTAAAACTATTTCTATGTTGACTACTTCTTTATAGGTTGGAATTTATCTTTTGGAAGATGGCCTAGCTAAACTAGACCATTTGAGTGATGCAAATTCAAGAATGAAAAAGTTCAATCAACTCATGAAGAGAGTGATGGAAAAGTTATACAATTTTATTCCAGGTAATTTTAGAAGTTTCTTTAAAATTGCTGTTATTTACAAGTGCTGAGTTTTTCCCCTAACTCCTATGCATAACAATAAGATACAACTAGTGAAACTGTAATAAAAATTAAACTGCCTCCATCAAATCACTGTATGACAAAACCAGGCTCGTCTGAAGTGCCCCACTGATAGATTTTGTTGCTGTGCTTAGCTTATGGTGCGTGCTCAGGAGATGTTGGTGGCCTCAGAGCGGACTAGCAGGTGGGGACCCAAGGGGACTGAGCCAGTGGAGTTTTTGCAGGATCCCTGCACTTTTACTTTGTTGCAGTCAGAGATTTCAGGCTGACAGGTAAGCCTGGATCCCCCACAGACCAGTTGTTCATGCTGTTTCTTGGACAGGCATGGGCCCAGGGTGGGATGGATGCTTCAGGGCCAGGGAGAGGGGCTGGTCTGGGCAGCCTACTGGCTGTACTGGGGAGACGCTCCACAGCATCTTCATGCTGGGATCAGTCTCTGGCCTTGGCCATGGACTTGCTTCCCTAGAAGGCTCCTTGCAAAGCTTCATAATACTATTCAGAGTAAGTCATCTTGCACATGCAAGACAAAGACAAAAAAGCTCTGGTTTTAGAATTGGGAAGAATGTTTTTAAGTACATCTAGAGTTTTTAAAGTTGTAAGAATTCCATTCTGCCTCTTAGAAATAATAAAGTTTGAAGTTTTAAAAGTATGACTTCTAAGCAAAACTTCAAATTTTGTTATTAACATTAGATTATAAAGCTTTAGTAACAGTCTGAAATAGGCATTTAGCTATGCTCTGATAGTGATGTTTTGAAAATCATATGTGGCATGTTTCTTACTAAAAAGAGTAAGTGGTGTGTTTTGTGGTATGACTTTTTAGTTCTACAGCATCTGGGGTATGTCCTATTAAAGCAGTTCAGAAATAAATGGTTCACTTCTTCACTTTAGAAGAACTTTTTTTTTTTAATATTTTATTTATTTCTCTGCCCTTCCCCACCCACCCCGTTGTCTGCTCTCTGTGTCCATTCACTGTGTGTTCTTCTGTGTCCGCTTGCATTCTTGTCAGCAGCACCGGATATCTGTGTCTCTTTTTGTTGCGTCATCTTGCTGTGTAAGCTCTCCGTGTATGCGGCACCATTCCTGGGCAGGCTGCGCTTTTTTTGTGCAGGGCTCTTCTCCTTATGGGGTGCGCTCCTTGCACGTGGGGCTCCCCTATGTGGGGGACACCCCTGCGTGGCATGACACTTCTTGCGCACATCAGCACTGTACATGGGCCAGCTCACCACCCTGGCTTTGAACCCCGGACTTCCCATGTGGTAGGCGGACACCCTATCCATTGAGCCAAATCTGCTTCCTGGAAGAACTGTTTCTAATAACAAATCTTTTGAAAAGAGGAGCTTGTAAATTTGCTCGAGGTTTGGCTTTTTTTTTTCCTTTATGTTACAGTAAACATCAGTGTTCTTTCCAGGGCAATTGTGCCCAACATATGGAACTGATATTCTAATTCCCTTGCCTTAAACCAGAGGTTCCTAATGAGGGGTCCATGAGCTTGAATTGAAATACAAAAAAAAAAAAAACATTTTTCTTGTGGGGATGTGTTAGTGCAGGTGTGATATATTTATTAAATAATACACAGTATAGTGTGGACTTAGTAAGGGGTCTGTGGTTTTCACCTGCCTGGCAAAGGGTTGGTGGAACAAAACAGGTCAAGAACCCCTGCCTTAAATGCTTGCCGCCTATCTCCTAACTGGCTGCTGGGAACATGGATCTTTCTTTCAGCATCTGACACTTGTCCTCACATCAGGTTTTCTTCCTTAGCCATTCCTGACCACAAATAATTTATCTTTAAGGAAACCAGACATGGTTCCTCAGAAGAAATAGAATGGGGACCTTTGCCTTACTAGACACAGAAGAATCCTGTGTGTATTGGGATTTATGTTAAGATGTAAAAGTGAAATGTGGAGAGGCATTCCCAGTCAGTTCCTTGGATATCTGTAAGTGTCCACGGTGGGCGAGCGTGTGCCAGCTGCCGAGGGCTCTGAGCACCAAGATCGGCCTCTGCCTTCCCGGAGCGTGCAGGCCAGCATAGCGGGGCCAGGGGCACGTGGGGGACCGTGGCGCCAGGTGGGCTGTGGAGCGTCGCTGTGACCAGCAGAGAGCACTGCGCAGGCTCAGGAGAGTGCCGATGCTGACCAGGGCAACAGGGCAGCACTGGAGCCTGCCTTGAAGAGGGTGGGTGGGCTTTTCACGAGCAAACAGGTGGGCCCAGGGCGTCCCATCACGAGCGCACTGGGCTGCGCCCCGAGCTGGAGGGCACAAAGCCCGCCTCTGGGGCGAGGGTGCCTCTAGAGCCGGGCCTGCCGTCTAAGCATGCACGCTTGCTGTCGTCTGTGCAGATGCCTTGGAAGAGGAGGAGGACAGCGTGGAGAGGGAGCCGGAGGGGCAGGACATCGACGAGCTCTACCGCTTCGTGAAGCGGGCCCACGAGCAGGAAGCCCGCTCTGCGCACGTGGAAGTCCAGCACCCTGCGCTGACCCCCGTGTTGAGACCCTACCAGAGGGAGGCGGTCAGCTGGATGCTGCAGCAAGAGCGCTTCAGGAGCGCGCCTGCCAGCGGTGGGTGCAGGGGCCTAAAGGAAAGGCCGATTGTGCAGAGGGGTTGCAGGAGAGTGGGGGACGGGGAGACTCATCACACAGAGGCTCCTGAAGAGACCTGGGACCGATAGGAGTGGACGCGCTACTGTGAGCGCAAGTGAGAGCACCTGTACATTCCCTCATCCTTGAGAGCATGAACTGTTGCTTCCTGCCAAAATAAAGATCACCAAGTTTGTTTACGTGCCTTTCCAGTTCCGGATTCCTTTGGAACCTGATCACTGGGAATCTTGCTAATCATCTCTAAGAAACTTTTTATGGTTGAGAAGGAAAGCACATTGACAAAGATGGGGCCTTACATGTGGCTACTGTGATTTTTCTAGGTTTGCATTTATTTTCTTTATTAACAAAAGAAAAAGTCAAGAAAATGATGGATTTGCAGGAGCCATGTTGGCCTCTTCTGTGCTGCTGTCTTGCAAGGGCACAAGATGACGTTTGCACTTGATTCTGGGCGATGGGAGCTGACTGTTTCTCGTTCTGCTCATGTAGATTTGTTTGAATTAATGATAACTTATCTTTTTAGCCCATATGTTCCAGTTTATACTTTTTGATCCCACAAACTTCATGGTTTGAAACTTTCCATTTTGGAAAATGCATTCCAATTCATAGCCAATATTATTTCTTCCCACTCCCCTTACCCTCGTAGTCTGACTTATGTTAGACTAAATACCACATATCTTCTGATTCAACTGCTAATATTTCAGATTGCTTCATTGAAAGATAAGGGTTCTTTTAAACCAATAGAATAATATGTATAGTGATAGGTTTTAAAGCCCATTAATTCTTTAGTAGCATCACCGAATACCTCTGGTCTGTCTTTCTCTTCTTCTTTACGGTTCGTTTGGGTCTGGAGCCAGGTGACTGACTGGCCTTGGGCCACGGTCTCTTAGGCATCTTTTGGCCCCCAGCTTCCCTCCCCCATCTCCCACCCTCGCTCTTCTTTTTCTCTCCTAATTTAGTTCTTGAAGAATAAATTGTAAGTCCTATAGATTTTCTCCACAGACTGGATTTTTTTCTCCAAGATGTAATATTCTTCTTCTTTTTTTTCCTTTTCATGTAATAAACTTTA
The DNA here is from genome assembly GCF_030445035.2 of Dasypus novemcinctus. Lineage (NCBI taxonomy): Eukaryota > Metazoa > Chordata > Mammalia > Cingulata > Dasypodidae > Dasypus > Dasypus novemcinctus. The sequence continues at coordinate 124,966,726 of NC_080683.1, read as the reverse complement.
TTTTTAGGGAAGTTTTAGATTACAAAGCAGTTCCATGGAGAATTTTTGGGGTTCCCATATGCCCCATCCCTCACCCCTTCCGTATTTTCCCCGTTAACATTTTACATGAGTGTGGCACATTGGAGTTTACATTGTGGTTTACACTTTGCACCATACAGTTTTATAGGTTATGACAAAATGTACACTGGCCTGTACCAGCATTGCAATACCGTGCAGAACAATTCCAATGCCTTAAGAATGCCCTGTGTTCAGCCTGTTCGTCCCTCCCATCCCAGATAGGTAGCTGCTGTCTTTATATCAATGTCATTAATACAGGTTTTTCCATTACTACAATAATTACTTTACTTTGGTCCATGGTTGCAGTCCCCTCTTACGTTTGTTCATTCCTCAGTCTGGAGGAGTTAGGGATGACGTGGCCAGCTCTTCTTTAGAGTGAGAAGGGGCTTTGAGCTTATGGGGAGGATGGGAGGAACTGTTTTGCTTGCAGTTGTGTAGATACTCTTTGTTTATTGGGATGGGGGTTGTCCAGCATCTTGTTACTTGTCCTGAATGAGTCCGATGAACTGCACAGTAGCCGTTGGCCACAACTCTGCTGAGATTCAGGGCTCAGTGGGCATGTGAACAGGCCGAAGATTGAAGTCTCTGTGTCATATATTTAACAGATAGACTTCTAATTATAGCTTCAAATAAAAGGGGTAGAAGAATCCTGAGTAGGGAAATTACAAATGAGCCTAGTTCTATTTATTGGGGAAACAGATTATCAATATTCCAGGATACGGCCTGCGGATGGGGTGTTGGTTTCCTGAGGCTGTGTGCCTTGTCTGTAGCGTCTGAACATCCAGAAAAGGATGGTGGAAGATTCTGGTTGAGAAAACTCACACTTCTGTGCTGTACATTTAGAATTTTCACCTCTGTTACTTAAGTCTTTCTTCCTTCCCCAAGGGCCATGTGAGAGGTCAAGACTGCTTTGGATAAATGCATTAGCTCACTAGTGTAGGTCCATGAGTTTTTAAAAAACGTCATGCTAGTTTTTGAAAGGTTAATAACAATAAGCTACTTTCCTGTATTGTGTAGGATTGGCTTATATGTGTTAGTTTTCTTTTCCTGTTAATCCCCTGTAATTTGCTGTACTTTGTTTTTCTGTTGTATTTCTTGCTCACATATGGGAAATATTGGTGCCCAAAGCAAAGAAAACTAAAGAATAATGTTGGAAGGAAGTGAACTGAAGGGGCCCTTCGGCTTTTCCTGGTGCTAACGGTGTAGCGTTTCTGGAATGAGACTTGACACAAGCACTGGTCTCCTGCCTCCTTGTTCTAGGGTATCCTGAACATTAACCAGGTTTCATTTTAATGTGATTATTTTGGAGAAAGAACAACAAAAACAAACAAAAACTTGTTCTTATAATTATGTTTTTCTTTAGAAAACGCCCTGCACTTCTTATGGCGAGAAATTGTCACATCGGAGGGTTTGAAACTCTACTATAATCCATATACAGGCTGGTAAGACAAGTTTTTATTTTTGTGTTTGATTTTAAAAAATAAACATAACAGAAAACTGCCTGGGGTTGGTAGAATAAGTCTTTAACTTTGGCAGTACCTCAAGAGAGAATACAATTATACAGTTATTTTATAATTTTTGTTATGTAAGTTTTAAGGACTCAGCGTAATTAATGACTCAGTAGCTATTGCCCAGCAGCTCTTGTATTCACAGAGTCACACAGGTCGCAGAAAGAAGGTGGGCAGCTCCCTTTCCTTACAGGGGAGGGAACGTGATGGCTGCTCAGCAGTCTCCCTGGTTTCTGAGGGCTCCTCGGTCAGCACCAGCAGCTTGATCATCGTGATCTTTCTGTCCTTATCTGGGGATTTGGATTGTTTCACCCTGAAGCAGAGAGTCAGCAAGCTTGGGCGAGTGGCGTCCCCTCCCGCCCTCTAGGAGCAGCGTGGTGGCCGGTGGCTCCCCTGATGGCTCTCCGTCTTCCCCGCAGCATCCTCCGAGAGCAGCCGCGGGCCGGGCCCCCAGTGCGGGGTGGGATCTTGGCGGACGAGATGGGCCTGGGCAAGACCGTGGAGGTGCTGGCCCTGATTCTCACGCACGCCCGGCAGGACACGCGGCGCGGCGCGCTGGCCCTCCCTGAGGTAGGCGGGCGGGCGGGCACGGCCGGCCTCAGTGCGCACCACCTGCCTGGCGCCTTCAGGCCGCCCCGGGGCTTGCACTCATGCTAGTCGCTGTTAACTTCGGACGCACTCAGGGTGGATGTTTGGGCACCTGGCGGGATCTTGCAAGCCGAGCTGGCCAGCCAGGAAGGGGGTGCGGTCGCCCGTCGCACTTCTGCAATTGGCAGAGGCTCCTTTAACGAAGATGGGTCTGTGTCCTCGGATCTTGCCACTGACCACAAGTCTCCATTTTACCACCAAATGGTTCTGAAAGCTACTTAAAAATAGCATGTATCTCAGGAGTGCAAATCTTCTAATATAAAGATTAGAGGTTTGCTGAAGAATGCGTAACTTGGTAACTAGGTTGCTAATGAAATAAACTATAGTCCTTGTCCCAAAATGTATAATTGTGTTTAAAAATAGAAATGTTAGAGTTAAAAAAAAAAAAACAAAAAACTCTGCTGAGGTGAATATAGCTCATAGCTCTCATTTTCCAAAAATGAAATCTGAGATCACATTAAATCTGCTCAAATGAGGCTACTAGGTAAGGGTATGACTAGTTATCTCTAGGGCCCATCATGCTCATAGCCTCAGCGATTTTGTGATCTCCTGATAGGGCCAAGTGTGCAAAAATGGTCTTTCACATATGGGCATATGTGAAAGATAGAAAAAGTATCTTTGTAGAAAAATGACTTGGAGTATATAGTTTTCACTCTCACTTCTTTTTGGCATTATCTACTCATTAGCCTATTTTAATTCTAAGTAGCATTTTCAGCATTACTATAAATTCCATGGGTTAGCTCTAGATTTAATAAGGTTTCAAATGTGAATTTCAGAAGTTCCATACTAACATGTAATTTAAGATAATATGCACAATTTTTTAAAGGACGGATAGCTATAAAGTCTGAAGTGAAAAATAAGGCTTGTTGTATAAATAGCATATTTAGCCCTTTCTTACATATATTTTTTTTAAAAACTCTTTGCATCTCCTTAAGAGAGGGAGGTTTAATTTTATTAAGCAATTCAGAGTGCCGAGAGCAAACCCTGTATGACTGCTGACTATTGTTCACGTCAGGGAAGAGTGGTGAACTATTTCATTCCATCTCATTATTCTGGAGGAAAAGTGAAAAACTCAGAAACCCAGAATGTGGAATTTGAACCAAAAGAGAAAATTCAGTGCCCCCGTAAGTATGACATCTCTTAAAGAAAATACTGATTTAAAGTGAAGTTCGTTCTGGTATAAACTTCTTACAGTGGTTTATATTTTGCACAAATGGAATTCATTTCAAGTCATATTCTCTTAACAAAAGTAAAGATTTATTCTTTCCTTTGACTTGGTCCACGTAGGACTTGGTCAGTTTCTCCATTTAGATTGCTTTCGCTTACGGTTTAGACTGGACTTTGTTTATTCTCAAACTCAGCTATTCAGATCCTGCTAGCAAGTGAGCGTTTCCCTACCTAGAAGTGGCGTCTCTTTAGATAGTTGTGGGGCTTGGTTTGTTGGTTTCTCTTCTCCATGACAGGTGGCTTGTAAGATTGGCAAATTAACAGATTAATTCTTCCTTATTATTTCTCTTCTGGTAATTTATTTCTTTGTGTGTTGTGACAAATTTGTATTATGTGTTCTTCAAAATGAAACTATACAGTCTGTCTGTGGCAAATCGTTTTTTTTTCTTAACTCAGTCCTCAATGTGAATTTCAGTTAGCTGACTTTTATTTTTCATTTTAATTACTTTGACTGAGTTAGCATGTCCTTTTGCATTTAGCCACGCGTGTGATGATACTGTCAGCTGTGAAGGAAATGAATGGGAAAAAAGGTGTCTCCATCCTTTCCATCTATAAATACGTCAGCGCTGTATACAGATATGATGTCCAGAAGAACAGAGGCCTTCTGAAGCGAATGCTGAAATGCCTAATTTTCGAAGGTCTTGTGAAACAGATCAAAGGCCATGGTTTTAATGGGACTTTTACATTGGGGAAGAATTACAAGGAAGAGGATATATGTGATAGAACGAAAAAGCAGGTGAGAGCATTTCCTGAACACTACTGTGTGATGCCTGAAGAGCAGGCAGCGGAGCAGCCTTGGCCGCGGAGCCCTGGCCGTCTGCAGGGAAAGCCCCAGCCTGCAAGGCGGTCAGCGGCAGCGCTGGCAGCTGCGCGCGTTCCGCCTGCGTCCCTCCAGGAGAGGAGAGACTTCCCGCTGGCCCCCACGAAGTCCCCAGAAGGCTTCTTGGCACGTAGCAGTACTAAGTACTCTCTGAATCAGAAGAGCCGGTGGTCGAGGGTTTAACCACATCCTAATTATGCCATCATCAGCAGGCAAAATGTTTATCCCAGACCTTTAAAAAAACACCGAAACCTTAAATTTGCCTGGGACTTGATATACATTACATAACTTTCATTTTCCCCACATCACCACCTTATGAAATTTTCATATTTTGTTATAAAACCTCTGTTGGACCAGTGAAATTGATTTGTTTTTAAGAAAATAGTGACAGTATCTATCAACATAAAGACTCTAATGACAAGCCAGATTATCTCGCTGCCAGCTTGGCATCCTGCGGAGAATGCAGGCGCAGAGCCCATTGGCTGACCTAGGGCGTGTCCAGCGTGGCTCCTGCGTCAGGGTGCAGCCGGGGAGCCTCTGCACTTTTGGAGGCTTCTGCCGCCACATAAAAGAAAATCCCAGATTAGCAGGGGTGGTCTGGTGTTGGGCTCCAGCCTACATCACTCGCAGGCGGCCGGTGCTGGCGCCTTCCCCGCCGTGCTGCCCCTTCGCGTTCCCACAGCATCGCACACGCGGCAGCGGCGTCGGTCTCATCGCACTTGCCCTTCCGCTTCTGTCCTTTTCTTGGAGACGTGTGCTCACCCCCAGGAGCCGGCCGGCACCTGGCACCGCAGGGGCTCAGGCAGAACGGGCGGGGGAGCCGGAGGTGGCGCAGCAGCTGGCAGGCAGCCTTGCTTGCTTTAAAGGCAGTGTTTAGTTCTCAGTATTTTTGTAATTGCCATATTTTGTGACTGTGTTACTAGCGTCTCTTCTTGTATGAAGCAGACAATAAATTGTAAGTTAATGCCGGGTGCCGGCAGCCCTCCGTCTCTCTCCCCTGCGTTCTACAGAGCTCTTTGCAGGGCCCATGCTGCCGTGGTGCTGGGCCTGCAGCCTGTGGGGCTCTGCGCGCATTGGGACCACAGCCAGGGGAAGGGTGGCTGACTGGCTACCGAGAGGGCATGGAAAGCACGTATCTACAGTCGGGACTTAAATTTCAGAAATTTGCCTGGTATAAATAAATACTTTTTTAATAGGCAGCATGGAGTCCAAGAAAAACTCAGAAAGAGTCCAGAAAATCAAGGAACAAGGACACAGATTCCGAATACCTGCCATCGAACACCTCTGATGATGATGATGAGAATCCTTATTATTATTACGATAAGACCAGGAGAAGTCACACCAAAGGGAGGAAGAAGCCTGCTCTAGTCCCCAGACAGGGAAGCAGCGAGCCTGACCCTCGCCCCCATCCCCTCGGCTGCTGTCCGACCCCCAGCGATTCGGGGGTCTCTGACGGCCCCGGGCCCGGAAGTGCCTGCGAGCCTGCGGCCGAGCAGGAGCCCGAGCAGGAGCCCGAGGCCGCGGCCCGACCTGCGTCTCCGAGCCGGGCTGGGGGGGCCGTGCCAGCGTCTGTCGAGCATCCCTGCAGCGCCCCTGATGGCCGCTTCGAGTGCATATGTGGGGGCCTGGACCAGGTGGACTGCAAGCTGCGCGTCCAGTGCCTGAACTGCTGCCTGTGGCAGCACGCGGCCTGTGTGAACTATGACGTGGGGAGCCTGAAGGTCAAGCCCTTTTACTGCCCCCACTGCCTCGTGGCGATGGAGCCGGTGTCGACGGGCGCCACGCTGATCATCTCACCCAGCTCCATCTGCCACCAGTGGGTGGACGAGGTGAACAGGCACGTCCGGGCCTCCTCGCTGCGGGTCCTGGTAAGGGGGCGCCCCGGGGGCGGCAACGCAGAGGTCTGCTTCCCGGGGTAGCTTTTACGATCTTTGTTTCTTTCTGCTTGCCCAAATTGAACCTAATGAGATGGTAAGATAATATTAAACAGAGCTCGATGAGGAAGGTGAGAGTAAGAAGTAGAACAGTAGAGTGTTTTTTCTCTTCCAACATCAGAAGTTAAACCACTTTGAGTGGAAGATGTGGATACTAAAAAAACTCCTTGGTCCTGCAGCTGAAAGGCTTTTGTATGAGTGTTTTTCCTCTGGGACAGAAACGCAGCCCTAAGGCAGGTGTGTGAGGCTTCCCCGAGCACCTGGCTGCACCTCGTCGACCCAGGGCCGGCTCTGGGTCCTCGGCCAGCTCCTGTGAGGATCCAGGAAACTCTCAGGCAGCGGATGCATCCCATAGTGCCTTGTGTGCCCGGTGCCGCTGCAGGCAGAGCCCTCCCGTCTGGCAGTAATGCTGAGGTGAAGGCATGGGCAGCGCCGTGCGTGCATCCAGTCGGCGCCGCCCGCTGAGGCCGGGGCCCCTGCCCTCCCCGTGCCCGGAGACGTCCACGCTTTGGGCAGCGAGAGGAGCCGTGCCTGGGAGAGCTGTTCTGTGGGAAGCAAACTTGGGCCTGTGTCTCGGCTGTGCCAGCTTTGAGCAGCCTTCCGTTTGCCGTGGGGAGGATGGGAAATGACGCCCACGGGCAGGGCTGTTGCCGGTGGGCGGAGGCGCTGCCGTCAGGTGGGAGAGGCCAGCGCGGTGGCGTGGCCCAGCCTGTGCCTCCGTGCATGAGGCAGCGCCGCCCTGAGGCCCAGCCCCGGAGCCCTGTCCCTTCGCTGCGCGGTGAGAACTCTTGGTGATCTTCAGGATCACCCCAGACTGGGCTCTGAGCCCGCCTTCTCGGCCCAGGAGGCAGCCTTTCTGCCTAGCTGAGAGCGTGCAGCGGCGATGTCACTGCCGTTTCTGTTCTGGGCCTTTCACGCTGCCGACCCTCTCAGTCGCCCACCTTAGGTGGGTCCGGAACGTTTTCACGGCTAGGTGGCCCTGGCCAGCGGAGGGCTCAGGAAACAGCTGGAAGGAGGAATTTCTTTTCTCTGGGGGAGCCTTTCCCAGTCACAGTGCCTTTACTGATTATTTCCTAGGTGTATCAAGGAGTGAAGAAAGATGGCTTCCTACAGCCTCACTTTTTGGCAGAACAGGATATAGTTATCATTACGTACGACGTCCTCCGCTCAGAGCTGAACTACGTCGATATCCCGCACAGCAACAGCGAGGAGGGGCGGCGCTTGCGGAAGCAGAAGCGCTACATGGCGGTCCCCAGCCCCCTGGTGGCTGTGGAGTGGTGGCGCATCTGCCTCGACGAGGCGCAGATGGTCGAGTGTCCCACTGTGAAGGTCAGGGTTTCTGGAAAATCTTCTGCGTGTCGGAAGTGCAGTGGGAACAGTGTGGTGGCGTCCACATTAGCTCCTGAACGTGCTCCTTTGGTTTTCCTCTTGCGCTGTGAACCGCGTAGGCCTGGGGAGTCGTCTTACTGCTCACAGAGCGGCACCCTTTTGTGCCTGAATGAGAGGTCGGATTACATGCCACGCGGGGAAGGTACACTGGGCAGGGCCCTCTGGCTGACCGCTCTGGGCCAAAGTAGGCTTTGGCAGTTTGGTATCCAGGAGGCCGCCTGGTAGAAGGGAGCGCATTTGAGGGGAGAGTTTTGGTTCAGCCCTTGCCTGTCACAGGTCGTGCTCGCGTCTCCTTTGGCCAGGCTGGACCCTTCCGTGAGTGTGTGAGTCGTGCCTGTGAGCCGCGGTTCACACTGGAGGGTGGAGCAGGCCTGGGGGTGCTGCAGGAGTTCCCTCTCCCCGTCCCTGTGCTGCCTGTCTCTCCAGGGCACCTGGCGGCCCCCAGCTAACAGGACCAGAAACGCGGCGGGTGCTAACAAGCTGTTGAGTAAGAGCAGACGCATCTCAAGTGCAGCTTGCCCCGGGTAAGCCGAGGCCTGACTTCTGCATCCCTCCGTTCCTCGTGGTCATGTTTTCTCTCTGTCACCCCATCAGGCTGCAGAAATGGCTCAGCGCTTGACTGGGATAAACCGGTGGTGCGTCAGCGGCACGCCCGTCCAGAGAGGCCTGGAAGGTGACGCTGCCTGGCTTTGAAAACCTGAATTGTCTGGGGAGACCTGCTGTCATGTTCAGTTTGGCTGAAGTCCTTGTTTAAGTGGTTAACTGACTACCCCTGTATTTTAATTGGTTCCTAAGTTTAAGCATTAATCTCTTTACATGGGAACCAGGTGACTTTTATATTTGTGTATATGTATATAAATAGATGAGTGTGTGTGTGTTTCCATTGTCCACATTAAGCCATTATTGGGCCTGTCTAAACAGTGTACATAGGGTCTGAACTGAACTCAGAGGTCTAAAGTGTTAGGTAGAAAGCAGGTGGAAGACAAAAAGAGAAGAAGAGCAATTTCTGTTGGGATCTGTGTCTGTAAGAACAGGCTCCGTACTTGACAGTTGTAAAAAGTCATAACTAAAACAGTCGTAGTTTTTTACCACGGCCTAAGTCTGTGCCGTTTCTGCTTTGACCATTCCTCTTGGCATTTGGACGATTTCTAGTCCTCCTCCCCCCCCCCCCCCGCACCTTGGCGCCCGCGCGCCTGTGTTAATCTCATCCGTGTCACTCCCTCTGCGTAGGACAGAGACAGTGTTTTTAAGGCCTCTGTTCACATTGTGAATATTTAAATCTAAAAGTTCAAGTAAATGTTGTTTTACATAATAAATACCCTAGGAAACTGTCATTAATTGTAGTTAAATTATAAATTTATATTTGTACTTCTGTGGTAAATACTCATCCTTAAAACATAGATTTTTGAAAATTTAAGTTTCCAAATATTTGTTTTCAGTCGGGTAGCCTGTCATTCTGCTAAATTAACAATACCCACATCCTTTACTGTGACCTGAAAAGCAGTACATCTTGTTGAGGATCATTTTTAGGGGGAAAAACATTTTATAGAAATATTTTAAGTACATAGTTAAAGTTTCATTGTTTTAATAAGTTACATCAAAAAGACAATATCAGGCCCATTAAAAAGTGATGTGGTCTTAGGCTTGTTTCCTAGAAGCAGAATTATTAGAGCCTCAGGGGAGAGGAGCGTCGGTTCAGTGTGTTCCGGGTCTCACCCGCTCAGGGCACCCGTGTTCAGAGCTCAGAGCCGGTCTTGTACGTCTCCCCGGACGAGCACACCCATTTAAGTTATACTTCTGTGTCAGACAGAAGTTTTAAGTTTTTGGATTTAGTACAAGGTTTGTGGGCTGGGCCCATAAACCTTACACCACGTAAACAACCAGCACAAAGCTTTGAGCAGGAAGCGCAGGTTGTTGGAAGTCGGCCTCAGCTCTGGAGTGTGCGCGGCCCGCAGCCTGGGTCGGGAAGGCCCGTCCGCTGCCTGGGTGCGCAGACCGGCGGCGGCGCGCGAGGGCCGCGTGTGCTCTCCTGAGGCCGCGTCTGCCTCCTCCTCAGACCTCTTCGGGCTGGTGGTCTTCCTCGGGGTGGAGCCTTACTGCGTGCGGCACTGGTGGGGCCGCCTCCTCTACCGCCCGTACTGCCGACGGAACCCACAGCCCCTCTACAGCTTCATGGCCGGCATCCTGTGGCGCTCGGCGAAGAAGGACGTGCTCGACCAGGTCAGTAGGGGGCGCGTCCGGGGCGCTGTCCGCGGGGCTGGAGGCAGGGGCTGACCTCTCTCCCTGCGCAGATCCAGATCCCACCCCAGACGGAGGAGGTGCACCGGCTGCGCTTCTCCCCCGTGGAGCGGCACTTCTACCACCGCCAGCACGAGGCGTGCTGCCAGGACGCTGTGGCCAAGCTCAGGAAGATCGCCGACTGGGCCCTGCGGCTCAGCAGCCTGGACCGGCGGACCGTCAGCGCCATCCTGTACCCGCTGCTGAGGCTCCGGCAGGCCTGCTGCCACCCCCAGGCCGTCCGCGGGGAGTTCCTGCCGCTGCAGAAGAGGTGCGGCGTCTGCTCCCTCGGACGGCTGTTTGGCCAGAGCAGTAGTAGGCAGTGTGAGCAGTCGGCTTCTGGGCCCAGCAGGAGCACACGGGCTGTCCCCAGACGCAGGACGAAGGCAGAATGGCAGAGGGGCTGCCTGAGCTGGCAGCGTGACGGCCATTTGGTCTTGAGAATTGCCTGTGGACTGGCAGTTGCGGGGCTGAGGCATAGACTTGGGTTGTTTTGATGAACAGACTGTTTCAGGTATTTTCGAGGACTCATCTTATTTTTAAAAATTTTTTAGTTAGAACCAGTTTGTAGTAGTATTAAGAAATCCTTTTAATGGAGACGTTTTAAATTAGCGAAAATATGCCAGTTCTTTCAGAAGTTACACAATTTAAATACTTGATTATTCTGGGCAGTAGTGCAGAAATACCTCCCCTGCTAACTCTGGTCAGCACCCAGGGTATCACGAATGGCCTGCCACGATTCTCACGGTTGTCGGTAAACGTTGTATCCTGTCAGATCTTGTTTCTTTCCATGCTTAACAGAGAACACGAGTTGATGACGCTGGGAGATTCCCACGCACAGCACTGCCTGTCTCACGCCCGTAAGAGGGATGTGTTTAAGGGGGGCCTCGGCGCGTCTCTGTGAGCAGTTGACTTATTCCTCTGGCCAGGAGCAGCAGCACTGCTTGGAAGAGCACAGGTGGCAGCAGGTGCTTCCCGTAGGTCAGGGCTTTCTCGCTTCCCGGCGAGCTCACCTGCTCAGCAGGTACATCACGGAGCACGCAGGATGGCAGGGTCTTCCTTTATTTTGCCTTCCACTTCTTCAGAAGCATTTTCCAGGGTTGTTTCCATTTCTTTTAGGTCACTTAGAGATGTTGGATGCTTCTGCCTAATAAGAGACACTAGAGTTGAGCAGAACTAGACTGAGCTCTGGGCCCACAGCTGCCCTACGCCCTGCAGCAGCGCAGCCCTGGTCGCTGCTCAGAGCCAGGCCCTGGGGTCCACATGGAGCATGCCCCAGCACATGTCATCTTGTTTGCAGCTGAGAGAGCTGAGGCATGGCAGCACTGCTGCCTCACTCAGCGCCACCGGGGCCTGGGTGCCTGCTCATGTTCAGGCCAGCGTCCAGTATGGCACCATGGGTTACAGGCTCAGCGTCGAGGTCGGCCTTGATCCGCGAAGAGCAGGCTTTAGCCACAGCCTTTGACAGTCCATCCTTGACCTGGCAGAATTTGTGACCATGTGAAACAAAGCTCAAGAAAATGTGCCCAATTCTGGCCTGTTTTTTCTAGGAGGATAGTAAGTGTAAGCTTGCTATTGCACTTCTTTCTAGAAAGATTCTAAGTTCAGTATTTATCCTTACATACCTCTGAAATAATCTAAATTTGAGATGATTTTTTTAAAAGCAGCATTTCTGGGATATAATTGCTTAGTAGACTCAGTAGAAGGGGAAAAACATTAGGTAAGATACTAAAAAGAATTGCCCTGGCTTGAAATTGACCATTTTAAAGTGACTTTTTCTTTATTTTTCTCCCCCTTCTTTCATGCTTGTAAATTATTTGGAGTGTTTACTTTGTTTTTCTTGTGTGACTCTAATCTGATGCAGATTTATCCCCAAAAGGGTTGTAGCTTAGTAAGATTTATGAATCTTTTTTGCCAAAGTAATATAAAATTTTTAAATGCCAGTGAATAAGTTTTGGGGCAGTGGGGAAAACACCCCTGGAGAGAGGCATTCCTTTGTAGGCCTTGATTAAAGTAAGCTCTTTGTGATCATCTTGCTTATTCTTTTAATTAACGACTCCAAGACTGCCGGGCAGACTTGATTCAAAGCAGTTACACATTTGGCTAAATAAACAAAAAGAAAATTCTTTTTAATGACTTGGGTGTACAGAGGAAGTGAGACTTAATAAAGGAAACCTATTCTGCTATGTCGTCTTTACCAGAGAACCGTGGTTTTCTCTTGGTCCTCTACAAAGTAATCGTGTCTTTCTCTTCTTTCAGATGGAGCTTCTTGGATAATCACACACTTTTGATTATTAAAAAAAGTAATTTTAAGCTGTGTTGGCTTTGATCTTTGACATTTTGCAGTCTTACTGAACTGAGATTATGATATTGATATGACTCTCCATCCACTTCCCTCCAAATAACAGTTCAGTACACATTTTGGAGAATAGTTTAATTTTTAAAAGTCCATTACAATTTCAGTTACGGACTTGTAACTGAGTTGTCAATTGTTTTTAGCTGTGTGATGACACATCTTTGGTATGGAACCCCACCTGAGAAGGTGAATCACATCATCAAAATTCTTTTCATGACTTGGAAATTTCTTTTAAAATTAGGAATATGCCATTTCTTTTGCTGTCGTCCAGATATGGAAGCCTTTTGTTCTCTTTTTATTGTATTTCTTGATTCCCACATCAGGACATTAGATCACCATTAAATATTTTCCTTGTAATTGTGTTAACTCTGTCTCTTTGGTCAGTGCTGCCTAAAACATTGAGGCATTTATGTCCACGATTCTCTGGTGCCCCAGAAATTAATTTCTTTGCTTCTTTGTGAATCAGATAGTTACTTGAGAATTGAGAATTGTTTTCTTGTTTTGTTTTGTTTCATTTTTTGGCAGGCAGTATTATCAAGATGCCCTTTTGGGTGCTTGAACTGATATAAAGAGGAATTAGAATTTGTCCTTTTCCTTAAGTAGGTCATAGGCAAGTAAAGGAAGTCATGAGAGTATGTATTTTAATATACAATGTTTGTGATAAATTTGACAAGAAGGCATGCAGTTCAAATAGAGAAACCACTTCTGACTTAAGTGGTTAGGGTTTAACAGTCTTCTGGTGGAAGTGACATTTGAGCTTAATTTTGTTTTCAATATTTCATCTTGTCCTTAGGATGCATTTTCTAGTTGCACTCAACAGTACTGACTGAAGTGGGAAGAACGTAAAGAATTGTGGGGTCAGATATTTGCTTGCTGGAAGAGTGGGGTGCCACTGAGTCAGAGACGGTAGCGATATAGGTGGAGAGGCCGCAGAGCCTGTGAGTCACACTCCCACTGAAATAACACTTGGGGTTTCTCTCTGGTGTTGCGCTCCCTGCCTTTCTTGTAGCACCATGACAATGGAGGAGCTGCTGACGTCTCTGCAGAAGAAGTGCGGGACCGAGTGTGAAGAGGCGCATCGGCAGCTCGTCTGTGCCCTCAACGGCCTGGCTGGCATCCACATCATCAAAGGTAGAAGGGGCCTGCTCCGGTAGCCCCAGTTCTTGCAGATACTTTCCGAGTAAGGTTAACTATCACAGGACTCAGATCCCCTAACATGGGAGCAGTTGCACAGAACACCTCAGATCCTTAAAAATATAAAGTAAATGAGGATTTGACTTTATATTTGTTAACAGTAATTATGAAAAATTGAAAATACCCTAAAATATCTAGCAGTAGAGGAATATTTAAATTTGGACACATTCTTTCAATAGAATACTGCTCATTTATTTAAAAAACAATACTTTTTATAACTTCATTCTTTCAGCAAATATTCGAGTGCTTGTTTTATGCCATTATGATCTCGGTGCAAAGGTAATACAGTAAACAAAATCTGTATGAAGGGAGACATAAATACGCACATAACATATACGTGTTATGCATAGTTAAAACAGATTAGAAGGCAGTTTCTTGTGTTTTTACATGGAAGAGCATTTACTTGGTTATTTCTTGTCTCTCGGAGATCACTGTCTTCCATTAACTGATGTCTGTTGTCATATATTTTGTCTATATTAGTTGTTTCAGGAAGGGAGGTTAAATGTTTTCTGTTGCTTTACCTTGGCCAAAAGCAGAAGTTCTTAGTGAGCAATATTTAGTAAGCACCTTTCATATAAATATGAGAATATTTTCAAGGGTTCAAGGGTTAAGATTAAACGTGTTAGGTAGAGACATGGGAAACATAAAATCACCTTCTAGAGATGAGAATTTCAGTGTCTGATATAAAATTATACTTGATTAATCGCAGATTAGACACTGCAGAAAAGATTTTTGAAGTTGAAGACTAGAGCTGCAGTAGAAACTATCCAACATTAAAAACAGAGAATAGGGCTGAAAAGTTTGAAAAGAGCTTCAGTGAGATTGTCAACAACTTTAAGTTGGCCTATTTATAAATCTAATTGGAGTCCCTGAAGAAAAGGGAAAGATTGGGATGGATGGATAGATGAAAAAAAATAGATAACTATGTAATATGTAAATCCTGCGGTATTTTGTGGAATTTATAACATACAAACATAAAATGTCCTGCAACAGTAGTATAGAGGATAAGGGTAAAATGGACATATAATGCTGTAAAGTTTCTAACAGTGCAAATGATGTGTTACAATATCACAAGGAGGTAGACTGTAATATTGAAGTCAAAGATGTTTAACCACTAGAAAATACAAGTTGTTAGAGCTGATCCAAAAGAAGAGATAAAATGGAATAATAAAATATACTCAATTTGAGATAAAGCAGGGAAAAAAAGAGAAAGAGAACAAAGAGTAAATAGGACAAATGGCCAGATGGTGGATTTTAACCCAATGATATCAGTGATCACATTGAAAATAAGTGGCCTAAACACCCCAATTAAAAGGAAAAAAAAAATCAGTACCGAACAATATGCTGTCTATAAGAAACTGCCTTTATATTTAAAGATACAAATGTAAAAAGATGGAAAAAGATAAACCATTTTAACACTAACCAAAAGAAAGAAAGTGGCTGTATTACTGATTATACCAGACAAAGTAGATTTCATAGTAAAGACTTACCAGGGAAAAGGGGGATCATTTTATCACTAGAAAATAAGTCCTGAATGTTTATACACCTAACAACAGAGCTTTAAAATCGGCATAACAAAAAATTGATAGAACTGCAATGAGAAATAGACAAATCAACATTTGGATTCAGAGATTTCTGTACCCCTTTCTTAATTATTGATAGAACAAGTAGACAAAAAGATAGAATATTTGAACAACACTATCAAGCAATTTAACTGAACAAAGAGCACTTCACCTAACAAAAGAAAGTACATATTCTTTTCAAGTCACGTGGAACAGTTACACAATATTGGGTGTATTCTGGGCTATAAAATAAATTTAAAAGGACCGAAGTTTTACAAAATTTATTTTCCAACCATAGTGGAACTAATTAGATATCTATAGCAAAATGATAACCTGGAATGTCCCTAAATATTTGGAAACTAAATGTCACACTTTTAAATAACCCTTGGGTCAAAGAATAGACCAAAAGAGAAACAAGAGAGTATTTTTAAATGAATGAAAATGAAAATACAACATATCAACATTTGTGGGATGCCACAAATAAGGAAATTTGTAGCACAAATACTTAAAAGGAAGAAAAGTTTCAAATCAATGACTTTAGCTGACATCCTAAGAAACTAGGGAAAGGAGAGCAAACACAAAATATGCAAAAGGTAGAAAATAAAGATCAAAGTCAGTGAAATGGAAAACAATAGAGAAGAAGAAACCAAAACTCTATCTTGAGAAGATCAATAAAATGGATAAGTATCTATTTAGACTTCTCAATATAAAAGGGAGAAAACACATTATGAGTCTCAGGTAGGTGTGAGAGAAATGACATTATTGCAGATTCTACAGATATTATTAGGTTGGTGCAAAAGGAATTACAATTTCAGACCTTGAATTTTAAATCATTATAATTAGGCTCAAACACATCTTTGTTAAAATAGGAACCATTGCAATCAACACATGTTTGCCAATGAGAATTGTAGCATAAAAATCTGTGCTTCAGGATTTGACAAACTCTTGGAAAGCATTTTCTGCGAACTACTTGTTGTAGAAGCGTTTTCCCTGCAAAACATTGTCGAGATGCTTGAAGAAGTGGTAGTCGGTTGGCAAGCGGTCAGATGAATATGGTGGATGAGGCAAAACTTTGTAACCCAATTCGCTCAACTTTTCAAGCATTGACTGTGCAGCGTGCAGTCGGGCATTGTCATAGAGAAGAATTGGGCCCTTTCTGTTGACCAGTGCCGGCTGCAGGTGTTGCAGTTTTCAGTGCATCTCACTGATTTGATGAGCATACTTCTCAGATGTAATGGTTTCACCAGGACTCAGAAAGCTGTAGTGAATCAGACCGGCAGTAGACCAGCAGACAGTGACCAGGACCTTTTCTTGATGCAAATTTGGCTTTGGAAAGTGCTTTAGAGCTTCTTCTCAGTCCAACCACTGAGGCGGTCATTGCTGGTTGTCGTATAAAATCCACTTTTCGTCACATGTCACAATCCAATCGAGAATTGGTTCATTGTTGTTGCGTGAACTAAGAGAAGACACTTCAAAACGACAATTTTTTTGATTTTGAGTCAGCTCATGAGGCACCCACTTATCGAACTTTTTCACCTTTCCAATTCACTTCAAATGCCGAGTGACTGGAGAATGGATGATGTTGAGTTCTTCGGCAACTTCTCATGTAGTTGTAAGAAGATCAGTTTCATGATTGCTCTCAGTTGGTCGTTGTCAACTTCTGATGGCCAGACACTGTGCTCATGATCTTCAAGGCTCTCTCTCCTTTGCAAAGCCTCTTGAACCACCACTGCACTATACTTTCATTAGCAGTTCCTGGTCCAAATGTGTTGTTGATGTTGTGAGTTGTCGCCACTGCTTTATGACCCGTTTTGAACTCAAGAAAATCGCTCAAATTTGCTTTTTGTCTAAAATCATTTCCGTAGTCTAAAATAAATAAAAAATAAACAGCAAGTATACATCATTTGCAAAAAAACAAAGTGAGAAAAGCACATTAAAATGATGTGTAACATAACCACATTTATTTAAGAATGTATTCCAATATCAAATGGCAAATTTCAACAATGCAATTACTTTGGCACCAAACTAATAAAAGCATCATAAAGGAATATTAGGAATCACTCTATGCCAAAATTTGATAACTTAGATGAAATGGACAAATCCTTTGACACAAACTACCAGTTTCCCTCAAGAAGCAATAGATAACCGGGATGACCCTATATTTATCCAATGAAATTGAATTTGTAGTTAAAACCTTCCCACAAAGAAAATTTCAGGTCCATCCAGATAACTTCATTAGTGAATTCTACCAAACATTTAAGTAAAAAATAATACCAAATCTATGTAAACTCTTCAGAAAATTGAAGCAGGAAGGATATTTCCCATTTTAAGTTATGAGATAGCATTATCCTATTACCAAAACCAGACAAAAAGATTGCAAGAAAACAAAACTTCAGACAGACCAATCTCACTCATGAATGTAGACACAAAACTCTCCAAAAGAAAAAAATCAAATGTAACAGTATATAGAAAAGATAATTCTAACCAAGTGGAGTTTATCCCAGGAATGCAAAATTAGTTTTAATGTTAATCCATTCATATAATTAATATAATTTATTATATTAACCTAAAAAATAAAAGTGATATAATCATCTGAATTGATGCAGAACAAGCATTTGACAAAATTCAATGTAAACTTAACAGATAATGTCATACCTAATGGTTGAAAAGTACATGCTTTCCTTCAAAGATCATAAATAAATAATTTTCCCTCTTACCACTTGTATTTAGAATTGTTCCTGAGAGTCCCTCCAATGCAGTAAGACAGGAAATGAAAGTCATTATTCAGGTTGGTTAGGAAAAATAAAACTCTTATTTACTGCCACATGGTTATCTATGTGGGCAAACAACCAGAACTAGCAAGTGAGTTTTGCAAGATTATAATATACAAGGTGAGTATACAAAAATCAATTTTATTCCTATATACTAGGAACGAACAAAAACTATAACAAACCATTCAAAGAATCTGAAATAGTTGGGCATCAATTTGGATAAACCCAAACACTGGTGAGAGAAATGGATCATAAGACTCAAGATTATTAAGATGTCTGTTCATCCCAAATTGACATATAGAGTCAACACAATCTCGATAAAAATTCCAATAAGCTATTTCATAGATATAGACAAGCTGACTCAAAAATTCACAGGGAAATGTGAATAAACCAAAATTGCTGAAACAACTTTGGCAAAGAAAAAGCAGTTGAGAGGATTTATACTTCCTGATTTCAAGACTCATTATAAGCTCTGGTAACAAGAACAGGTGACATGAGCATAAAGACGGGCAAAGGGGTGGATGGAAGAGGACAGAGGCCAGCTGTGGACCCACTTGTAATCACTTGATTTTTCAACAAAGGTGTGAATGCATTTCAGTGCAGAGAGGTAGTATTCTCAACAATTGGTGCTGAAACTTTTGGATACCTATAGGCAAATTAAAAAAAAACAACTTTCATTCCTCATACCATATAAAAGATTAACTTAAAATGAATCATAGACCGAAATGCCAAACCTAAAACTATAAAACTTCTAAAAGAAAACAAAGGGTAAAATTTTTTGTGATTTGGAATTAGGCAAAGATTTCTTAAATATTACACCAAAAGGACACTTTGTAAAAGAAAACATGGAAAAAAATTTTTCATCAAATGAATAACCTCTCCTTTTTTAAAGGCACTCTAAAAAATGGAAAGAGAGCCACTGAATGGAGAAAATATTTGCAAATCACGTATCTGAGAAGAAACTTGTATCTGGAATATATAAAGTACTCTTAAAACTCAATAAGACAACAGCCCGATCCAAATGGGCAAAAGATTTGAGCAGACAGTTCACTGATGCATATATACAGATGGCAAAAGGCACGTGAAAAGTTGCTCTGTATCTTTAGTCATCAGGGATATGCAAATTAAAACCACAAGGACAGCACTGTGCCCCTGTTAGGACAACTGAAATAGAACAAGCTTAAGACCGTGGAGCAGCTGAGACACTCATTCATGCACGGCCAATGGGAATGCAAAACAGTGCGGCCACTTGGGAAAACAGCTTGATGGTTTCTTAAAAGGTTAAACGTACAGCCACTGTACAACCCAGCCAGTTCACTTCTAGGTATAAATCAAAGAAATGAAAGTCTGCGTCCTTCCAAAGACTTGTACTCAGTGTTCATAACAGCTTTATGTGTGTTAGCCACAGCCTGGAAACAATCCAGATGTTCATCCACAAGCCAGTATAAGCAGACGGTGCTGCATACAATGGACTACTGCCCACCAGCAAGAAATAATCAGCCAGTGATGGATGCTGCAAATGGATGGGCCTCAGGATCACTTTGCCAAGTGAAAGAGGCTGCACACAAAAAGGGTGCACACCTATGGTTCCGTATACTTGGGACTCTAGAATATACATTAGTGACAGAGGCATGCCTGGTGTCTGGGGGAGGTGGGGTGGACAAGAGGATTTACTACTGAGTCATGAGCAAACTTCTTGGAGCAATGGTGTGTTCACCACTTTGATTGGTGGCTTAGTTGGTGTGCACAGATGTCAGAACTTAGAGAGTTGTACACTTTAAATATGTGTGTCTTAGTTTGCCAAAGGCTGCCAATGCAGAAATATAAAGGGGATTTATTTGGTATAAAAGCTTACAGTTCGGAGGCTGCAAAAATGTTCAAGTCAAAGCATCCTTAGGCTGCTGGTAGCTCCTGGAGTCCTGCCACATGGCGAGGCAGGATGGCAGATCTGCTGGTCTGTCTTGTGGAGCTCGGCTGATGGCAGGTCTGCCGGTCTGTCTCTTGGAGCGCGGCTCATGGCAGGTGCTGGTGTGTCTCCTGGAGCTCGGCTCATGGCAGGTCTGCTGGTCTGTCTGCTGGAGTCGGCTGATGGCAGGTCTGCTGGTGTGTCTGTCTGCTGGACCTTGACTGATGGCAAGTCTCCTGGTCTGTCTTCTGGAGCTCGGCTGATGGCAGGTTTGCTGGTCTGTCTCCTGGAGCTCAGCTGATGGCACGTCTGCTGGAGCTTGACTGATAGCAAGTCTCCTGGTCTGTCTCCTGGAGCTTGGCTCATGGCAGGTCTGCTGGTCTGTCTCCTGGAGCTTGGCTCATGGCAGGTCTGCTGGTCTGTGCTGGAGCTTGGCTTATGGCAGGTCTGCTGGTCTGTCTTCTGGAGCTTGACTGATGGCAGGTCTGCTGGTCTGTCTGTCTGCTGGAGCTTGACTGATAGCAAGTCTCCTGGTCTGTGTCTTCTGGAGCTTGACTGATGGCAGGTCTGCTGGTCTGTCTGCTGGAGCTCAACTGATGGCAGGTCTGCTGGTCTGTCTCCTGGAGCTCAGCTGGGGGCAATCAGTCATCTTTCCCTGGGCCTTGCCTCTTCGAGCCTCTTGGGGCTTCTTTCTCTTTCTGTAGCTGTAGGCAAAGTTGGGGCCCTCCCTCACATGGCAGGTCAGAATGGCAGAGCTCCCTTTTCTGTATGTGTCTCCTCTGTGTGTATGTTCTCAGTTTATATAAGACCCAGCAAGAGAGCGGAGACCCAACCTGGGTCACACTTACCACTGTAATCAAGTCAAACATGAGCTAATCAAGTGATCTAACCAAGGTCCCTCAGCTGAATCCGATGCAATCAAAGGTCTCACAACCACAGGAAAGGAATGGATTATTTCAAACACATTATTTTTTCTGGGAGTCACCAAATTCATACTGACACAATGTGCAATTTATGGTGTGTCATTTATACCTCAATAGAACTGTTTTTTTAAGGGAAGAAATGTCTAAGTGTATAGAATATCCCATGTGTGCTTTCAAAGAATACTCTGTATATGTGCATGCTTGTGTTTGTGAGAGAGACAGAAAGAATCACCTATAATTAGATATAAGAAAGTGCTCTCTCATGCTGTTTTGGTGGTAGAATTAGGAATGTTTTTATTTTCTTCTTAATGTTTATCCGTATTGTTTTACTTTCCCATCATGGCCAGTATGGTTTTTATAAAAAAAGATCAGTTATTCTACTAGCTGTAAAAACAAGTATAAATATAAATAGATATAAATGTCACCCGGCCAAACCTAACTGGATGCCGTCCCTATCAATAGAACAAAAAATAATAGGCTCTCTGCCATTTTGCCTGGGAAACACTATGGATTAAGAAAACATTGTTCCCAATGATAAGAATTCTGGTAAATGATAGTTACCATGGGAAATTTGGCTTTTATTTACTCATTAGATTCATTTCCATGACTTACGCTTTCATAGTGAACTTGGAATTAACTCAGAGTCTGCCTTCGGTGCTCAGAACCTTCTCTGCCTTCTCCAGCTTCCCTCTTGGCACCTTGCCTGGCCATCTGAACTCGTGTTACCTTTCCGCAGCTGCCCCAGATCATTACATGTTCTTTCAACAATCTTTTCAATCCATTATTGCATTTTGCAATAACGTGAACTAGAAGATTTATAGCTTTTACACCATAGTGACTCTCAGGAGCACTCTTACAGTAATGAGAAAATTACTGATGGAAATGTATCTTTTTAAAAGCCACTTTAAGAAGCCTTCTCTCAGCTTTGGTTTTGATGATTTGATTTTAATCTTTCCAAAACTAAGTGGAACATACTTCTTGAAATGTAAATAGGTAGCATTTTATAACAGTGAAATGTACATTTGTGAGCATTTTGATTATTTTGGGTATGTAGTTGCTTCTTCGTTCTTCCTTCCTTGCAAAATAGGTGGCGTTATCACATCACTATTGTGCTGCCCTACAAAGCATTCGATGGTCCGTGCCAGCCCCTGGGCTCTACCACGAGCATTATTCTCACGCACCTAAGAAAACCCCAAAAAAACCAAAGACCCAGAGAAATGTGTGCTTTCTGTGGAATATAAGGAAATGTTGTAACTCTTTGCACTGTTTTTTTTTTCCCCTCAGAGAGCATGTCTTTTTTTAACTTAAAAACCCCAGGTAGTGAATAGTCCAAATTTAGCTGTTATATTCTAATCTGGTCACTGTACCTCCCTTAAAAAGGATGATAATTATGAAGAGAATCATTAAATTAAATTAATCATCCTCTATACATGTTAGTGTAAACATTGATAGAGTACAAGCCTTTTGAAAAGCTGTAATTAAAAATCGTAAAAATTTAAAGAAAACTGATTGTGCAAAGATAATTGAATGTCTTCTCTTATGTTGTAATATGGTTATATTGTTGGGAAAATAATCTCTTTCATGACAGTGAATAGACATTGACTGGCTCTAAAGTGATGTGAAAATATGTGTTTAGGAAGCTTTATACTCGGTAACTGCTAGAACCACCCAGGAAGGAGAAGTGGAAAAACAGGTGCCTGGCATGGTCATGAACAAGGCTTTCTGTCTCAGCAAACTGAGAACCTCTCTCTACCTTTTCTTTGTATCTCATGCTTCTGTCATTGTTAGAGATTAGATTTTAATTGTATTTATGGGTTTCCTGTTTTGAATTTTCCTCCAGACAGCAAGTAACTTAGGGTCCGTTATCCAGGCAACCAACCTTGTTTTGGTTCTCCTGTGAGTCAGGGTTCAGCAGACTTTCTAAGCGTTTTAGGAATGTTTGCAGGCTGTAGGCTCTTCTCAGCAACCTGCCTCTGCTGTTGCAGTACGGAAGCTTCCATAGACAGCTTATAAACTGGTTCTTGTGCTGGGCTCCAAGAAGACTTTACTTGTGGACACTGAAATTTGAATTTCATACAGTTTCTACATATCAAAAATTACTTGTTTTTCCCAGCCATTTAAAAATATAAAAACCATTCCTAGCTTGTGGGCTGTACAGAACAGGCGGAGGCCAGCTATGGCCCATGGACCGTAGTTTGCCAGTCTGTACTTTAATTGATCCTTTTTGAATTGCTTTTTTTGAATGAGCTAATTATGAACAGTAGGAAACAGCATGCATCTCAGGCCAGATGTAATTTATGTGACCAGAAATGGAAAGAAGAATTGCCAAGTGTTTTGAAATACAGTTATTAATTGCAAATTATTTGGAACTGATAGGAAGGAGAACAATATCCGCAGAGAAGAGTTACATTATTTTTCTGAAAATTACATGTGGTTGGATTATAGTATCTTAAGGATTTGTTTATAAATACCTCTACCCTCCAATTACCTTAAGTCAGTACTTTTTCAGACATCTTAATGGCCACTAATTGGCACCATTTAACATCAATAAGAGGAAAATTATTTGTCTAAATGGAAAGTTAACTCATAGTTGGTTTTTCAATATAGTTTAAAACATTGTAAATATATTTGGTTGGTATTCCAAAAAGGAGCTTTGTCAGCCTTCTTTATATGACAGTCATATTAACCCTAAGTCAGCTTCTTTTTCTTTAAAAAGAATACAGCTGTGTTTTTACAGTGACTAGTTTAAGAAACAGGGATGCAGGCGGCCTTGGGCACCACGGCGGGGGCCTCCTGACGCTCTGAGCACGTTTTGCTTCGCAGGTGAGTTTGCCTCGGCCGCGGACCTGTACAGAGAAGTGCTGCGCTCGTCGGAGGAGCACAAGGGGAAACTCAAGACGGATTCGCTGCAGGTGAGTCGGGACCCCCGCCTCAAGGGCGTGGGCAGCGGGAGCTGTCCTGGAAAGTTCTGAGTAGTCGGGAGGTGAAGGGCAGCAGGTGGGCTGGGGCGAGCTCTCTGGGGAATGCTTGGCTCAACCCGCGTGCACGTGGGCATGCTCGAGGACTTCGGGTTTGGGGTCCTTCCTGCCAGGCCATCTGCCCAGGACCTCGTCACGGGCTGGCAAGAGAATCTGTACCGACATCAGGAGAATCACGCTGGGGGCGGGGAGGGTCTGCTTGATCACTTTTGTGTTCGAGCCTCCACGTACTTCCACGGTTTTTACCAAAAAGAAAAGAAAAAATGTTATGCTTAGAAATGGAATTAAGTAAAATGAAACATCAGCAGTGACCATCTAATTTGCCTCAAGGGTCACGAGTCAGGACACGTGTCTCTTGACCCGCTGGGCACTGCTAGCTGACCCTCCAAGCTCCTCAGCCAGACAGGGCGTGCACCCCTTTCTTGGCCTTGGCACTGGGGCCGGCATCCCTGGGAGGCTCCCGCATACCACTGAGCTTGTGGGCTCCTGGGAACAGGTGCCCAGGGGCACGCAGGGGCAGGCAGGAGGAGGTGCCGAGCTCACCACTCCCGAGCAGGGAGTGGCGGGTGTGGGTGTGGGTGTGGGTGTGGGTGCAGCCAGCCTGGGCCCCGCGCTGCACGTCAGCTCTGAGGGGCCAGCTGGCTGAGGAGCAGACGGGAGGGCAAGGGAGGAGACCCAGTGGCAGGCACCTGCCCGACGTCCTGTGTCCCCCGGAGCTCAGTGCGTATTCCCCGGCTGAGGACGCCCCCCCCCCCCCCCCCCCCCCCGCGGCAGCCCTCAGCTTCACGCTGCAGTCCCATTTGTCCCGTTTCCACCCGGCTGTAATGGCTTCGCTTGGTCCACACAGAGGCACGCAGAGTGGGAGCAGCATGCCAGGAGCACGCCAGGTCCGCAGCCGGCCTTCCCAGGACTGTGCCGTCAGTTCAGGAGCGCGCGTGCCAGCACAAGCGGGGGCCTTGCCTGGAATGCTGCTTCCGTCTTTTGCACTTAGTTTTGGGGGCGTGTGGCGTTGGGCCCCTAACCTGGAGGTTGGCTGGGGCGTGCTGAGAGCAGGCGTCCTGGGTGCCTGCCATGCTCACACCCTTCATGCTTGCAGAGACTCCATGCCACGCACAACCTGGTGGAGCTGCTGGCAGCCAAGCACCCGGGAATCCCGCCCACCTTGCGAGATGGCAAGCTTGAGGAAGAGGTGAGGCCCCTCTCTTCGTTTTGCCTTGAAAGGCTTATTTTTTCCAGACTTTATGCCCCACATGGTTGATACTCTCCAGTGCACGCAGCATCTGGGTTGAGCGGCCTGCTTCCTGCCACCCCCTGACCCCCACACCACCTACCATCCCAGTGGTCTGCCTGATGTAGCCGCCAGCTCAGAATGCTGATAAATAAGAAATGAAAGAAAGAAGACTTGTATTGGGCAGATGTGCAAAAGATGTAGTTTAGAAGAAGAAAAGCTTGTGCTTTCTCCACCTTACCACATTTTACCTAAGGCAGTAAATGACCTCAAGTTTTCAGTTGTATCTCTCATGTCCTCTCAGAGAAGTTACCTCTATAGTAAGTGTGCTGCTTTTTGGAGAGAGTTATAATTTACAATATTTCACTGTAAATTGTTAGTAGCTTATTATAGTTTTCTCCAGCCTTTTTTAAAATTGTTATAAATTTTTTAATTTTTTTTTAGGAGGTACTGGGTATTGAACCCGGGACCTCATATATAGGAAGCAGGCGCTCAACCACTGAGTTACGCCCACTCCCCTCTCCAGCCTTTTTAAAGATCAAAGATTGAGGACAGTGTTTAAGGCAAAAGAATAGATAGGTTTAAAATGTATTGAATCTGTAAGTGCGGTTTGCCTTTGAGTCAACAAGATTAAAAGTGAGTTTGTATTTGTAAGCACAATCCCATGTATACTTCTTGATGTTGGAAGGAACTCCCAGGGGTTAGAATTTGCACGTGAAATTTCTCGCCTTGCACAGGCATCTGCTCCCATTGTTTAAATGCCTCCGATGATGGATACTTACCTGGAGGCAGGCCAGGCGGTCCATGGACTGCTCTGGTGGCCAGGTCCTCGTGGGCAGGGGCTCTGGTAGGATTCATTCTGAGGTCTGGCCGAGCAGGAAGGCTGGTACTAATAAAATTTCCTGATATTTCTACTGCTTGTGAATTATGTGCTCATCATTATCTTAAAAAGGGAAAAGAGGAAATATTTTCAGTTCCCTGTGTTGCTGCACATTCTCAAGTGTTTTTAAACAGATAATTTCTTGACATGTACCAACTAAAACTGATGAGAAAATTCTGAAAAGTGTCCTTTATTGTATATATTTTTTCAGTTAAGAAACTCATTAGATAGAAATTTGGGGAGCACACTTTGGGGACTTCTTAAATTTTGTGACCTAATGGTAAATCTTGTTCTCTTCCACACCTGCCTGACCTTTGTGTTCTCTACCAGTGTACCTGTAACTTTAGCAATATAAAAACATGTTTAAATAATACATGCCAGGGCATTACACTCTCAGCCTGCGTGAAGGTGTCTCTTTTTCCCACGCAGGCCCAGCAGTTGCGAGAACATTACATGAGCAAGTGCAACGCGGAGGTGGCTGAGGCCCGGCAGGCGCTGCAGCCCGTGCAGCAGGCCGCGCGTGAGCTCCAGAGGAAGGTGCGTGGTCGGGCGCTGCGGCCGCGCATGGCTTCTATTCCAGTTTGGAGTTGAACTTGAACTCTCTTACTCACCCAGGAGGTCTTAGCCAGATCAAAGGTGAAGGCTCCATAATCCTTTGGACCTTAGATGCATCTGTTTCCAAAATCTTTTTTTTAACACATTGGAACATTAGAACTACAGATAGTTTTTCTTATGGAGTGCACACCATTTGTCATTTCTAAAATTTCTCTTTTATGAATTTAGTAGCAAATATAAGGAGGTAGCTATTCAAATATACTTCCACTTTAAAAATTTTTTTAGTCATTTGCTCCACATTTTATTCTTCCTAATTCAGTAGTTATTTAGCATTTTGGGGGTGGACTCTTGTTAGTCACAGTAGATGATGCATCAGATGGAATCCAGGGGCTTTCCTTAGCCGCAGAAGAGGCCTGAGCTCTCTGAATAGAGAGTGATGACACTGCACTTGGCAAAGCATTTTTCAGCCCCGCTTTGCTCTCCAGGTGCTTACAGGGCAGCTTTTGTTACGGATGCAGGAGAGTGTTTTGTCTTCACTCTGCTTGAGTCCTTGGGGGGCAGGTTTCCTGCTCCCCCCAATCCCAGGGCAGGAAGAGTAAGTACTAGAGAAACACATGAGGTGACCGGCTGATGTCTTTTCCTACAGATTTATGCTAATTCTCCTTGGTGGCTGAATGTGATCCACAGAGCAATAGAATTTGCTATTGAAGAGGAGCTTGTCCAGCGAGTCCGGAATGAAATAACCAGCAACTACAAGCAGCAAACCAGCAGGCTGTCTATGTCAGAGAAGTAAGGAGACCATGCAAAGTAGAAGAGCTACTCGGTGCTTGACCCGAGTATTCAGATTATTTGGTAGGAAGAGGTGCAATTAAATATGAGAATGGACTGTGGTTATGAGTGTCTGAGTTTTACATAATGTTAAGAGCACATTTCAAGCAAAAATAATAGTTCTCAGCCTAAAAGAGAAACCTTTTCTCCTACATACTCGCCACTGTAACATCCTCTCTTCTTGGTGCTTCTCTAGAATCTGTTCTTAAGTGTTACTTGGCATCCGGATGCCCAGCACTGTGGCTGTCTTTGTATCTTGACCGGGTGTCACCAGGGGCTGTGCTTGGAGCTTTGTCCTTAGTGGAAGGCACTGGGCCCCAAGGTGAGGCTCCTGAGGGCACAGACAGATACCTGCCCTCCACACCTGTCCTTCCACCAGCACCCCTCATCCTGCTGGATTCTTCTGGGGCGTAGTGGATGTGTGGCTCATTTCTGTTGAGGTGTGAGTGGTAAGTAATTCCTCTCCAAGAACAGATGTCGTCTTAAGCGTGCTGGGCCCAAAGGAATGAACGCATGTGGCTATTGGTTCAAGGTGGGGTCAGAGAGGCCCTCGCCTCTCCTTCAGTCCCAGCGTCCGGCTGCGTTCAGGGAGAAGGTCGGCATAAGAATGCATGAAGTCCCTGAAGTGGTTCAGTTTGCCTTTGAACAGCTTTTCCAAATACCTGCTCTACCACTAACGAGGTGCGCCGCATCCCCCTGCGTCCTCGTCCTCCTCTACGGAGGAGGCTCCTCGCGTGCGTTGAGCTGCATGCTGTGCTCATGAGCGCAGCCCCTTTTGCTGTTGAGCCCACGATCCCCCTTCCAGGATGAGCTGTCGTGTAGCCCTGATACCTTCCATGCAGCGGGGAAGCCATGCCCAGGGCGTTCTGCCAGCACTGTGGAGTTAGCTGAGCAAGTACTATAGCCCCTTTGAAGTTGTCTTTGTTAAATCTTACAAGATGCACATCCCCGTATTAGAACATAATCCTTTATTGTATTGAGGTCTAAGGACTAAAGCATAAAACTCACTACTCATTAAACGTTATTTCCAAAAGCATTAGAGGGAAGCAGTGTAGTCAAGTGACTGAGCACCTGCTTCCCATGTACGAGGCCCCGGGTTCGTTCGCTGGTGCTTCCTAAAAACAAACAAAATGAAGACACCACCTCTCATTGGGGAGCAGATGTAGCTCAACGGTTGAGTACCTGCTTCCTATGTACAAGGTCCTGGGTTCAATCCTAAAAAACCAAGAGGAAAAACAGACATAGAAAATAGCAAAACACACAGCATATTTCAAAATGTGTGAGGGCAAACAAATGGAATGCTGTATGTAAGTTAAGTTTTCTTTATATTACCTCAGATGTTTTTGACTTTGTCTATGTTTTTGAATGGTGTTTGTGCCTCAGAAGCCAAATGACTCGTGTCCATCTGTTAATGCTTGTTGGAAAGCCTGTGGCTTCGTGACTTAGAGCCCAGCTTCCTGAGTCCAGATGTCTGCCTTCCGGTCCCCACCTCTTTGTAGCTCTGAGACCTCTGTAATTCTAGTTCCCCTCTTTGTGCCTTGGTTTCTTCATCTGTAAAGCCACTGTTGTGTTAAATAATTAATATTTGCAAAGTGTTTACTAGAATAGTGTCTACTGTTTAGTATGGTATGTAAGACTTACCTGCTGAATAACATAAATTAGCAGAGAGAATTTTTCCAAAGCCACTTCTTCCCCTTGCCCAAAAGCTAAGTTTTGAAGACCAATTAAAATTTGTTAGAAATTAAAAAAACAAAAAACAAAAACTTGGTTTCTTTCATAATTAATATTAGTACTTGACCCAATTTTGTTTAGGCGTCTTGATGCAAATTAGAAATTATTGACTGGGCAGCAGTTCCATGCCTGTTACGTAAGTTAAAAAAGGATGTGACCGTGGCATAATCCCTGGAGTCTGAAAATTAGTTTTATGAGAAGACAAGAGTCATGTACAATTTGGGAAATACATACGTATGGAAGTTGAGGATAGGCTGCTAAAATTAATGATATATTGTCGGTAAACTTGAATGCTAGGAAGGGCGTACGGACTAGTGTTGGGAAGCACTGAGGAAGGCTGCAGGAGACGCCCTGCTCGGAGGAGGGGTGCCGTCGTGGAAAGGGGTGGATTTGCTCTTAGCTTAAGAAGGACACAGATCCTCTTTGCACTTCCGTTTTCTAATTTCTCACCATTCTAGGCTTTTTCTTTCATAAACCCATCCACACGCATACCTACACTTTTTTCTGAGCCCCTTTCATTCACAGTGCAGCAAATGTGGTTAATGCCATTGTGTTGTTTAACTCTCAACTGCCACGTGATAACGTTTTAAATTTAGATAAATTGCCTTAACTCATTAGCCTTCCTCTGAATTGGCCCAGCGAGGAGCTCTTGAGATGGCGCAGGAGCACCTGGCCACGGCCCTGGCCACAGCACATGCTGAGCAGGGAGTACCGCCGCTCCTCCCCGTGACAAGGAACAGGACTCTTGGCTATCTTTCCTCTTTCTCCCTCATTTTCCATCTCTGTTTCATCCTGCGGTCGTGTCTCTGTTAGAGTGAGGCTTTCAGAGGGGACAGCTCTAGTCGGTCAACCTAGAAAGGAAGAACAGGGCCCCATGGTCTTGAGCAGGTGTCTGAGGGGGCGTGGATGGCCGTGAGGCGCCTGCTGCCCCTCGGCCGGGACAGGACTGCCCGTGGACGCAGCGCTCCTGCACCTCAGCTCTGCGTGGCTGCCAGTCGCGTCACCCCGAGGAGGGGCCGCCCGAGCTTGCGCAGTCGCCGTGGCACTGTCTGCGGCCGTCGTCTTTACGTGGGGATGCTGACCTCTCCTCTCCTTCTTGTTGTGTCCGGTGCCGGTGCTGGATGCAGGTTCCGTGACTGCAGGGGTCTTCAGTTCTTACTCACAACCCAGATGGAAGAGCTGTATAAATTCCAGAAACTGGTGAGAGAGGCCGTCAGGAACCTGGAGGGACCCCCATCGCGCGACGTGATTGAGTCTGCCACTGTGTGCCACCTCCGACCAGCCAGACTGCCCCTCAACTGGTAGGTGGGGTGGAGCGCCTGCAGCGAGATCCCCCAGAGCTTCCGGGGGATGGCGTCTCGCCAGAGCTGCATCTCCTCTGAGGGGAGCAGCAATACCCGCTGATCTCATGTAGTTCAGGCGGAAGTGAGAGAGAGGCTTTATTAACCCAACTGGGAAAGAAAGAACTCTGAGGGGCCACGGGCTGAAAAACGTACCAGTTCTTTTCTGAAATGGCATGTTGTAAAGAAAAAGGAACAATGTGTTAAGGCTTCCTTAGAAATTACCCAGTTGTTGGTTATGGTTGTGAGCCTTTCTTTGTTGATCTCTTTCCTTCCAGCTGCGTCTTCTGTAAAGCTGACGAATTGTTCACTGAGTATGAATCGAAGCTCTTTTCTCACACGTAAGTTCTCTCATTATTTCCCATCAGGAAAACGTAACATTTTACGAGCCTAGCTTTTTTGATCATGAGACTGTGCTTTCCTCACAGTGCCCTTGTGTTTTTTTCTCACTAAACCAGTCGAGGAAACTTTTGGCATTTGCTCATTTAACATGCTCATGTTCTCCTGTGCAAAAGCCACCCCTAAATGTTCTGTCATGTCCTATTCTGTAGTGGATTGAGGGCAGCCAGGGGAGCAGCAGGGGTGCAGCAGGGGCGCGGGCTGTGCGGGTGCTGTGGGCGGCCACCCGCTGAGCCTCCCTGGGCTGGTGTGACTGAAATGCAGCGGCACGTGGGGTCGTTCGTCAGAGTGCTTGGTGAGGCACGAGTCCCGAGAGATGGCAGCTCATGGGATTAGCACCTGTCCCCTCGTGAGGGGGAGCAGCTGGTGAGCACGTCTAGCCCCTGCGTCAGCAGAATTACTCCGGTTTTACCAACGTGGAAGTTGAGGAGAAGCTGCGTTCTGGTGGCCCCGAAGAAGGAAGGGCTCGCCAGCGTCCTCAGCTCCTCCTGCAGCTCCTGCTTGGCCATTGGCAGTGCGGCTTGCGCTTGCATTGTTTTAATTCTCCGTGTGAGAGCCTAGCCACTCTGTGTCCTGCCAGCAAGTGGGAGGTGCCCCCGCACTTCCAGAGCTGCTGGGGGCCCCCCGCCTTGCAAGGCGACCCGGGAGATGGGAGGCCGGGCCTGCTGGTGCAGGGGCCATGGCCCAGCCTGGCAGGCGGCATGCCATGGCGCTCCCTCCTGCCGCGGTACTCCCGCCTGCCGCGCCCCGACGTGGCTGCTCCGTCTGCCCTCAGGGTCACAGGCCAGACGGCAATATTCGAGGAGATGATAGAAGACGAGGAAGGGCTGGTGGACGACCGGGTGCCCACTACCAGCCGGGGCCTGTGGGCCACCAGCGAGACGGAGCGCTCGCTCAAGGCCGTGCTGGCCTTCGCCAGGTCTCACAGGTTCGATGCCCAGTTCATTGAGGAAGGAAGTGTTTCGATGGACCTTTTTGAGGTGTGGAAGAAGGAATATAAGGTACGGTATTTTAAAACTTCCTCCCAATATGAAAAGCTTTCTTACAGTAACCTTACTTGGTACTTCCCTTTTTCTCTCCAATTTTTTGTCTGTTCCTTTGTTTGGGTTTTTTTTTTGCTCTCAGGAGGTACCAGATTTGAACCCAGGACCTCATACATGGGAAGCAAGCACTCAACTACTTGAGCTACATCTGCTTCCCAAAGAGAGTTGGTTTTGGTTTTGGTTTGTTTGTTTTAGGGGGTACCTGGAATTGAAGTTGGGACCTTATATGTGAGAAATAGGTACTTAATCACTTGAGCTACATCCACTCCCCTCTCCAGTTTTTTAAAATCTGCTTTAAGGACTTGGAGTGTCATAACTCTTTCCTTAAAATGTAATTATTGTAATGAAGAATTATAAATACCACAATACACATAAATGAAGAAATTCTATTTATTAAGTTTTTATAAGATGAAACTTAAATATAACTTGTTATTTAGCTGGAAAAGTATTATATTTTATCCTTAGCAAATCTTACAACACTACTCTGTGGGAACAGAGTGGAGTCTTACTTTGCTTTTTGTTTTGCTTTTATTTTGATGTGAAGATTAGGAACAATTTAAATACTTTTTAACCTATAAGCCTGGAAACCATTGCAATGGGTAAAGCACAAGTAGGCCTTTCATATTTATGCTTTAATAATTCCACTGTATTATAATATTTGTACTTGAGATTCCAGAATTCATTAATTTTGAATTATTGAATTGATCTTTATATTTTAATTTGTCATCCGTTACCCTACTTTGCAGGTTAGATTGGTGGGAAAAAGAAGTGCTTTCTTTTATTTATAGTTATAATTCCATTTGATGTCTTTTCTTAATCTAGAGTTCTTGCTTTTTAAAGCAGGATAAACGTTTTAAAGCAGGATAAACTACTGCCTGTAGTGTAAGCGCATGCCTTGGTGAATTGGCAGTGAGACCCTCCTGGTCCGCAGTGGCTTTCTCTCGCTCCTCAGTGCTCTGCATCGAGGTGCCTGGACGTGGAGTCCCAGCAAGCCCTGCAGGGAGGCGGCCCAGTGCGGGGCTCGCGGCTCTGTCAGGGGAGCCCCAGAGCTGTGTGTTTCTTCTCCACGGCTTCGCAGGCCAAACCCCTACAGCAGTGCTGTCGAGTGAATCAGCGACCATAACAGACGCCCACGTGGGGGGCTCAGAAATGTGTCCAGGGAGAAGGCGTGCCAGAAAACACTCCGATCGATAGGATTTCTGCAGTTCCAGAAACACACATACTGGCTCCCAGGGGCGCACACGTGGCCTCCCTGCTCTGTGCAGTCCGCTGCTAGGGGCTGAGGGGGAGCGTGTGGAAGGGGGGCACGTCCAGAAGGGGCTGCAGGTCTCGGGACAGCTCCCTTCTATCTCCTCATTGCGGGGTGGGCAGGGGCTGCTACTTCTATTATAAAATAGGAATCTCGTTACCAAATAGACATATTGCTTTGAATTTGTGAAATGCTTTATAATAGAAGTATTTTTTATAAAGACAGCAGAAATTGTAATAGGCCAATACTGGTCTAGCATGGTCCTTGGTCCTCGGCCCTCGGCAGGGCGCTTACCGTCACACATTCTCGGTGGCCCTGGAAGGTGCCTGAGCCCCCAGGCCTCACGGGGCCCTCAGGTTTCTAACCGCACGCCTGCCTCCCGGGCTCTTCTCTGTCGCCACAGCTGCTGCACGAGTACTGGATGGTGCTTCGCAACCGCGTGTCCGCTGTGGACGAGCTGGCCATGGCCACGGAGCGCCTGCGGCTGCGCCACCCCAAGGAGCCCAGGCCCAGCCCTCCCGGCCCCCACATCATCGAGCCGCACGAGGTAGCCCTGCAGGGGGGCGGGGGCCCTGCTGGCCCTGGGGCCTGTGCAGTCCCTGCAGCCCCCTGGGGAGCACCTGCTCCACGTACCCTGGCACATTGGGTTGTTTTAGGCGTCTCCTGCCTGCCAAAACCATTAGGTGACCGTCAGGTTTTCAGTGTGTGTCCTGAGACCTCAGCGCCTTACTTGAGAACGCCCAGAGCCGCCTTGCCAGCTGCCTGCCTTTTCTAGTGATGAACCGCTAGGAACAGTTTGTCCTCAGTAAACCCTTCCTTGTACCTCAGGATTGAAAGATATCCTACCTTTCCATTCCACTTTAAATTATTTCCTGTATAGTTTACTTTCGATCCTTTATGTGTGTTTAATGTTTTAAATATCTCTTTCTATAAAACCAGGAGACTATAACTTAATAAACCTAGAGCAGGGGTTAAATAGGAGGCGCTTGTGTCACAGGGAAGCTCACTGAGGTCGGTGTTTTGGAGGTTAAGTGGCGCAGTGTGCAAGGGTTCCTGTCCCTGGGCAGGGCTGGGAGGGAGGAGCAACCTCACCCGGATTCCACTAAATCACTCTAGCCAAGCACCAAGTCATTTAATTTCTTTACCCCATGGATCTAGAACTGAAAAAATGCTACAAAAATGGAATTTAGGTTAATTCTTACCAGACTTCAAGTGTATAGGGAAGCTTCCTATTTAAAAGAACCCTGCTCTGAATTCTGTCTTCTATAAGCTAAAAATTTCCTTTTGAAATATATTATATGGAATCCAATTTGCAAATAGGAATTTTCATGGATAAATGGGTTTTCTTAAGACAGGACATTTATCTTTTTGAGGAAGGATTTAGCATGTTTAATAGAATTTAACCATCTTTCTGAGAGAGAATAAAGAATCTTTTATTTTATTTTGTTTTAGGTGGAACAAAACCGCATTAAACTCCTAAATGATAAAGCTGTTGCGACATCGCAGCTTCAGAAAAAACTTGGGCAGCTTCTTTACCTAACTAACTTGGAGAAGGTATTGTATTAAAAAATACTGCTTTCCCCTGCTTGTGCTTTCAAAAGCTTGTTTGTGATCCTTTCCATTGAATCTTAGTCCCAGGATTAATGATACTGTTTTTCTTGCTAATCCTTTTCTTGGCTGTGTTAGAGGAGTCAGACCATTAGCTCTGGCTACAATAGCTATAGAGATCACAAAAGAAGATTAGGTTTTTAGAAAATATAAGACACAGGTGATCTACAAGGCAGGGACTATCAGAAAGGGGTAATGTGAACTGAGACTAGCAATAGTACAGCGCCCCCTGGGTGCTAAGACATTCATTCATGCATAGGTAATTTAAAATTTGTTATTGGAGCCTATAAAATTTGTTTGGAAAGCTGCTGATTCAGAAGACACCGAATTGAAGAGAGACATCAATTACTTAATATAATTCACAACACAGTCTGTGTTCCTATTGTGAGCAAAGTATTACATTGGGCATTGATGAGTTGATGGGTTATTGATGTGTGTAATTCCATTTTATTGCAAGAACTGATAGTTATCATGACAATATGCGATAGTAAGTTTTTGGTAGGGCAGATGAAGGAAAGCAGTAGACTGTGCTTGACCCCTAAAACTGATACAAAGTTGGTTTATTACAATATTCAATCATTTAATCCCAGTAATCACAAATTGAAAAGTTTGACCTTTGCACTAGGTAAAACGGCATCACCGTAGGACAATAGACTTTAGGTCCAGAGAGCTCAAGCTTGGATAGTGACTCTGCCGTTTTCTTGATATGTGACTTCATGTAAGTTAATCACCTCTCTTTGCCCATATGTAAGCACTATCCTGTACGACTATCTTGAGAATTATATGATTAATACATGTAAGTTGCTAGAGTCAGTCCAGATGGACTGAGCGCTTTCTAGACATTTGCTACTGTTAATAAAATTATTATTATTACCGTGACTACTCTACAGACAACTACTGCAGTTATTCTGGCAGGAGAAAAAGAAGGGGAAGGACTTTAAACATCAGTCTCGTGCAGAATGCCAGCATTAGGAACATAATATTTGGGGGGAAAAGTCTCAGCATTCCTGGACATGAATTTTTAGAATATAAGATTTCTTTATTTTAAATATTTTAGTCAAAATTAAGAGACATTTGGTTATCTATTAATTGTAAGGCATAAATTGACATCCTTTTTATGTTGACTTAAAAAAAAAACCTGAAAATTCCAAGGCTATAACCATCCACCAAGGAAAACCCAGTGTGGCTAATAATACAAGAAAAGGCATGTAATCTAAAAATGAAAGAAAATAAAGTGAGATAGGTAACATTTTCTCCCAATATATAGGCAAAAGACTTTTTAGATGGTCGCGCACCACAGTGGTTAGCAGGCTGTGAATGGGCATCTTCTGTGCATTACTGGTTGGAATATAAATTGGTATAGCCTTTCCTGAAATCAGTCTGGCAATATGTATCAACAATTCTCTATTTTATGTATTTTGACTCAATAATTCTTGCAAGTTATTCCTAAGTAAATACAAATTTGGGCAGTGAGTTAGGTATAAGGACATTTATGGCAGTGTTATTTGTAATAATAATAAACTAGAGAAACTGAAATGTCTACTAAAAGTAGAATGGTTATATAAATCGTGACTTCTTACAAAGAGAGTATGATAAACATATTTAAAATGGCGTTTTCCGTGTATAAATGACATGAGAAATGGTCATGTTGTGAAGTTGAGAGAATAAATGAATTAAAATTATAAATGGAATATAATCCCAATTATGTGAGATTTGTATACTCAAATAAATGTAAGATAATGAAAACAAAACAGATAAATAATTATTCTGTCAGTCATCAGGTATTTATTGTGGTCCTGCTGTGTGCATGCATCATACTAAGAGTTTGAGATATAAACAGATTTGGTCTCTCAGCTGAAGGATCTTACAGTATTTTGAAGTGGACAGATCAGAGGCAGTAGATCAAGTAGTGATTTAAAAGTAAGATGATTCAACCAAGCTTAGCCAATTAAATGTAAACTAATGACTGAGCTCATGCATTCAAGAATGCCAGAGAAATTTAAGGATGGACAGGTTATATTGTTGACCAGCCTTTTTTATTGTCAGTTTCCAAGAAGCTGATTAATTTCCATTGAGATTCCAGAGCATCCAGAAGAAATGGTCTGCCCAGTGCCAGGTGTCCCTGAGGCTCCTGGGGAGCCAGTCTAGCGCTTGCTGGAGGTCTCTGCTCCCGGCAGGAGCAGCAGGTACTGGCAGGCCATCACTGCCACCGCAGCAGCTGGGCCAAAGAGCTGTGCGAAGAGGCCGATGCTTCATGACAGTGGACCCTTGTGGAAGCAGAAGGAAGGTGCCCTTGGGGAGCAAGGTGGTTGTCTTGCCTGAGAGCACTTGCTGTGTCAACTTGGGATGAGAATTAGCTTGTCATAGGCATGGAGACTCTCATAGGGGAAAGAGAAATCAGAATTTTGATGGGACGTGAGCTGGTGTTGCATTTTGGAATCTAGCGGAGCTTCCAATGACAGCCACTTTTCTCGTTTGCAGAGTGATGGGTGGCATGGCTGCGGGGGCCTGGACTGCAGATGCAGAGGAGGCAGCTCCCACGGGAGCAAGGGGCCTGCAGCTAACACGGCACAGGTTCTCCTTGAGACGTGGAAACCATAGGTGGACTGGTTTTGAACTCAAGCTGCAGCCAGGTCCCAAACCAGCATGTTTTTTTTGGATTGAGGTGATCAGCCTCTTGCCTCTTAACCTGACTAACTCCCAGGTTAAGGGTAAAATAGCTTTCCCTCTGTCTCTGCAGCCTGTTTATACATGGCGTCTGTATCTGGCATACAGTAAGAAACTACAAGCAGTGCCAAAGGCAGGAAAATGTGACCAGTAATTAAAGAAGAAAATGGTCGAGAGAAGCAGACCTACAGAGAATCTCGATTGCAAGCCTAGCAGAAAAGGGCTTGAAAGTAATTACAGTTAATATGTTAAAGAGAGGAAAAGGTAGACAGCATAGGCAAAATGAATTGGAATCTATAAAATAGACTTAAATGGATATTTAGAACTGCAGAATACAGCGTCTGAAATAAGAATTCATAGAATAGAGACCAGAAACAGAAAAAGACAGGATTATTGAAACTTAATTACAGTTCAGTAGAAAATAATCCAATTTGAAGACACATAGGAAGAAAAACAAAGAACAGACTAGAGTGAAAGAGATGTGGGCCACAGTCATGCAATCGAACATGCCGTCTAAGTCCCGGGGAGAATGAGGTGGAGTGGGGCAGGGCATCTTGAGAAGGGATGGCCGAGGATTTTCCAAGACTGAAGAAGGACGAGACGCTCAGAACCCCAAGCATAATTGACAAAATCACCCAGATATAGCGCAGTCAAAACTCTGAAAACCAAAATTAATTTTTAAAATTTTAAAGCAGCTAGATTTGGGAGAAAAAAGGACATAAAACTTTCAAAGCATCAAACCTGGTAATTTACCATATAGAGAAGCTATGGAAATCATGTTATCATGGAATAGCATTATTAAAATTTAGAATGAAAAAGCCTAGCAAGCTAGAATTCTGTAACTAAAGACATGTCTTTTTTAAAAAAAAAATGAAATAAGGGTGTTTTTAGACAGACAAACTGAAATCATTCATCACCAGTAGATTCAATAGAAGAAATGTTGAAAGAAGTTCTTTGGACCGAAGGAAAACTTTCCTGATTGATGGGTGGAGCTACAGGAAGCAATGGAAAGCAAGGGGAAGCCTCAAGGAGTCGGTTAGCGTCAAAGGTACCACCTGCTTAGGGCAGCAGAGCTCATGTGTGGGATGTGCGGCCTCCCTGGAGCTGGCCTTGGAGGCCACAGTGGCTCAGGGTCAGCAGGTTAGACTGTGGAAGTGCTCCTCTGCACTGCAGAGAGTAGCCATAGCAAACCAGGGGCAGAATTGTAACTCGGGATAAGGTGTGATGGTGAGGCTTGTGTCAGCTCAGCAGGTCATGGTGTCCAGTTTGCTCAAGCAAGCACTAGGCTAATTGTTAACACAGGGCATTTCATGGACTTTAATCATAGTGAGTTGATGGCATGGGTGGCTCGTTACATCTACAGTCTCCTGAGGAGATTGCTGTCAGCAATGAGAGACGTCTCATCCACTCAGTTGAAGGCCTTAAAAAGGGAAGTGATTTCAGCATCAGAGAGAGGATCCCCGTCTCTACTTGAGACAGCCAGCATCTCCTGGGGACTGAACAAGGGCCTTCCTCGAGCCCCTGGCTTGCAGCCTGCCCTGCGAACCTGGACTTGTGCATTCCCCACGGTCATGTGAGAGAATGCTATAAAATCTTATACTATTTACAGAGTCTTCCTATTGGTTCTCTTTGCCTAAAGAACC
The DNA here is from genome assembly GCF_030445035.2 of Dasypus novemcinctus. Classification (NCBI taxonomy): domain Eukaryota; kingdom Metazoa; phylum Chordata; class Mammalia; order Cingulata; family Dasypodidae; genus Dasypus; species Dasypus novemcinctus. The sequence continues at coordinate 124,928,005 of NC_080683.1, read as the reverse complement.
CTGACTAATACATGTAATGACGAAGATTAATGCAAGGACATACCGCTCAACGGAGGAGGTAAGTTTGAAAAAAAATCCTTAAACCAAAAGGAGGCAGGACAGGAGGAATAACGGAGCAAAGAGCTGGTGGGGCAGGCAAAAACCCGACAAGAACTCTGCTCCATCTGTTAAATCTAAGTGCAAAAGCAGTAAACGCCGTGATGTTTGCAGGAGTCACACTTTGACGATAATGAAATAAAAGAATGGAAATTAGTACATAATGGAAGTTAAAGTTAAAGGTGAAAATGATATGCCATCAAAGCACCTTCCAAAGAATGCTGGCGTGGCACTATACCAAAGTGGTCTCTGAGGAAAGAAGGGTTACTAGAGAAAAGGATTTTAGCATTTCCTATTGTAAAAAGTTTAGGTCAATAAATGGCATAATTTTAAATTTCTATATATGTAGTCACACAGCTTCAAAATATATAAAGCAAAATCTGATTGAAATAAAAGAGAAATAGTCAAATTTATACCCTTATTTGGAGATTTTTTAATATATTTCTGTCAGTAACTGAAAGAATAAACACACAGAAATCAGTCAGGGTATATCAAATTTGAACACCATAAGCTAACACAAACTAGCCAATACAGACTTATCCAACAACTGCAGATTACACACTTTTTAGTGTATGTGGAATATTTACCAAACAAGACTGATGCTGGTTCAGATAGCAACTCTTAAATTTCAGAAGATACAGATTTTACAGGGATATGTTTTCTGACTAACAAGAAAGTAATTCAATAATAAAATGATAACTAAATAAATCCCCAACTGTTTGGAAATCAACCCTACACTTCTGAATAACCTGTGCATGAAACAAGACGTCAAAATGGAAAGTAGAAAACATTAACCGAGCAAAAATGAAAATATGTGACAATATGCAAATAAAGCATGCTTAGAGGAAAGTTTATAACTTTAAATCAGGGATCTACAAACTACCATGCATAGGACAAATCTAGTCCGCCGCCTGTTTTTGTGAATAAAGTTTTATTGGAACATAGCCATGTTCATTCATTTGCATATCATCTTTGGCTGCTGTCTTGCTACAGATGCAGCGTTGAGTAGTTGTGACGAGACCATATGGTCCCTAATGCCTAAAATATATGCCATCTGTCTATGGACAAAACCTGCCATCCCTGGTTAAAAGGC